>NC_139982.1:19741704-20108553 GCF_963993115.1 Abramis brama | reverse complement strand
TGATTCTAATATATACATATACAAAGTTGTTTCCTCACATATCCTAAGTTATTTTCATTACTATAATACCGTACCTTTAAAAAACATAAGGATAGATTAGTGATTTTTTAAATAAAATTAGCATAAATTAAAGACATAAAAATAAAATATAATTAAATTTCAAATACACTAATATTAATAATTGTGTATGTATATATATATATATATATATATATATATAAATACAATTATTAATATTAGTATATATATATATATATATATATATATAAATACAATTATTAATATTAGTGTATATATATATATATATATATATATATATATATATATATATATATATATATATATATACATACACAATATATATATATATATATAAAATTATTAATATTAGTGTATTTGAAAATTAATTTTCAATTATATATATAATTACGGTGATGAAAATTGAAGGAAAATACATGTATTTTTTAATTGTTAAATTGTCAATATTAGATTTAATTTTCAAAAACATTTTTTGGACTATAGGTGAATGTTCTTGAGTCAGAACTGGTGAGATTCACCCAGATGTCTGTTTCTACAGGTAAAAAGTGATTGTCCCACCTGCTAGAGCCCACTCTCCACTGCGGTGGGTGTGGCCACTGTAATAGAGCACGTAGGTGTCGTGTCGTGGGCCGTCAGCCGTGTGCGCCTCCATGAATATGCGGAGCTTGGCTTGCAGGGCTTCCAGACTCAAGCCGCTCGTGGAGTAATCACAACCGTAGGTCTCGATCATGTGATGAGAGAAGAAGCGTTGCACGTTGTTCAGCATCCCCGTGGATCGCAAGTTGAGCTCCTGCACATGCGCCGGGGGCAGGAGTGTGGGCTGACCATCTGGGCTGAGAGAGAGAGAGAGAGAGAGAGAGAGAGAGAGAGAGGACGAGGTAAAACACTGACCCTCTGTGCGAGTAACTGAGTAATCAAGTACCAGAAGAATTCGAGTTACTGAGATGTCAGTGTATATTTGGCCAGTACCTGCAATAGTTGGTAGGAATCACCACAGCATAACCGACACAGGTTCCACCAAGACTGTTTCCCAGCTCATGGAAGAGGCCGTGGGCTAGTGATTCAAGAGGCAGGACCAGCAGAAACAAGGCAATAAACAGACTGTTGGACGGCTGTAGGAGGGGGGAAAAAGTACATTTAAGACTTCCACAGAAAATCAACGTTCTTATTTTAAGGCAGATATTTTGACAAAGCAAACTTACAAAATGTTTTGCAGTATGACGCACTAAGAGCCACTGAATATATGCCTGAATGTCTACTGAAATGGGTTAATGACACAATGCCCTTTTTTTCTAGATCTATTAATTTATTCAAAATACAAATCAAAAGTTTGAGGTCAGGAAGATTTTTTACTATTTTTATTCTTAATAAGAATTTTAATATTTTAATACTTTTATTCAGCAATGATACATTAAATTGTATTGTAAATATTTTCAACATTGACAATAATAATAACAGTAAATGTTTCTTGAGCAGCAAATCTATATTTTGAATGATTTCTGTAGGATCATGTGACACTGAAGACTGGAGTAATGATGCTGAAAATTCAGCTTTGCATCACAGGAATACATTACATTATTAAATATTTTAAAATATAAAACAGTTATTTTAAATTGTAACAATTTTTCACAATATTACTGTTTTTACTGTATTATTTAAGACTCTTAAGATAAGCTTGTTTTTAGTTTCTGAATTAAAATTCATTTTTTTAGTTACAAATGACTTTGATTCCAAAATTAAAAAGTAGTTTTGCTAAATCTTCTATTTCTTAGAAATAAAATACATATTAAACAAAATTGCATTACCACTTATTAATAATTGATTCTCTTGTAGACTCTTACAGACCAATGTCATGTGGTGTGACTTGTCACTTCCAAAAAGAATGTATGATAATAATTTATAAATGATGATATTTAAATAAAAATAAATAAATAAAAATTATATGTGCCGTAAAATATTTGTAAAACTTTATTGAAAGTAACTAGCTTCACTCAAATGCATTCAAGGTGTAAGGAAAATATGTTATTACTTTTTTAGAGGCATTATATTAAATGTTTTTAATATAATTTTCAAGGGACGTTAAAAAAAACATATGAAACAAACCAACATGAATTCAAAAACTACATTTCTAAGAACTTGGCACATGCATTTTTAAAAGATTTTCACAGCAAATATTACCTGCCAGCCCAGAGACCCCAGTATGATGGTGGACATCAGGCTGAAGAGCACCAGGCGTTTAGAGATGAGGCAGAAGTGTCGCATCCCCTTAGACGCCATGACCCTGTCCAGTTCTCCAGCCTCTGATGTGTGCATCATGCACATCCTCTGACAGTCACTCAGCTTACTGTGAAAACCCCACAGCGTGACGAGGAACACCAGGTGGCAGATGATCCAGAAAATAGTGAATGCTGAGAGACCCGGGATGAGCAGGTACCACCGGTCCAGATCTCTCATCTTCAGGGCGGCCATGACCAGAAACAACACCTCCACGACAACCAGAGGAAGAAGAGTTAAGCGTCTCCACAGGCCTCTCCTCGACAGGAGTGGTGACCAGCGTTCGGTGACCGAAAGTCCACTGAAGTAGACGTCCAGGAACGGGTCGCAGACGAGGCGGCTGAAGAAGCAAGACAAGGCGAAGGGGTTGGTGAACTTTCCTAAAGTCTCCTCGAAGAAGAATGCAGCAATCCCAGAGAAGCAGATCAGGTTTAGGAAGGCCAAGAAGGACTTCATGCGCAAGTCCACGATTACAGCGGCCAAAGCGAGTGTCAGGACTACAAGGCTTATAGATTTGTTGCCGACCAGGGTCGTGCTGGCCACAGCGAAGCCTGTGAGCTCCAGAGCTTCCCTTGAGGTGAGGAAAGCGGGTTGATGTCGAGTATAACCGCACATTCTTTCAACCAAAGCCCAAAGGATTCGTATAACCATGCTCGCTATTAACATACAGTTGGCCACCTGTTCCTTGATATCGAGCTCTTTGGACGGGACACTGATGAAGCACAGTAAACCCAGAAGGAAACCAAACCACAGATGCAACAGAAAGAGGCTGACGCTCTCCATGCCGAAATAATAGTGGAGAATGCAGGCAATCCCAAGAACAAAGAGGCCCAAAATAAAAATGACCAAGATGATAGTGTCTGCGGTTTTCTCCCATTGTACATAAATCCCCAGGCAAATGGCCACTAGGGAGCTCAGACTGGACAGATAACCGAGGTAACGGATGGATGACCATGTGCTGACCCCTTTGTTGGCTTCATCCAGCTGGGTCATCGCAGCGTAAAGGAAGTGGCTCAAGCAATACTTGAGCAGCTTGCACATTGCTGCAGTTAAAACTCGCACGACAACAGAAAAATTAGCGTCGCGAGTGACGTAAGTTATACATCACAATAGCAAAATATTATTAGTGGCATTACCATTCATCAGAAAGGATGTAAGAACATGTTGTGGGGTGGGTTTGAGGTACTAAATCGAGACATTTTAGCGCAAACATCAGAGTAGCATTTACAGTAAAACAGTGGATTGTCAATATCCACCTGTTACTACTGAATAAACCAAGCTATTCAACTCAAGGTCATGTTATGATGACTAAAATTAAGACGTGAAATAGATGTGGAAATGTTAAACTGGTTTAAGGCTATAAAATAAAATAAATATAAGAGCTGAAGAGTTTTAATGTGCTGTCAGTCTGATTTAGGCGAGTGGATTCCAGTCTAATTACCGGCATCAGAAAGTTGCCTGAATGTGTTGTTTCTCTACATGAGGAGAGTAACAGCGATTAAATCAAAGCTAAAGAAATACGACAGCAGATATTCAAGTCATTGGTTATTGTTGTTAGCGGAAAAACAACTGAAACTGGTAATTTGTCGCAAAATATTTCTCGAACCATCGTCAAAACTTCACCCAGTGTCCGCCATGTTTGCACATCGGTATTAAGCCGCTACGGAATCCCTGAAAGGACAAAAGTGTCCATCATCCTCGTTGTGAAACGAGGGGGAATCAAGTATCACGTGATCCTTCCAGACATCATTCTGGTATGCTGATTTGCTGCTCAACAAACATTTCGTCTTATTAATTATTGATTTTTTAATTTTGATATCAGTTTTGCTTTATCATTTTTTGAAAAATATGATACTTTTCAGGATTTTCTGATAATTTTTTTTTTTTAGAAAGAACACCATTTATTTGAAATTAACAATCTCTTGTACTTGACTTTACTGCCACTTTTGATCAATTTAATGCAACCTTGTAGAGTAAAAGTATGATTTTTTTATTCTTTAAAAAAAAAAAAATCTTACTGACATCAAACGTTTGAGCTATAATGTAACTAATTTGATAGTTACAAATGGATTTTTGAGAACTGGAATGAAATCGCACTACAACAGATCAATATTTAAAATGTATTCTGTCAGAAATGAAATGCATATGATCCTACATGAATAGCTGTAAAGTATTTAAAGCAACCTGCTATAGGTAAATGAGAGACACGAGAGAGAAGGCAACAAAAACCTTTATTTAAAAAAGATGAATGACAATAGTTCTCACAAACAGCCCATTCCTGTGGGAGTCAACCATCTTAACACTGAAAGAAATTCAATCATGCAAACAGTGGATTAAAGCCTGGGGAAGACAAATATGTTTGATATGTGAATGTTTGACACCACCAACTAAACATTATAATACAAAGATTTTTTTTTTTTTCAATAGTTTTAAAATATTTTTCTCAGACTTATAAATCAAGTACAGACTGAAGAATACCTTTAAATGCTATTGCTAATAGGGCAGTATTTTTAGTAATTTAGCCAAGAGCTGGTTAATTCGCTGAAAGTATGTACTGTAACTGTTTATTGTGGGACAGAAAATTAGCTTACTTTCAAATGACAATCAGTAGCTTGTTCTTGCATCCATTCTATATAATCACAAATGCAAAAATACAATTTGGGTTTGAAGGCACCTTGAGGATTTTTTGTTTTTTCTGATACCCTGAAAGATCACATATTGAATTCATTCAACGTTTCAAATCTTTCCACACTTATATTTGGCACCCCTACAACACATTTAAAGTGCCTAACACCAAAACCTCACATAGATACTTCAACAGAACCCCAATGTACATCTCATCACACACTACTTCAGGAGTGAAGACTCATCAGCATATTCTCATATCATCATGTTATCCAATCGCTAACCACATTAATACAATAGAAAACAGTGCCTAATATCAGTTACTCAACTACCAGGTTATAGTGATATGGGGCATTTCTGACCATTTATGATTATGAACGTATTGCTATTCTAATGAAGTGCTGATGCCAATCTCGATATTTTGCGAACCCTGTGGAGGGTGTAATCGAAAACGTGCAAATATGTGCTTGGACATTTAATATAGTGTTTTTAAGAACCTGGAGTGAATAAAAAAGCTGCAAATTCTGCAATTACAAACACAGGAGCTAAAAACATCCAGTGATACGCAACAATCTTTTGATAGTACTTCAAATAAACTGTTTGTGAAACATTTGGCAAAGTCCTTTCCAAACTTTTGTACCTTAAAAGTTCTATTTTATAATTGAAAGTGGGAAGCTAAAATAAAATACTGAAGAACTCAATTAGATATACACCAGATTACAATACAGAAAGTAGATTTTAAGCAACTGAAGGTTTCGAGAGTAAACAGTTAAGAGTAAACAATCATCCTACTCAAAGTCACATTATGGCAAAATGCACAAAACTCTAATCTGTTCCACACTACATACTACTGACGAGTAATTGGATAGTACTGGTTATAATAGCGGTTTGATCGCAAGATTAGAAACATGTTACCACAACACATGCATCCAATCTGGTCACCTGTAAGATTGTTTGTTCTGAAAATCTACGACTACTTCGCTAGATTTGTACCTTGTTGAAGCGAGAAATCCACATTCACAGTTACGTCACATAACCAAACACGCACAAGTTCTGCAGACACTTAAAATGCTACAAATATCATTGATAAAGGCTATTCCAAAAAGTTGGTTGAAAAGATGGCTGAAATCTCCATCCAAAATGTCCAGTGGAAACTTGCTAAGAATCAAACCATTAAAGGGTTAGTTCACAATTTTTTTTTTTGTCATTTACTCACCATCATGTTTTTCCAAACCTGTATGACTTCCGTTACTTTAATGTTAAAGAACTGTTTTTGGCTTTACAATAAAAGTCAATGGGGTCCAAAACAACATTGTTTTGGACCCCATTGACATTCATTGTGTGGACATAATAACATTACGGCATTTTTCTAAAAAGACAGAAAGTCATGGGTTTGGAACAAAATGAGAATGAGTATTTTCTATTTTGCCAGAACTATCCCTTCAAGAAATACAACTGAAAATGAATAACACAGTATAGTAACTCCGGCCAAAAGGTATGACACCGGTGATAACTACGCCTAAGCTGTAACTTACTGTATGCTAGCTCGTAAAGGTTTGTCTAGTTGACAATTCTGAGTGAGAAAACAGCCAAAGTGGGTGAGCTAAATCTTCTGCTTCTGTTACAAAACCAAATCACTTCTATTTCTAAGTTAAGATTGTTTAGTGTGTATATTTGTGTTCAAAGGGATGTCTTGCACGCTCTTAAAAATCAACGCCCACTTAAACGTCCTCATTCACTCTGTGCAAAATTTTTGCTGCTTAAAAAGGGGTCGAGTACACAAACAGCAGAGCAATTTTGGCAGCATGATGGTAAGGTACTAAATATCAAGAGGGGCAGTAAACAAGTTCAGCTCTGGAGCAAAATGGGGTCTTCCAGCTCGTGGAAGGGCGCCGAGCTGCTCTGGCTCTCGCCCGAGTCCGAATCGTATGGCGTGTCCGGCAATTCCGCGAAGCTACACGCCAACATGTCGTCCTCGAAATCAGAGCGCGGAGGCTCGTAGCAATCGGTGAATCCCTCCTCATCGATCGTGTTAAAGTCCTGCGGGATGTAAAGCATCTCCGGGTAGTTGCGGCTGACCAGGTCGCTGCTGGTGGTGGACGACACCTTGCGGAAAGCAATCAGGTGCATGTGGGAGAACTTGACGTATTTGTAGCGCTTGAAGCCCAGAGACTCCACCGCAACTCGCCAGCTGCGCATCATAAGCGCATGCCGGCCCTGGTGGGAGGAGTCAGGGGTGATGATGAGGAGGAGGCCGTTCAAGGTCAGAAGTTCATGCGCTTTCTTGCAGCAGAGCCAGCGCTGATAGGGCGAAGGGAAGTAGGAGAGAAGCAGGGAGAAGACTACCACGTGAAACAGCTGGGCAGGTAAAGCGTCGATGGGGCCGCGCAGATGCCGCAGGAAGGCATCCAAGGCGTCGCTGGCCAGTTGCAGAGGCTGCTGCAGCTGCAGGTTAAGAAAGTCGCATTTGTAGACACTCTGTAGCCATAAAAAGGACAAATGGGGAAAGGAGAATCAGAACATTTCGCTTTACTGTGCAGGACAGGTCAAATTAGTATAAGGATCAATGGCAAATGAGAGAGTCCAAGATAAAAAATCTTTTACAAATCTAGTAAAAACAGTAAGTTCCTTGAAACCTACTCTTCATATACATGTTGGATTTAAAAAATAACAGACTAATTCCCAAGCCGTGTTCTATTTCTGATGTACTACATATGAAGAACAAATGGATTCGCAACAGTCGCTCTTTCTGGCTGCATCCAGTATAGATACGGTGGAAGAAAACAAACATAAAGAAAACGTAATTTAACCAATCATTTAATCACTAAACTTTAGGGTAGATGCCATATTTAATTTGATGAGAAGAAATCTGTGTTAGACAGATGTAACATCCGTTCAATTTTTTTTAAAAGAGGTCTATAGTCTCGTATAGCTTCAAGGAACACAAACCTCTACTGCTGGCACAATGTCGATACCGACAGTCAGAAACTCATCAAATTTCAGGAAGGGATTGAAACAGCTGCCCACATCCAACAGTCGTATCCTCCCAAGCTGGAACATTGAGCGGTTACTAAGCATAAATAAAAAGCTGATTTAGTCAATGAGCTTGTTGCCATGTGGAAAATCTTTGTGGATTTGCAGTGATAAAGTTGTCATTCTAGAGCACCTTGGAGAGGACGATTCTGGTAGAGAGTTTGCAGAGGTGTTATTGTCAGCTGTGGCATGCTTAGTGCTCTTCTCATCCTTCTCCAGCACTCGCCTCATCCCTCCATTCTGGAAGTACTCCTGACAAACACTGTGGCAAGAGAGATTTAACAACAATAGGGCTTTTCATACTGCATTTAACCCCGGGTTATCGTTATTCTAAACCTCGCTTTTAACGCCTATTTTGCTTGTGTTAACCCTGCATTGCTGTGTCAAAAGTGTACAGTGTGAAGTGATGTAGTGTTAGGGGCTGTTCACATGTCACGTCTAAAAACGCTTGGAAAACGCCGCCCGCGCCACTTTCTACTTCTCTCCAAAGCGCTCGGGATGTCTCAACAATTATGAACCATGATGACAAGGAAGTTTCAGCAAATAAATGGATAGATTTCCAGGACAGAAAATCCCTTGCAGAAGCTCTGCTACTAGATTTATTTATGGAGAAGATTGAAAAAACGTGTTTGGGTGTTCCTCCATCTTGCCTGAGCTTTCAATGATGTTACGGAAAGGGTGAAGCTGATTGGTCCAGTTCTTGTCACATGACCTGCGGTGCACTTGCGGCATTCTTAAAAGTTGAGAATTTTTCATCTCGCTGCGGCGTAGTAAATCGAGCGTGTCGCAACGTTTTATTGTGACTGTGAGCGCACTTACTTTTAAAATAACTAACTTAAGCACAAAGGACGCGACGTGAACGGCCCTTTAGAAAGTTACAACTAGATGCTTAGCAACTGACAACCAAAACGTCACGAAAACGTTGTTTCAATTTTTATCCTCACCTTAATAGCACGAAACGTTCTGGAAAAACTTTTGAAAAAAGTCGGCAATAGGCTATATAATATGAGGATGCATAATGATTTAATGCCTTAATGTAAACAAGTCACATACTGCATTCATCCAATCAAAGACACTGACACTGCAAATATGTAAATAAGGATGTTAACTCAGGGTTTAGGAAAGTTAAGTGTGAAACGTCACCTTATGAATACCCAGGATTCATTGTTAACCCCAGGTAAATTCTGAGCAATGTGAAACGTGTAGCAAGATAACCCAGGATTCCGTTAACCCAGGGTTAAGAATGACCCAGGGTTAACCATTTCAAATGTGAAAATTAAAAAAAAAAGTACCAAATCGGTTTCTAAACAATAACCACCAACAGCCGTACCTGCGGCACCACTCGATGCGTCCCTCGCCCTCGCATTTATTCGCCCAGTGGTTGTCGGCCAGGTTCTTCATGGCCATGGCATACTCGCTGAGAGTCTGCTCGTCTTCACAATGCTCGCGCCATATTTTCTCGAAATCTCCCACTGCATTCAAAGAGACAAAACAGAGGAGTGCACAGTCATGCCACAGGGTTGATCGTTCTGCACAACATAATTAGTGTCAACTTTCTCACAAAGCCTACTTTCTGAAGTCAGCTGATGTCAGTGGTTTCTCTAAACCCTAGCCTCCAGCGGCTCGCAAAACACTGTCCGGTTTCTTCAACAACTCAGTGAAGCTCCATCGCCAAGCTCAAAAGTACCATATCATCAAAGTGTTTGTGCTGATTCACACACAGTTCGAAAACTTGCTGATAATGTCAATAACACCAGAAGGCAACCACTACCCTAGAAGACTGCTTTGGAGGGAAAGAACTGACAAAAAGTGAGCTGTCCCATGACAGAGTGGAAAATACAGGCCTTATCAGATTTACAGAGAATAAGACAACAAGGGAAGAGACTGCAGCATCGTTACATATGAATACTGCTGTACAATGCCAAGAAGACCAGATCACGCCTTCCTTATTAACCCATCACGGGGTCTAGTGAATAGACTACTGTGTGTGGGATTTATAGCGCTGCTCATCCCTCTCGGGGGATTCGATAAAAAACTCAACAACACATTTAAAGTCAGATAGTATAAAGGTGGTGGTACGCTACTTCAGGTTCTGCTTCCTGTGGAACTGATTGCAGGCAAAAATATAACATTTCATAATCTACTCTCTACTACGTCATAACCTGATGATGGTTATGATAATCTTTTTGAATGATGCTCAGTGAAGCATAAGACAGGAACATGAAATGTAACAATATCCTCACAATCAATTACTTCTGGTCTATCAATACAAAGACTAACAATACATTTCTCAAGATAATATTTTCACAGAAACGTGCATTATTTTTTAGGGAGTGAGCCTTGGCTAGAAAACATAGTAGGAGGCACTTTCCACGAATTGGATACAAAATATGGCCTGAAAGATAGCATTTATTTTTATTTTTGAATGGAATTTTTTATCGTCAGTGATAGGAGGTGCTTAAAGGGATAGTTCACCCAAAAATGTAAATTCTGTCCTCATTTGCTCACCCTCATGATGTTCCAAACCTGTCCGACTTTCTTTCTTCTGTGGAACATAAAAGAAGATATTATGAGAAATGTCTCAGCATTTTTTGTGGCCATTCAAATGGAAGTCAATAGTAACAAACACTCAGAATTTCGTTTGTTCCACAGAAAAAAAGAAAGTCATTCAGGTTTTGAACAACAATTTCATTTTTTGGATGAACCATCCCTTTAATCTTCAGAAACCCTCTTGGGAGGTCAAACTATATATTATTCATTTAATTTTATTTTTTTGCAATGATTACAAACCTGTTACAGAAACTTTGATGTCAAAATTTAAAATGTGACTAAATATGAGTAATACTGACATTTTTTTGCAATAAACATTAAATAGCAAAGAAGGGTCGCAAATTTATACATGCCAACCGAGGGGAAAAGCTAGATTATGCAACTAAAAAAAAAACTAAAAAAATCCAGTTTTACACCATAAGTACTCATGAAACAGTGGCATTGTCACACTGAAACCAAAATTAACAAGAGGTACAACAGATCTAACTCTCCCTAACTGCAATTCATCTGTTGCTACCTGGCCCATACAGTTAACTGCAATTTTTTTGTTTAGTTATTGTACATGTAATATGAAAATCCTTTAATCAAGTGTCAACTTTTTCTTAAAACCCCATGCTATTTATACTTATTAAGCCTGTTTATACCTTCCCCAGCAGATAGACACACTAAAAATAGGTCAAGTGTCCATTATCTATCATAAGTGCATTAAATCATAATAGAAATAGTACATTGATAAATAATTGACAGGGAAGAGATTAAAGCTTTTAGAGAGGCAAACTTTTCTCCCCTAAGGAGGATTAAAAGTTGTTTATGCTTTCAAACACAGTCATCATATCAATGAAGTGCAAAACAGGAACAGATGAACGACCCTGCACAATTTTGCTGACTAGTCTAACGTCGTGCTACAGACAGACAGACAGACAGAACCTGTTTCAATACCTAACGTCCTGCCTACCTAAACAGTACTCATTACTCATGTGCGTTCAGAACGTTCTATTCGAATGTTTTCAAAATGCTGTCTATGTATGTAACTCATTAGGTTTTCAGACGCAGCCAAAAATGAGCCATGTATAAAATCAGTTCATGTCAAAAGTTTAAAATAAAATAACGTTTTTGCTCTAATAAACGTTTTTGTAATCCAGGCGTTTAAATATCCGCGTCTCTGCTCAGGCCAGCCAGACTACATAACTGATCTAGGCTAGGCTACACAGCTACGCATCTTATTCTCAGCCAATACCTTCAATGTATTTCCTGCGGAGTTTTCTGTGCACGCTCTTCACCAACCCCGACAGCTTCTCCTGCTCCTGCTTCCTGGACTGCAGCCCCGTCGGGACAGAGCCGGGGTGGTATTCGGAGAGATCCAGGTCTGTCTCAGCGCTGCTCCGCAGGTCCATAGTACAGCACTGAGTCTACCGGCGCACCGGCTCCGTCAGTCAGCGCACACGCACACGCCGCAACAACGCGAACGTGACGGAAGCGGAAGTTCACGGCCAATCTGTGAACGCTAACATGAAACGCCTCTGTGCTCCGAAAGGTTGATGAAAGTTGAAAGATGAATGTGATTATCAATAACAATTATATTATTATAGTTTTTATTTTAAAAGATTTTTATATTATTTAATATTATTAAATATTATTTATATATATATATATATATATATATATATATATATATATATATATATATATATAAATATATATATATAGCCTAATAACCTAAATAAAATCATTCACATCAGGTAATGTCTTGTGCTTTCCTGTCTTGTATTTAAGTATCTGAGCCGCTCAGCTCGCTTAAATGCCACTGCACGACCTGCACAAACGAATTCTACATCAGCTTAACATTGCAACTGAGCGGCTTTAAATTTACTGTGGGAGTCGCGGAGGAGGAATGTGGCACTCCTGCAGCAGCCACCACACCAGAGTCCTCAGTGACTCAGCTGTCATGGCCTCCATTCCAGATTCTTCAGAATCTGCCTTTCCCCCTGCTCAGCCGTGGTGTTCTTCTGCTCAGCCGTGGTGTTCTTCTGCTCAGCCGTGGTGTTCTTCTGCTCAGCCGTGGTGTTCTTTAGCTCCGCCATGTTGGTCTTCTGCTCTGCCTGCTCCATCGTGGTGTTCTTCTGCTCAGCCGTGGTGTTCTTCTGCTCAGCCATGGTGTTCTTCTGCTCAGCCATGGTGTTCTTCTGCTCAGCCGTGGTGTTCTTCTGCTCAGCCATGGTGTTCTTTAGCTCCGCCATGTTGGTCTTCTGCTCTGCCTGCTCCATTGTGATGTTCTTCTGCTCCGCCTGCTCCACCGTGGTGTTCTTCTGCTCCGCCTGCTCCACCGTGGTGTTCTTCTGCTCAGCCGTGGTGTTCTTTAGCTCCGCCATGTTGGTCTTCTGCTCTGCCTGCTCCATCGTGGTGTTCTTCTGCTCAGCCGTGGTGTTCTTCTGCTCAGCCATGGTGTTCTTTAGCTCCGCCATGTTGGTCTTCTGCTCTGCCTGCTCCATCGTGGTGTTCTTCTGCTCAGCCGTGGTGTTCTTCTGCTCAGCCGTGGTGTTCTTTAGCTCCGCCATGTTGGTCTTCTGCTCTGCCTGCTCCATTGTGATGTTCTTCTGCTCCGCCTGCTCCACCATGGTGTTCTTCTGCTCCACCTGCTCCACCGTGGTGTTCTTCTGCTCCGCCTGCTCCACCGCGGTGTTCTTCTGCTCAGCCGTGGTGTTCTTTAGCTCCGCCATGTTGGTCTTCTGCTCTGCCTGCTCCATCGTGGTGTTCTTCTGCTCAGCCGTGGTGTTCTTCTGCTCAGCCGTGGTGTTCTTTAGCTCCGCCATGTTGGTCTTCTGCTCTGCCTGCTCCATTGTGATGTTCTTCTGCTCCGCCTGCTCCACCGTGGTGTTCTTCTGCTCCACCTGCTCCACCGTGGTGTTCTTCTGCTCCGCCTGCTCCACCGCGGTGTTCTTCTGCTCAGCCGTGGTGTTCTTTAGCTCCGCCATGTTGGTCTTCTGCTCTGCCTGCTCCACCGTGGTGTTCTGCTCCGCCTGCTCCACCGTGGTGTTCTTCTGCTCCGCCTGCTCCACCGTGGTGTTCTTCTGCTCCGTCTGCTCAACCATGGTGGTCTCCAGCTTTGCTGAGATGGTCTTTATTCACGTCGGCTCAGCCCTGGCTCTCTGTTCCTCCTCAGTCTCCAGTTCCATCACACTTGCCTGGCCCTCCATCCATTCCCCTGATCCGCCTCTGCTCCACCTCCCTCCATGTGTATGTTTGTTGAGAATTAATATTATATTTTAAAAATGAATTCAAAAGAACAGCCTACTTCAGGTCAAGGAAATTAACATTAATACAATTGCTTTCATTAATTGAAAAATATATAGCCTAATGTAAACTCAACTTGAAGTTTCGCGCTAGAAATGACGGGGCCGTTTACACGACACCGTTTTCAACTAAAAACAAAACTTTCTATGTGTTTTGCCCGTTTATTTACATGACAACAGCGTTTTGGGGGGCTGAAAACGTGTTTCAAACTGCAAGTTTTTGAAAACGATATAGTTATCGTCTCCGTGTAAACTACAAAAACACAAATTTGTGAAAATGGTGATGAGCATGCGTACGTGTTCAGTCTATAGGCGTGTAGTATTTCTTTACAAAGTGACATCGCCACCTACTGGCCTGGCATGCATAATGCAGCATTTTTAGGATCCGTGTGAACGGAATCGCTTTGACAATGTTGTCGCCTGTACAAGAAAAATGCAGAGGAAAAACGTTTCCGTTTTTTTACGTAGTTGACATAAAGGAAAAAATCTGCGCATGTACATATACAGCTTTGCGTCGCTCTATAGTAGACTTTTTCTACAAATATACTGCTAATAATAATCCAAGTAATGTAGGTCTTTCTAATTCTTTCTAATTTCACATCGGAAGGTCACATTCACGCGCGCTCTGACACTGAATCCTGTGTGGAGAGAACATGAGTTGTGTCACGTTTCACCTCACAGAGCTCTGGCTTACTGTGAGTATTATAAACCTCACCAAACCTAATGGAAATCAGAACTAGTTTGATTTTTCAAGTCGTGTCTCACAGGTTATTTGTACAAGGACATGTTCAGCATAAATCAGCAGAGTATCTTATATGTTATTATAATCTTGTCATATACCATGATGCATGAACCTGTTTGCAAAATGGAGCTACAGTGCCATTGTGTCTCCTCTTGAAAATGTCATCATGTGCTTCCATCCCATTTAGAGGGAGTGATAATCCCGTAATAGTCTCCCTGCTCAGCTGTGCAGACTCCTCCCCATGCAAAGAATTTGGGACTAAAATTGAACTGAACTGAACAGTTTCCTATCAGCTTATAAATATGCAGTCACTCATCTAATCATACTTTTAAAAAATATAGTGTTCTAAAGATGATATTAGGGATAGTTAGAAATTAAAATTACGTCATTTACTCAACCTCATGTATGCAGTCTTTTCTCTGTGGAACACAAAAGACGATATCTTGAAAAATGTGCACTGATTGTTTGGTTGGGTTGGGTTGGGTAAGGGTTTGATGATGTTTTAGGCCCCTGTGACTTTTACTGTATGCTCAAAAACAAATGAAACATTATTCAAAATATGTACAGCTAAAAAAGGAGTCTATTTGGGGAGATGTGGTCAGATTTATTTCTGTGAATTGCATATAACCTGGAGATGAGATCATAGTTCATCTGTTTGTTCATTGAAAGCCATTTCAGTGAATGACGTTCACCATTAAATGGACAAGATAAAGACATCTTGAAATAATAACAGGTGCAAAATATTGAATTGCAATAAAAATGCTCTGTTGATTGGACAAAAATAAATTTATAAACAACGCAAAAACAGATTAATCCATACATTTTGAGTACACAATAATGAAATGATGGAAGTTATTGTTTATTTTACATGGTTTATTCATTGTGAGTATAGACACCTGTGTCTACATACAGTACCTGTATTTATGAAACAAACGCTGGTTAGTTTGGAGATGATAAGACCATAATGTTTGGTATATTGAAACATAAAGGAGGATAGCAACCCTTGATGTCTTTTCTAGAAAGTAGTGTCAAGTAGTTTATGACTGTAAACAAACAAGATGACATGTAAAGAAACAAATAATATTTTTTGAGCTCTACTAAACTTGTACAACCATGTATGGGAAAATGTTCATAAAATAATTGCAACAGAAAAATGAATTACTTTGTATCATCATCATTTCAGATCAGACAGATTTTGACCTTAATAATTTTTTTTACTGCTTTGTATGTGTTATATGTATAATCCAGATACTTTCTATGAAATTAAAGCTACACATAAAATTCAATTGCAATATAATGCTTTTTCAAGACTAATCTTCTATAATATGTCAAATTTTAACTTTTCACTCACCCAGTGGTCCTTTAAACATCACTGTACTATAGGCACCATTAGAACATAATCCAACCATATATTAACCCTCTTTAATCCCTTGCTGTATGATCAGCTCTGTGTAAAGAGCATTTTGATATTGTATGCAGACTTATTGCAATATTGCCCATACAGCCGGACTCATACACTGTCAACAAAAGTCTGCCATCCTATAAAATCACGTTTTTGCCATTATGAAAATATGTGCGATAAATACCTCCACGGAATCCAATGCTTTCATACATCAATTGTATTCTTACAACATGTATTCAGTTCCACTTTCACTTCTGCTAAACTATCCAAAAATTTTCATGAGTAAATCATATTTACTGCAATCCTCTTTCACTTTTCCGAGAGTTTTTTAGTGGCTCTTCCTCCCCTTGTCGAAACAGCCAATACACTGTAAGAAAATATAGGGCAAAACATGCGATGAAGTCATAATAAAATGCGGCAACCAAAAACACTATCAACAAAAATGTGTATCCAATCACCCTTGACATATTATCATAGGACAGAAACTCTTTCCACCACAAGACATTACGTGGAATGACATGCTCATTCCTGATCACTAGGGGCAGCGTAGCTCTTTCAAGCTCCATAATGTACTCAATATTTGTTAAATCTTCTAGGGAACTATTCGACTGGTCCTCATCCACAGACTCAGAGATCGAAGGCATAGCTAATGGCCTTCCTTTACTCACTGAAGGTCTTTTGCCGTAACTTCCACTCATTGTGCCTTCTCTGAACACTGACTGTTGTGAATTCCTCAGACTGATCAAGTACAGCTCCATCTCGTCATCAATCTGCGATTCTGTTGAGGTGTTGTCGTCAACATTTTCAAGATCTCTGTTCATTGAGTCTTTCGCCTGGCAATCCATGTTTTCCAGCATATTGTTCACATCATCAGTAGTGTCCCGGTCACTGTTCTCACTTCCACAGCACATACTCTCTTCTTTATCAATAAATTCAATGAGGTCCCAATCATTCTCCATAGCTTGCGTACTTCCACTGAGTTCAGTATCACTCTTTTGAGATGATTCTTGCCAAGATGAAGCAGTTTCCTCACAAATCTCTCCTCCATTGTTGAAGTGCCTATTCTGTTTTTCTGAGTCCTCAACTCCACCTACATTTTCTATGTCATTTAAGTCAATGTCATGTGGCAATGATTTAACATTGCTGGTACTAATGATCTGCTTCTGTTCCTCAGAATCTCTTTCAACAGACAGCAAATCATCTGCATCTACTTGTTGTTTCTTTTCTCTCTCGGTTTCCATTGCATCCAAGTCCTCTTCATCATCTATGTATTTCAACTCATCTTCAATGTTCATTCCCTCTTCTCCTGCACCTTCTTGTTCTTTTGGTTCTTGGTCTTTCTCCTTTTTGTCTTGTTCCTGCTTCTCTATCTGCTTTGTTTGATTTCCATTTCCCTCTTCCAGGCTTTCATAATTTTTCATTTTGTGAATTTCTTCTTTAATCACTAATGTGTTATGTTCTCCATCAAACTCAATCATGCTTGAGCTCTCTGTCTCTGAAGTCTGTAAAGCAAAACCGATGAGCATTTGTTCCTTCTTTTCATTAATTTGACAGCTCTCCAATGTATTGCTCATATTCATCTGTGTGTTCCCCAATTCTGCATATGGTTCGGTTAGCATGGCTGTTGCTAAGTGAGACAATTCTTCAGGTTTTTCAATGTTCAATCTCATCTCACAGCAATCCGGCTCTGATTTATCATCAGAGGAACCCAAGATGATCACTGAAGTAGGGAGCATTGTGGGGTCTTCTGGAGATTGGGCAAGAATGCAAGAGGGGTTGTTTGAATACCTTGTTCGCGCTAATATATTCTCCTGTTTGGTGTGGATATTCCCCTGGTTTTGTGACATTTCAACATTTTGTGACATGGGTGATGAAGGATGGATCTGTTTAGGTAGGTTGTCAATACCGGACTCTATTGTTTGATTTGTAGAGACTAAAAGTTCTGGTCCTTTTAGGGGAAATAAACATGGACTTTGGCCAAGATCACGCTGGAATGAGAATTCAGTCGAAGATAATGGTAAAATTTTACCTAGAGGAGGATCTGGCTGTTCGGATGTGACTTTTGGAAGATTTGTTTCAGTAAATGCATTGTCTGGTGTGTACTTATTTGGCTCAGAAATTGGATTTTTGGTTGGGTTAATTGTAAGTTGTGAGTTTTGTTCTGTTGATTCTTTGCAGATGTCAACACTAATATCATGTACTGTCTGTTTTGCAGAAATGCAAGACTTTGGCCAAATGTCTGTGGTCTCAGCGGCCGTGACCGCTGCTAAACTCTCATCCCCCAGTTCCCTTAATGACTTATCTACTTGTAATGCTTTCCGAAATAAGTCTTTTCTCTCTGTTTCCATGCTTTTAAAAACCTGATGATAAAGTGGGGCTACAATGGTCCCAAATGTGAAGCCATGAGAAAATGGCTGAGGCTGAAAATAGTTAGTAGTTTTCAAACTCACATTCTCTTCTGGTTTTCCGTCGCTAATATTCGTGTCCTCATCCATCTTCAAGCTCAATGCCAAACTTTTAATTCTCTGCTTAGTGTCCTTCTCAAAGTGCTCCCATGCTCTTTCAACACTCTTGCAAATAGACAAGTCAGGATTTTGGCATACAGGAAAAGACTGTTTGATTGAAATCTTTTGGTCAGTAAGGTCCTCAGTAAGTTGGCTGTCTTCCAGGGCCTCAGAAGCAGAGCATGCAATCGATTCACCACGGTCTTCTAGGGGTAAATGTGTGTGTGCTGTGGATAAACTAGTCTTGGTGTTGATCATGGCTTCTTCGTGTTGTGTAAGAGCTTGGCTATAAATGTCAGCGGAATATCCACTATACTCTATACTATACTCTGAGGGTGATATTTGGTTGCATGTTGGTGGTGGAGCAGTTTGTGTTGATTGTGGACTACATGATGTCTTCTCCAGCACTGATGCATGTTCCTGCATGCTGGTCTCTGCTGTAACTTCACTCTCTTTGGTCTTGGTCCCTTGTTTTTCTTCTTCTTTCTTAGCAAAGTGCTCCTTGACTTTTGCTAATCGCACAGCCCTTCTTTTGCTCCTTCGGCTGCGGATCCTGCTTATTTCCTCCTGTTTACAAAGAGGTATAGATGTGAAATATACTGAAAGAAAGACTATCTATAAATCAATTTAAGTAATAAAATATCTAAAGATCTATTAGGAGTACATTTTTAACTTTTAAGATAAATTGACTGAGACGTTGACTTGGAATTATTTTAACTACATAACATTATGAGTGACCCTGAACAGCCTGACCTATCAAGTGACAGTACATAATGTTACTCTAACATTTGTCAACGCCTGACAAGTAAATGTCATCAGTGACCACATGACATTCATAAAGAGTAGCGTATCACAACCCACGTTTTATAAAATGTAATAAAATGTTCATCCTCGTTGTCGCTATATAATATTAAACATCATAAAGTGGCTATGAATTAATCTTTGGTAAACTATAAAAATGTAGAACTCACCTCTATTTCCATGCTTTCCTTTTCAAGTTTTTCAGAGTTTTCTTTTAGAGATCCTGGGCTAGTGACCTTTAGATTTATATCTGAGGAAACAAAACATTTATTTATCAGAATTTTGCAGTATTTCCAAATCTACTGTAGTTGCAAGTCATTTTTGAGGAGGTCAGTTACCAGGAAATTCCTCATTATCTGTTGCCGCAACAGTTGAAGCAGAGACATTTGGGCTGGAAAATGAAAAAAAAAGAATAAGTGATGTAAAAATTATATATGTGCTTAAGAACTGGGGGAAAAACAGTATGTATAGCGTTCCTTAATTCATTGGTTGCATCTTTAGTATTGTAGTTTTATTCATGTATTAACTCTTAGTTATCAAGTTTTTTAGTACACTGTATCAATAAGTTATGACAACATCTTTTTACATGGCTTTAACTCCTCAAAATAAGTTAAGCAATTTTCACAACTTTTTTTTTACAAGTTATACAAGATTCAACTAATTTTACTAAAGTCAGTTTAACATAATTAAGGTTGAATTTGACTTAAATATCCAAGTTGATTGTACTTAAAAATTTAAGGCAACAACTTTATTTTGCATCATGGATAATTTCTAGTAATATTTTTGAAATATCTCATTTGACATTCTTTGCCATGACAGATGTGTTGGAGACCTCTCACCTGGTTGTTTTTAGACAGCTTTTTCTTCCGTTTTCACACACATTTTGGGGTTTCTCCTTTATTTTTTCACAGCAAAACAGAGAGTAGTTCTTTTCATTATTGTTTGCCCAAAAAGTGCCTAAAGATGTGTCATATCGCAAACAGAAGTCAACCCTCGCACCCTCTTCTCCGAATGGGGGTACCAGTGTGATCTTAAAGGAGAAACAATCCGTCCCACTTTTGTTTGACCCAGGTACGTACTCTGCCAACAGATCAAAATGACTTCTCCATGAATCTAAAGAGGTTCGTACATAGACCATCTTATCAAAACACACATCTAGCACGCGAACGATTCCTCTTAGGGTTGAAGTCCCAGAAAGCAGCTCCAAACTTTCCAGTTCCAGCTTCTGCTCGTGAACCCGCAGGTCTAGCTCCTCTGCGGTCTGCGGAAGAGTGAAGAGAAGAAGAATGTAATACTCCTTATCTTCATTCAAGTCACTCTCCAGAGGGCCTGATGGTGCAGTTACTCCCCGAGTGTCAAACTGTTTCACTGAGACGAGACTCAAACCGAAGGCATCTGCAAAGGACACTCTTCGGCTGCTTGAAGGGGGAGGCAGGGAGTCATCAGAGGACACTGAACTCCGTCGTCTTGGTATGGGCGAAGATTTGGGCTTGATCCCTTCCAGACCCAGTGATTCCTCATCCTCATCCCAGGGGAAGGTTGCTGGCAAACTCAGGAGGTTAAAGCTGGCCCCAATGGGGCTGTCCAGCGCTCCCACAGACTCCATCAGGCAATGTGGGACAGAGCAAGAGAGGAACTCAGCCGGTCGGCCAGCAACTGACGTGCTGTGACAACTTATGGAATCAAGTTACATTTGACATTGTAGGGAAAAGCCAGCTCTATATTTAGGGCAGAAACATCTCGAACTATGCAGTCAGAGCTCAGGGGAGCAATGAAAAAATATGTCACAGACACACTTCAAACAAAATAACATTGTTCTGCATACACAGACACAGCAAACATATCATTGTCTTTAAGGAGATGATCAGGTTTAAAAAGACATGAGAACGAGTAAATGATGGCAGAATTAAAAAAAATTGGGTGATCCTTTTAATCATTCTAGTCAGTTGTAGGCTACACATGCTAAATTGCTAAAAATAAGCATGTGCTGGTTTAAAGGCTTGTGGTCATTCATAAATATTCATGTAAGTATAGACCTACTGTATTTCTCTAAATTTATACAAGCACTTTCTCATAAAATGAGAGTAATATTGTACAAAATTATGACTTATAACAAAACTTTCTCTTCAGTGGTAAACTACAACTTTGTTTTTGTAAGAGACTTATATTTTGTAACAGAAACAGGAAGCTTTGGAAGCATATGAAAACCACTGAGTGGAACAACTCGGTTTACTTCCTTTATAGCTATGGCTTTCAGAAAGCACAGATCATGGGGATTTTTAAAAAGTACTAGGGCACCAAGGAGAAGCAAAAGATAGAGTGGAGGAAAAGTAATTTCTGTCTTGCAAACCACTTGAGATACAACGAGATTCTTGTCACTAGACAAGCAAACTTCCCTGTCCTTCTTTGCCTTGCTTGTTTGTCGGAGCCATACTCTCTTCTGCCTCTGGACAGCTACATTACCTCCATCTAGAGGCACATTGAGGAAATGTTTTCCCTGCTTCAAGATTGAAGGCCAGAAGTTGTTCTCCATGGGGATACTCCAACTACCGAAGATGCAGAGTGATGTGACTGGAAGTTTGATGAAAAGCTTGCTGGAATCCTGGACCTGACACCATAATTCATTAGCCATTGGGTATAAGAACTCCAACTCGTAATGAATTCCATTTAGAGAAGATAAATGGATGGGTTTCTAATTCTTACCGTTTACCCCTCACTGGACTTTCTGAGTTAACCTTTTTTATATTATCTCCTCTCAGTTTGAGTTTCAATTGTTTTGGTGTAATGTTAAGTTCAGTATTTCCAAAAATATTGTTAAATGTTTAATTTAGGTCAGGTTTTATTCAAACTATGGCAGAATACAGTGTTTCATTAGAGAACCATGCAAGGTAAATAGAATTCTAGTAGCATATTATGTTCACTTGTTGTATTTTCTTTAACCTTTAAAGTGAATAAAAAATAGTATTTTGTCAAAATGATAATGATAATGTTGTATACATAGTACAATAGTAAAAGGAAATTGTTATAGTTCACTTTACATTTGTACACTCTCACAAGCCTGTAATATCATGTGTTGGTGAAGAGTGAAATGAATGAAATCCATGCTGAGTCAAATCTATTTTTACTAAGTTACCAGCTTTAGATGCACTTGTTTTCTTTTAAATCTGATGATGGGTTACATTGAGACACCTCTATGTTCTTAATACCTAAAAAACAAACAGAAAAACACAAAGCAGGTTTTAAATATGCTCACATTTCTTTGCAATAATTTAAGAGTATTAAAAAAAAAATATATATTTATCACCTGTAGAAACTCGGTTTGAAGGGGCCGTATTTGTTCAAGCCCATGTATTTAGCTTGATCATCGGTGAGTTCAGTCAGGTGTGCGTCAAATGTTTGAAGATGCAGGCTTGCAACATACTCATCTGGTACACAAAATAGTGAATCAGATGTCATTTTCATTTAGATATGATTCAATGTTTCATGAAATATGGTCAGTGCTTCCTGTCCATTGCATTTTTTACCTAGTTTCTTGGGAAGAAGGTAGACATCTTGCTTGTAACGGCCCTCAGGGGCATTAAAGAGCTCGATCAATGCCAAAGCCTAGAATGTAAACAGAAACTAAGCATGTAAACAATTTGAAACTCAACACTTGCCCAGGTCCATGTTTCAATGTCAAATGCATTCTGTTGTACTAAATACAAATGTACAAATGTCAAGTTTTATAGTTTCGTCCAGCTAGTCTTTAATGTTTAGGCTAAGTAAGAGTGGAAGAACTTAAGCCTTTAGGCTATAAAACCTCATTTAAATTAATGTGTTAGCAAACTGCGTCATACCTGTGCAGTGGCTGTGATGGAAAGCACGCATATGGGAACAGTGGAGGAGCTTAGATTAAGGACACGGCCCTGGAATCAAATGGGGTAAAACAGTAACCTTGCCATTAACGTTAAAAGACCAATATGCCATGAGGGTTGTAACCAGAAAATATAGATTATAACTAAACATGATTTACACATGTAGATCCTTTGCTGTTCCAGGAACATGCCTTTAATATCTTATGTGCATTATCAGCCTTATTTTTAAGTGGCACAGCAATTATAATCATATAAATGGAATTATAAACACATTGGTTTGTAGCACAAATAGTTTTAATATATAAAATAAAAAAATAGCTTTACTTTTGTTTTGTTCTTATAAATTATATTTAATTTAAGTCTCGCACATTCACAGGAAATAGCTTACATCTGCATTTAATGGTAAATGGATTTCTCTTTTATATTTCTCATAGCATTCATTCACCTCAGCAAGAAGAACAATTCTCTTTCCGTCAGGCCAAATAATGTGATCCACTTTCGCTCTCACATGCTGCCATGCTAACTCTGGGGTTCTCAGACTGGCCTGAAAATTCAACAGATAATACAAATGACAAGAAATGTAAGCAAATTAAATTACAAGCATTCAACTGTCATCACTAATCGTGTATTTTATCATGTCCTACGGCCACTTACAACATCGATTTCTGTATTAGAGCGTCCCATGTTGCAGACAATGCAGCCATTCTTCATTAGGTCCATGTGTTCCCTCACAACAACGTTTTTGTTTCCTGTGTAGAGTTAGTTATCATAGCTTATACCATGGTCAGGGTGAATACTCGATTCTGATTGGCTGCAGGGTGTCCATTAAAAAGTGATAGAGGACACCTAGTAAAGGAGTTCTGGTGAAACTGACTGTTTACCGTTCGAAATTAATAAATAAATGCGCTGGCTACATCAACTGTGAGTAACCATAGCAACAGGCAGTCAAAGTATCTATACGGACTATAAATCGAGCGGACTATAAATATCTCCGGTTGCTAAATAAACCGTCAGGCGTAACCAGGGAAACCAAGTTATTGTTTGTAAAAACTTTAGATTTCGATTGTAAAACTAATTAAAATATAAACTAATGTTTTAAAAATGTGTTATTTGGCAAGTGACCATGGTATAAGCGGGTTAATGCCCTTCGAGGTGTCCATTGTCAGGTATATATGGACTCCGCTGCGCGTCGGACGGTTCACGCCTCGCCGTCGTCCATTAATACCTGACAATGGACACGTCGTCGGGCATTAACCCTTACAAATAACATTACTGCAGTTATGAATTGTTTTATTTATGATATTGCGCAACTTGCCTGTGCAGGTGATGACAATGTCCACTTGGCTTACAACATCACCTAGTTTGGCCAATCGTAAGCCATCCATGCTAGTCAAAATAGAATTGGCTATCAGGTGTGATACTGTGGAAAATATATGTCATGCTAACTCTCTGGAAAGCTTTTTTTCAAATAACTAATGCTTACCATGCTTGTAGGGCACAGATGGGGTCGATTTCGGTCACATACACAACGGATCCCATCGCTTTCAGAGCTGCAGAACAACCTTTTCCCACCTGTGGGCATCAATATTTACCTTTACACACACAAAACAGAGGCCAATACTAAACTAATGCAGGTTACAGACACTGTTCTCAGGTAGCATATTGACAATAGAAACAATAATTTATGTGTATCAGGAACTGTACCTCTCCGTATCCACATATAGCCACCTGCTTTCCCCCAAACATTACATCAGCGGTCTTTTTAAGACTGAGAGAATAGAGACAGAAAGTAGACTTTAATAATATAAATACTGATATTTTAACTTTTCTAAGTAATTTAGGATATATATATCATCTTACCTATCCAGAATGGACTCCCTGCAGCAGTACAGGTTGTCAAACTTCTGTTTAGTGACGGAGTCATTCACATTTATGGCTGGCACACATAGTTTTCCAGCTTTATTGAGGTGGTGAAGCCTGATATATGTGATGCAAAACATTTTTTTTTTACCATTTGCAAAGCTATAAGTTACATTGTGCAAACACCTGTGTCAATTTGGTGCCATTTTCTCCTTAATATGGAAATCAAGCTTGGAATATACATAACTTTTTATGAATAGGATCGTCCCTTTTAATCCACAAGTGACAAATGACGAGGTTTAGAAAGTGACTCAACCTGTGAATGCCGGTGATACTTTCTTCAACAATCCCCTTGACTTTCTTG
Organism: Abramis brama; assembly: GCF_963993115.1. Lineage (NCBI taxonomy): Eukaryota > Metazoa > Chordata > Actinopteri > Cypriniformes > Leuciscidae > Abramis > Abramis brama. Next base: position 20,083,215 of record NC_139982.1, on the reverse strand, counting down.
AAGAGGTGAGGATATTTCTTGTATATCCAATGTGTCATATCTCCTCCATCATCGAGGATCTAAAGAAATGAAAGGCCATTAACAAACTTCTATTTGCAGGTGAAACCAGACAAGATAAGATAACGCCATTGATTCTTGAAGGGAAAGTGGTCTCATATCGTTGAAGTGAATCCTACCATGTTTGGCTCCCAGCCCTCCACATTTACGCAGTGATCAATACACCACCAGAAGTCATCCTCAGATTCTCCCTTCCATGCAAAAACTGGAAAATCTGCCATGGAGAGCAGAGGACAAGACGAGGTACAAAGCAAAAAAGGTAAACGCCAACCACATTAATGAACAATGAAGTATTTTACTTAAAAACTTAGGTCTAATTGATTGTTATTAGACAATTAGAATAGGAGTTTATTTGTTACCTTGCTCTGCTAAAGCAGCTGCCACTTCATCCTGAGTGGAGTAAATATTGCAGGCTGCCCACCTGCACTGAGCCCCTAACACCATCAGAGTCTCCAACAGCACCTGTTGAGGGAAATATAGAAAGATTTGGGGTTGCTAAGATTTTGTTAAATAATTCAATATATTATAAAATGTTAATCATGATGGCAAAGCTGAATTTTCAGCATCATTACTCCAGTCTTCAGTGTCACATTATCCTTCAGAAATCTTTCTATGCTGATTTGCTGCTCAAGAAACTTATGGAAATTTTATCCCATACCGATAACCGATAATTCTTTATATTTGTAAGTCAATAACCGATATATTGGCTGATAAATCTAAATCCAAATTTTTATTTAATTTTGAGAACCTGATTACAAAAACAAAAGTCTTACCATTAAAAGCCATGTCCAAAGCACACAATTATAATATTCTCATTATAATTTTATGTAGCCTATATGACAGACTTGAGCTGCACATATTATACTTAACTGTATTTTCCAATCATATTTCAAGCAATTCAAAAACCATCATGGCGAACAGTGCGCATCTGAAGTGTCTCAGCTGAAGGAAATAATCCATTATTTATTGGATTTTATATATCGGCCAACTTTTATTATCGGACCGATAACTATCACATTAAAAACTTACTTATATTGGCCGATACCAATAGTGGCCGATATATCGTGCATCCCATTTCTTTTGTGCTGCTGATCTTGTATAACAGGTTTTGTTTTTGTATTAGCTTTTTTCTGTCTGGACGATATCCAATCAAAATGATATGAAGAGATTGCAGATGACACTTACAGCTGTCTGCGCTGTGACGTGGGTACATCCCACTATTTTAGCCCCTGCCAATGGTTTTTCTCCTTGAGCAGATTTTCTTAAGGTCATCAGTGCAGTCATCTCTTCAACAAAAAAAAGTGCACATACTGTACATTAATTATATTTATTTTTCACATAGCTGGTTGCATATGCATATGTGTATTTCTTGCTTATATGTGTTTAGTACCATCCTCAGCAAGCTCTATCTCTCGGCGGCCATAGTCTGCCTGCTTGATGTTTTTGACGCAGAAGTCCCTGTTCCCTTTGGAGTTAATCTGCGGCCTGTCTCGAGGAGAGACTTCATCTTCTAGATTTTCTGCATCTGAGTCCCCTGAAAAAAAGTGAGAAACTAAATAAGAAAGGAAACTGGAATCACGGATTGTGACGAAAATACAAAGAATGACTAAAAACATTAAAATGTTCCAGTTTGAATTAGCCGGCATCTACCTGAGCTGTTGCTGTCTGTAGAGGATTGAGAAATAGAGTGGGACAGTGAGCGACGGCCCGTCTTTGTTAATCGACTGTTGAATTCTCGCGTCTGCTCAGGATACTGGATTTGCTAAGGGAAAAACAATTATATGTATTACCGGTATATCTTATATATATATATATATATATATATATATATATATACATATATATATATATATATATATATATATAATTTTTTTTTTTTTTATGTAGTATTCTAATCATGACTGCAGTACTCCAAAACATTTTGATTTCTCAGTATTGTCAACTTTTTTCAAGTTGAGAATATAAATACTGATATTTGAATGCAAATGTACCCATTCATCCTGCAGAGAACCAAAATCTTAAGGAGATTTCTCAAGATAACAGAAGCATTAACTATTTATCTTAAAGTAAACTAAAAGTAAAAGTAGCAATATTAAAACTCGATACATGTGCAGAAACGTAGATGGTTTCAAGTACAGACGAGATCTTATAGAGACCAGTTATACCGTAGCTATTACTTGCTTACACTTACACACTAAACAAACAAAGGAAAACTTTAAATTAAACACGCCATCATATTTATTCATTTGTTTGTTAAGGTTCCTTGTCTTGTCTTTTGGCAAAATGTATTTATATTTAAACAAAATTGCGTTCTCTGATCAACTATATAAGCAAGTTAATGAAAAAAAGTGAGCGCCAGGTAAAATAAATATTCACTCTAGGGTTAGAAATGTAAATGATTGTATTCAATAAACCAATAACACCACTCAATACAAAATGACTAAAATGAATTACTACAAACTTCTACAAATCACAGAAATTTACCACAAGCACCAGTTTCTTATGACCCACTTCTAACAAATAGCAAATTGCAACTTCTGTCTAAAGAGATTAGAAATACCTTGAAGTTAAGAGATAACACAGCATCTTTTGATTCCCTGTTTTTAGTGAGACTAACCAGGCTGTAGACTTTCCTCATGGTGTCTGATCCGCTTGAGAAATGCGCAGAAAAACTCCCACGTTGGCATTTAAAGGCTGAACCACAGTTATTGTTGTGCCATAATGTTTAATAAGCGGGCTAGAGAAGCATGGATCCACTGTCAGATGAAATCCTACACTGTGAGAACAAAGCCTTTACAATGAATTCTCTCTCTGTCAGCTCACGCGATTCGACAATGATTAAAGTCGGCGAGGTCACAAAAGTTCCTACAAGTCATTTATTAATTCTGCCCCAGTGCCACTGAGCTGCTACTGAATAAAGTCAAGTGCACTGGTCTGTGTTCAGCCCTCTGTTCAGGGTTGTTAATGATGATCAAGAACCGGTCATTTGGTTACACGTCATTTAGCAGGCAGCCATGTTTGATCCAAAATGACATTGTGTTCTCTTTCTAAACGGACAGTCTCCTTGGAGCAACCTGGGTCAAGTGTCTCGTTCAAGGGCAAAATGGAGGTAGGGCGACTCAAACGGACCTCAGATTTCCAGGGTTTAAATCCACCACATTTAGGTTACCAAACTTATTTACTCATACCTCATGTGGTATAAAACAGCCAGTTCGCTTCTCACAGAGACAGTCCCCAATTGCATACACTAAGTGTTTAAGGATAAAATAGGGAAGTTAATGGCTCTCAGATTCAAAGCTTACCCTTTCCAGTGTTTAAAACCAGAACATTTAGGTTACCAAAGCCTTGTATGAAACAACCAGGTCGCTTCAGAGACAGTCACCTTGGCACAACTTATAGCGTCAAGTGTTTAAGGACAAAATGGAAGTAAGGGAACTCAACAACTCTCAGATTCATGGGTCTCAAATTCTGTGCACTCCAATGACCAACACAAACAATTTCCCAATCTGAGATATTACCGGAAATTGAATTGAATAATTCCCATTGAAGCAACCTTGTTGATGGACAAAATGGTGCTAAAGGTCTTCGCCGACTCTCAGATTCTCCTTTTCCCAGGTTTAACCTCAGCACTTCTATCCATTCCAATGTCCAGCACAGACATTTAACCCCTTCTAAATCTGGTATGCAACAGGAAATTGATCGTTCCGTTGCTTTAGGGACATTCTTGTTAAAGCAACCTGGGATCAAGCACTTTGGTGAAGGACAAAATAGTGGTGTGAGAAGTGTGAGATGCCAGAAAGGTTTGAAACAGGAAATTGAATGCAGTATCAAGTTTACATGGTAGTCTTTTCATACATCATAATGCACAGCACTAAACAATACTTGAACATCCTTTGTAAAAGCACTTATTAAGCCCCGGTAGCACTTACTCTTTTTGTTCTTGGCGCTTCGTTGACTGCTCCATCATTTGTATCAAACACTTCCTCGCTGTTCTGCATTGGTACGAGCACAGGCCGCCTGTTGGTCGCTGCCTCCAGCATTCTCAATAACTTGGAGCTAATTGTTGGCAGTTGTGAGGAATCTCCATCTTCTCTTTCCAGAGATGAAGAAATTGCAGCTTCGCCATTATTGCTGCTCTCTCCTATGCTTTCATTGTCTTCCGATGGTGGAGCTGGAAACTCAATCTCTGGTTCAGTGTTGAGACTGCTGGCCATTTTCACGTGTTTGGTTGAGTGTTGGAGTTACAGACAGTTGCTCTTTTAAACAGACGTGGGCCGTAAAGATGTATAAACATTGCCTTCGTAAAAACTGATTGTGGAAACAGAGGCTGTGAATGACATGGGGGTAGAGGAGGGTTTTCAAGAATCTTTGGGATTGGTTTACTATTCTGTTTGATGCTGTTAAACGGTGATGACTTCTTCTTGGTTGATATTGAGTTCGGGTTTTATCAGTTGTACCATCTTATAACTACACAATTCAAAAGTTTGAAGTCGGTAAGTTGTTTTTTTGTTGTTGATGTTGTTGTTTTAAAGAAATTAATACTTTTATTTGGCAAGGACACATTCAGAATCAGTTTTAAAGTAGTGCTTGTGTACACCATTATGAATTATAGAGTGTTAATAGTGGTGCTTTTTTTTATTTCCAGGGGATTTCAGACTATCATGAAAGTAATAATGTTTGAGGAAAGATTTGTTTACAGGAAACTCGCCTGTTGTGTTGGCTAAACACTGACAGAAATCATCTGTCTCCTGAGATTAAGGTCACCCCATTTAACAGGTTTTTACTTCTGTTTTAGTTTCATTCTGAAGTGTAGCTACAAGCTAAATGTTCATTGCTAACTTCTAACAGATTTAAGACTGAGATTTATAAAGAAAAATAACACTGACTGATCCTTAAGACTCTCAATTTTAACATGGTAGCCTAAAATGGGTGGTGGCTGCCCCTTTTTATTGCACCTTTTAAAGGCTTATTGATACTGTCATAAACAGCTTTTTTTTATCAAATTAAAGTTAATGGACAGCTGCTACAATTCTCTCCAGTTCATCATGTCCAATGAATGTGGGCCAATTCTAGTGTAAGTAGGGAAAGTAACGCCGCCTTGTGGTGAGTTAATTAAGTGCTGTTTTGAACTGTGGTGGATTGTTTGCCAGTAAAGAGTACATTTTAGAAAATAAGTTTTACAAATTTTTAAACTTTTATAACATATGCATATGCATGCATGCTCTGCAGACAATCTTACTACTGTTTTTCTAAGGTTTTCTTTTTTAAAGCTGCAGTCCATAACTTTTTTGTGTGTTCGAAATGTACAAAAATGTATTTAATAAGCGAGCACATCATGAATCAATTTTCCAAACCGTGTTTTTGCCTTATCCTGAATCACTACGGAACACCTATAATAAGTGTTTATATTCGGACTATTTTAGACTGGTATACTCCTGCGTGACTCGTCATATACATAAACAGAGAGAAGTAGCTCCGGCTACAATGTTCTTCCGCAAGACGCATGCAGTTCTGTTTATTAACCGCTAGAGCGCCAAAAGTTACGGACTGCAGCTTTAAATAATGCATATGCTCCCATTATCATAAACCTGGACAATTTTCCATGTTGGCATATTGCTGAATACTTCCAACAGGGGGAGCAGTCAGACAAAATATATATATATATGATATTTGTCCGATTTTTTTGTGTTTTAATTGTAGTTTTAGATAGCAAAACAAATAAAACAAAACTGCTTTAATGTCTACTAAAGTAGTTTTTTTTATTAGATATAGGTTTACATAAAGTGCAGCATGAATAGTAAGTCAAATGCCTAATTTGATCAGATAAAATTTCATGTAAAGAACAAAAAAGAAAATATGAAGTGTGAAGTGTATGGTTTTAGTCTGCTTTATTTAACAAAAAGTCTTTTGTCATGACTGTTTCATACCTGAAGTAATTATATGTTAAGTTCTTATACTGGTATTTATGAATAGTTTCCATTTTCTCTTTAAATTTTCCATTAAGACTAAAAGATCCTTCAACAGTTCAGTTTATCAGTTATTAAACGATACAGATTATAAAGACATTAATGGGCTTAAGCTGAATGTTATGTTGTTACTCTATGTAGATTTGCTTAGTAACATTGTTTAATTGATTTTGAATGCTATTGCTATTTTTATTGATGTGCGGCCTGTACATATCCATTTAAAAAAATGTGTCTTCATGACCCTTTAAGGTAATGGTGTTCTTCTGTAAAGGTACGTGTCATTTATCCGATCCTCACAGTGACCTTTGAACCGTTCGTGGGTTCTTTATCTCTTGCCTGGCTCTGATGACACTGGATACAGATAAGAAATCCCGTCGTGATTTTGTTCCCATGGAAACATTAGGCAGCATTAGCCAGCCAATGAATGAATGGCACAGTGCTATTGTGTGTTACGGTGGCAGGTCAAACAGAAGGAAGTCTTGCCACCCTTGGCACTGTAATAAAGAAGGCCACACCTATTTCTGCTCTGCTGTATTAAAGAAAGCAAAAGCATTGTCCTTGTACCTGGTTCCCACTGTACTTCAGAAGACAAGACCAACTTCAGCGGATTAAAAAAGTATCTGGTAAGTTTTAGAATTTCATTTCAAATATGCATGTTCGAGCAGACTGTTCATAAAGAAATAATGTATCATTCAGTTTTCTAGTGTCATGGATAAATGACACGCTTGTTCAAACATTCCACGTTTGCACTGCATCGCCTAAGAAATATTATCCAAAGTCTGCAATTCACTCAATGGCATTTCTGGCTTGCATCATTTAAACACTGATTTAATCTCACAATAATGACCAGCTTGCTGTACAAAAAAGTAAGGGATTATTATACAGGCTTTTGTTAGTTATGCCGACGGTAATTCTCTTGTTTATTTCACATGATTTCTGCAAAGTATCCGAGTGGAACGGTTTAAACTGGGGATTTTCATCCCAACTAAGACCAGTGAATGCTATGAATCTGTCTCGAGGGTTAGGCCTAATTCAGGCTAATGGTGACTGTAGGTTAACCCATGTATACCCAAATGTTTTCCAGCTAAATGAGCACATGTATTTCAATGCATGGAGTCCAATGAAACAAACATGCCTCTTTTTTTTTTTAACAAGAGAATGACAAAATAGGGTTTAAGAGTTCCCCGGCTGGTCATAAATTCGACCACTGACGTGATCATGGCAGATAAATCTCAATACTAGGCTATATTAATAATAGACCCTTTAAATATGATATAGTTGTTGTATGATATACATGTTTCCTTTTATGGAGCTCTGAGACAGACGTCATATCATACAGTAACTGGTCATGTGACTTACAGAAGACTTGTTAAAATGTTCACATGCAATCAAAACAATCTGCACTTTTATTTATTGCAAAAAAAACCCCACAAAACCTTGTTTTAGAATCCAAAGTAATTTGATTCACAAATTGTTACTGGTAGAGTTAAATGGGTTAGATTTATAAGATTTGTGGGAAACGGAAAACTTCTAGAATGTGATAACCGAAAACATATTTAAGCAATAGCTTGCTTGTGGATTTATTTGCAATATAGTCACGGCTAAAATGTGTTATATTTACAATGCAGCACAGCCCTGAGTGTCTTGCTTTTGTTAAATATAACAATATTATATATAAATATAATATTAAGGAGATTTTTATTTTAAAAAATAATAATAATTTAAGCAAATTCATTAGGCTAAGGGCCATCCTGCTAGAAAATATAGCCCCTGCCATAACAGAACCGGAACCATCCGTTTTAACTTTTAAAAAAACAAAGTTGAACTTGTAAGGCTCCTGGGTGCAGTTTTCCTCAAGTTAAGCCGCTCATAGTATTACAACCATATAAATTATTTCAACCTATATCTAAACAGCCACATAATGTATGCAACTGGGCCACTCACCATCCTCAATCCCTAGCGCGCATGCGCATGCTGCAGCCGGGCGTGTGTGCATTCACGTTACAGGTGAAGCTGCACCAATGAGCTTCAAAGTCACGTACATGGTTCAAGTTTACTGTGACTGTCGATTTCTTCATGGTTAACAACACATTTACGGTCCCCCTTTGATACCTTAATAACTCATTAAGACATAAATAAAATTGTATGAAATAGAGATATTCAAGGTTGTTGCCTGGTTTACTGTAAGAGGTGGGAGAAGTTGCACTAGTTCTGAATCATTCTGAATCATCTTGTGCTAGTGCTGCCTTGAAGGGGAGGGTTGACTCGGACTGCTGCTGTGTTGGGAGAAGGGCAGATTTCCACAGCATTCCCCTGCATCCTCCAGTAATCCCAGTGTCTATCCTTCTGTCTGTCCATTCTTCAATACCGCATTCATCTGGAGAGATATAATCTGCTTTTTGTAGGGTTAAAATGGCAAGCAGCTTCGTACGGGTTTTGTCCAGTAAGAGGAAAATTGGCATCTTGTCGCTGGTCGGCGCGGGATCTCTAACCGTGGGATTCTTCCTGAATAGGGAGCATGTCAATGCAGGATCGAACGTCAGGAGAATCTATCCTGCTAGGTAACTACAGCCATACCCGTCTCTCAAAACAACAATATCGAACAGAAGACAATGAAATATTGTGATGCGATGGCACACAAACCATGTATTGTATTGCACAAATGTAAGTGGGTGTCAAAAATGTTCATTAATAGCAAGGAATTATCCAGTTCCACGGTCGTGTGGCGATAAATAATCATGTTATATTATATTATTAGACCTTTTTAATGTTGTATTTTATATTGTAGATCTAAATATTGAATTTAATGTCTTTTAAACACAGGTATTAAATCAGGAATGAACCGTTATTAATTTTCACACCTTTCATGTGTAAGATGATAATCAATGCGAATAAAGGTTTTGTTTATTTAATTGTAGTTTGTACGCATAGCCTACATTAATGTCTCGTAATTTCCATCGTATCAATAAAAATGCACATGTTGAGGTTGAACATTGGCTGTGCTTGAAAACCTATTGAGATTGGCAGCTTTAGATTTTGACGCGTTCGGAACGCGTCTGTGACGTTCTAGAACGCGAAATAGTCAGGGTCAGAACAAACACCAGTTAGTAGATCGATAGGTTTTAACGCGCTCAAAACGCCGTTTTGGTAGGCAGACCCAACAAAGTTGTCTTGGTAGGCTTTAAATAAAACCAAAAAACATGGTTATTGTAGTTAAACCATGGTAAACACAAATCATCCATGGTTTTTCTACAAATGTGACACTGGATCACAAAACCAGCCACAAGTCGCACAGGTATATTTGTGGCAATAGCCAATACATTGTATGGGTCAAAATTATAGATTTTTCTTTTATGCCAAAAATCATTAGGATATTAAGTAAAGATCATGTTCCATGAAGATATTTTTTTGATTTTCTATCGTAAAGATATAAAACATTTGATTTTTGTGAGTGAATGCAGCACATCGCGAACATAAATGGACAACTTTAAAGGAACACTCCACCGTTTTTTGAAATAGGGCTTATTCACCTTCTTTCCTACATTTAGATAGGTGGGCAAATGCATTTTTGTCTCAGTGCATGCATTGTTTTAGTTTGACGGTCGGTGCTAGCTTAGCTTAGCATAATGAATGGAATCCTTTGTTGCCAGCTAGCATGTCCTGAGTAAAAGAAAAAAAAAACACCTAATTACTTCTTGTGGCCTGCGTATTCACAACGAGTACAAATAGCGATGCAGATTAACACTAGGCGATTTCCTAGGCAGATATTGACTTATATATTAAGGACTATATTAGGGGGAAGCACAGGCGAAGCACAGCTACTTCATCGCTATTTGTACTCGTTGTGAATACGCAGGCCACAAGAAGTAATTAGGTGGGGTTTTTTTTTTTAATATTACTTTTACTCAGGCCATGCTAGCTGGCAACAAAGGATTCCATTCATTATGCTAAGCTAAGCTAGCGCCGACCCTGTCAAACTAAAACAATGCATGCACTGAGACAAAAATGCATTTGCCCACCTATCTAAACGTAGGAAATAAGGTGAATAAGCCCTATTTCAAAAAACGGTGGAGTGTTCCTTTAAAGGCGATTTTCTCAATGTTTCGATTTTTTTTGCACCCTCAGATTCCAGATTTTCAATAGTTGTTTCTCGTTTCTCATATCCTAACAAACCATAGCATCAATGGAAAGCTTATTGATTCAGCTTTCAGGTGATGTATAAATCTCAATTTTATAAAATTGACCCATGTGACTGGTTTTGTGATCCAGAGTCACAAATAAAACCAAAAAACATGGTTATTGTAGTTAGACCATGGTAACCACAAATTAACCATAGTGGTTAGTGTGGTTTTACAAATCCGTTAAAACATATAATGACACTATAATAAAACCATGGTTAATTTTCAGATCACTTGGTTTTGAGACACAGCCTATTGTCCTTGTTTTTTAAATGAAGGCTAAAGCTTTTCTGTTCCCCTACAGTGCTGAATATCCAGATTTGCGGAAGCACAATAACTGTATGGCCAGTCACCTGACTCCTGCAATATATGCAAAGCTGTGCGATAAAGCCACTCCGAATGGTTACACTTTGGACGAAGCCATCCAAACTGGTGTGGACAACCCAGGCCACCCCTTTATTAAGACAGTAGGAATGGTGGCTGGGGATGAGGAATCATATGGGGTGAGAAGATATTATATATCACACATTTGGCATATTAAGAGATCAGCATTTTGGGGGAATAAAGTACATCAAACATATTTTGTGCAGGTTTTTGCTGACCTCTTTAACCCAGTCATCAAAGAAAGGCACAATGGGTATGACCCCTGCAACATGAAACACCCCACTGATCTGGATTACAGTAAGGTATGTGGGAATGTTTTAGTTACACACATACAACATTAACAGTAGTAGGGTGATTCTTGAACCATGTCCCAAGAGGTATTTTTGTTACAAGTTCATATTAGAGCACATAAAAATATTGACAATGTTTTATCATGCTTTTACAATTATTTTTGATACTTTTTTTTAAATGCCTTTTTAAATATAGTTTATATAGAATACTTTTATTTATTATGAAATGTATATAAAATACATATATTTTAAAATTGTAATTAAGATACATGTATTTACTTTAGTAAAAACCGTTAAGGTCCCACTTTATATTAAGTGGCTTTAACTATTATGTACCAACATTGAAATTAAAGGGGCGGTATAATGCCCTTTTCACAAGATGTAAAATAAGTCTTTGATGTCCCCAGAGTGTGTATGTGAAGTTTTAGCTCAAAATACCCGACAGATATTTTTATATAGCATGTTAAAATTGTCACTTTTTGAGGGTGAGCAAAAACGCACCGTTTTTGTGTCTGTCCCTTTAAATGCAAATGAGCTGCTGCTCCCGGCACAGAGGGCGGAGCTTCAAGAGCTTGCACTCACACAGACATGCACTGACAATTTCAAAAATTAGCCTTTTATGTTCAAACTGGATTCAGACAATGATGGAGAGACTAGAGAAGAGGTGACAACATGTAGAATGTAACAGGACATTTCTGAATGGTTAGTTGATGAATTTTTGTAGCTTATGTGTAGTTATCTTCTAATCATTGATTAGCATATTCTGTCTTGATAATCTATAAATCGCGTTCCCGGGGGCGGGGTTTATGTAAATTCTAGGGTTTGTGATGTCACTAACCCTGGAGGAATGTCGTGTAGTCCCTACCAGCCATTTGTTGTAGTCCTTAAAAAGCAATTTCTTTAAAAGAAAATATCTCCCTTTGCTTTGAACTTTGAGCATTGTAACTTTGCAGATGTTGTTTATGCTCAAACAGCAACATTACACACTAACTAAAGTTAGAAAAGTGAAATCATAATCAACCACCCCTTTAATAATTTGATACAATGGACTTATTGTGTACATACATGTTTTTACATTGTACTTATATTTTAAAAATACCTGCATGTAATTACAGCTGTAATTAATTTATGTAATTACATCTGTAATTACACTGTTGACCCTTCCCTTACACCTTAACCCACCCTTAAACCTACCCATACCACCACACCTGTCCCTAACCTTACCCGTATCACACCTCAATAGCACCAAAAGGGTTTTACAATACAACATGAACACAATAAGTACATTGTACTTATTTTTCAATGCAAGTACATAGTACTTAAAGCCACTTAATATAAAGTGGGACCACAGTTAATTATATGTAATTACAAGCAACACTAAACTAAACACTAAGTACTTGTTGTTAATTAATATTACTGTAATTACACGTGTAATTTGTGTAATTACACTGTATCAAGGGCACAAAAAAATAGTGCCGCCAAAAGTATGGCCAATATGTTGCTATGAAATTAGCCTTGGCTAGACAAAGAAGTCGCAAATTTTATTCTAAAATGTGTAAAGACAGCATGAAATGAAAATCCAATGCATGTTATAGATCTTATTGTGACTTTAAAATGTCATTTATACCACAATTTCCACAAAATTACAGTGTGAGGTCATTTAAATAAAAAAACATAGTTGAAAAAGCAGTTATATAATATCACAATTGTTTGCCATTCATTTGCATGTTTTGGTAAATGGTAAAGCAGGTCACAAACACAAGCCTCAAAGTTTCAAGTTACTTCCTACTTTCGTCCCATCAGATACGGGGAGGCCTCTTTGATGAAAAGTACGTGCTGTCGTCTCGAGTCAGGACGGGTAGGAGTATCCGAGGCCTGAGTCTGCCGCCGGCCTGCACCCGTGCCGAGCGCAGAGAGGTGGAGAGGGTTGTGATCGATGCCTTGGCCGGCCTTAAAGGAGATTTGGCAGGAAAATACTACAGCCTCACTATAATGACCGACCAAGAGCAGCAGCAGCTTATTGATGTGAGTATATCACAAATCTCATGATATGCCATTCGATGCTGTTGGCTCAACACAAAATATACTCACTCTGACTTTTTGTTTTGCTGTATAGGATCACTTCCTGTTTGATAAGCCTGTGTCACCTCTGCTGACATGTGCGGGCATGGCTCGCGACTGGCCCGACGCGAGAGGCATTTGGTGAGTGTAACTTTGTGAGAAGATCTAAATGGGTGCTGGAGTGCAACAATGCCTTCTGACAGGACTGCATTACACCCAGAAATAGTCTGAAGCAACCTCTACGGCCTTATGTTGTGGTCTGGTATCGATCACGGAGTGTACCCATGGCTCACTTACAATGAGCCATGGCTCACAATCTCCTGCATTATTCATCCTCTTTTTTTTCTCTCTTCTTCCTCCTGTCTGCAAGGGAAAGTGTTCCAACGTTGCCAGGCTTAATTTGGAAATTACTTCAGAATCAGATTTAATACTCTGATGGTTTTTGAGCTTACATAGCACTTCTGACAGCATTAAAATGAAATAAGGTCATGCGTAATAAGGTTTGGAAACCAAGAACAGGTGCTTATTTTTAACTCTGCATGAAATGGAAAGTTGCAAAAGTAGACTTTTCTTCCCTATTATGATGTACATATCCGAGTGAAACAACTTCTTGAACAAGAAAAAATGTAGGGCGGGACTTGATTTTGTTCAGTTGGATTTGATTGGATGGTTGTGGTTCGCTATTGGTCGATCTCATGTGAGTGACAGGTTGATCCCGCCCTCGCTCCATAAACACATCATCAGAGAAGAGAAGAGATGTTGCTGCAAAAGGGAGGGAGAACTTATTTTGATTAAAGATTATGTGGGAACATGAATTTTAAACAAAATAATGAGGTGCATTGTTTAATATATAGTCTTGCCATCTCTAAAAAAGGATGAAGTCATTAAAAGTCTGTATAAGTTTTACATTTATAAATTTTACGCAGTGCAATTTATTTATGAAATGCAATTTATGTAAGCAATAAGGTACGAGAGGCTGTGCTGTTCGCGTCGTGCCTAACAACGCCTTTCAGCCGTTACTTATTCACGATACAATACAACAATTAAAGCGGAAAAACATGTATCTATGCAACTTTTATGAAGTAAAATCACTAAAAGCCTTCCTTCCGCTGGAAAAAATAGTCCCTGACCGTAAACAGCAACAAAAGTTACATACATTATTTCGCCAATAGATGGCGGCAAAGACCGTCTTTATGAGTGAGTCAGTCAGTAGAGAAGACTTTTACATTGAAAGGAATCAAACTTCCTTTCAAGAAGACTCAACTGACAGATGACTATGGGCACGGAAAAACCCCTTAACTGTTAAACGGACAAGATATCGCAGCGGACATTCAAACAGATTTTTTTTTAATTATGAATATGACTGACCTGAAGGAAAATGCTATATCTACTGTAAATGCAGGTACACTCGATCTCTCACAATACTCTACTTTAGCTTCAATGAACAATATAAATGAGATCAAACATGTGTTTAAGTTATTAAGAGTGGTTGCTAGGGGTGTTGTGTAGTGATACATAGAAGGTGAAGCGGTCATAGCCGTGTTTTATCGTGAATAAAGCACAGCTATTGACCAATCAGAATCAAGGATTGGAACTAACCGTTTTATAATAATCATTAATGTAATGAAGAACCAGAATCATTAAACCTGCTTCATTGTTCTTTTAGGTTTTCTAAGGACTCTTCTCATTGAATATTCAAATCTGTCATATTCAAATCAAGTGTTGCCCACTATTTTGTTAATGCACAGGCGGGAGAACTCTTCAAAGTTTCATTCAGGCCAAAAATGTTCAAAAAACCTTTGCATATATGTACACGCCTTTGTATATACACGACTCCGAATAAACATGCCTTTCAATTCCAGGCACAACAACGAGAAAACCTTCCTGGTGTGGGTCAACGAGGAAGACCACACTCGTGTGATCTCCATGGAGAAGGGGGGCAACATGAAGAGGGTCTTTGAGCGTTTCTGCAAGGGTCTCCTAGAGGTGAGGTCATGCATGTGTACGTATGCGTCTCTCAGTCACTGTTAAATCCGCACAAGCCTCCATTATTTATCCAGCAGAGATGCTGCAGCTGTGTTTACTGCAGCTCAGAGCAATGCCCTTTTGTGGACAAACAATCGTCCTGCAATGCATGCATCTGTGTGTAGACCCATCTTAATCTGTTGCTTATTCTAAAAGGAAATCGTAAATATACGTTGTATGTTTTATATTTGACCATCTTCTCTATTGTTTTAGTTCAACAGATCACTCTTGTATTATTCTCACAAGACATTTTCAATCTTTGTCGCTCAGGTTGAGAGACTAATTAAGGAGAGGGGTTGGGAATTCATGTGGAACGAGAATCTGGGATACATTCTCACCTGTCCGTCAAACCTGGGCACAGGGTTACGAGCTGGCGTCCATGTTAATCTTCCTCGCCTCAGCAAGGTCCTTGGTCTAGAAATCACCTTTCTTTCCTATTTAGCCCATGCCATGTTAATAATTTTGCACCTTGTTGGGCCTATGCATGGTAATATTAATGCATTTAGTGAATTTATTTTAATACAGTATTTTTAGGTGTTAGGGTGACCCATATTTATGTTATATCATGTCTGTTGTGTATTAAAATTAATAGTTGATAGATTGTGTAACAATCCATTAAAATCAGTGTAATATTTTGTGCTGTGCATGTTCATTATGTATTTTCTATTGCAGGACGCTCGTTTCTCTAAAATCCTGGATAACCTGCGGCTCCAGAAAAGAGGAACTGGAGGAGTGGACACCGCGGCTGTTGGAAGCACTTTTGATATTTCCAATCTGGACAGGCTGGGTCAATCAGAGGTCAGTGGTGTCAAAGTGCAGAGCACCAAAAAGAATAAATATATTTTAAGTTCTGATAAAATTTTTGATAGTGATATCATAAATCTATACTGTTTTGTGTAAATAAATTCAAAATTACATTACAAACTAAAATCAATGATAATTTATTTATTAATTAAAATGCTATGAAGTTATCACAAAATTATAATGTACAGTATGAAAACTGGATATTCATTATGAGATTTTCTAAAAATGTTATTAAGTCAGTGTTTTAAATATTAAGATAACGGTAAAGGTAATCAAATAGAGGAAATGAGCATGAACATTTAAATATCCAATATCAACAATACAGAAAAAAAAACAAAAAACTCTAATGTGGAAAGAAAACCAATATGGTATTGTGCAAACAGTCAGTTCAAACGAGACTCAAATTATATGTTTTAATGTGACTGTTATATGAAGGCATAGGTAATATATATGGTACCAGTATTTTATTGTGAGTAAATGACGACAGAATTTTCAATTTTGAGTGAACTACACCTTGAAATACTGAGAAAATGTAATTACCTCACCATGACCACTTGTCTTTATCAAAATGTGTTCAGGTCCAACTGGTTCAGACTGTGATAGATGGAGTGAACTATCTCATTGAATGCGAGAAGAAACTGGAAAAAGGACAAGACATCAAAATCCCTGCCCCCATCAGCCAGTTTAAATAGAATGGCAGTGTTTCGTAGCTCCTCCTTTCTCCTGGCTCCTCCCTCTTGTGTGTTCCTTCCTCCTTCAATATTCCACTGATACTGATCCATAAGCATGCCTCTGTATTACGTCAGACGTACCACACTCCAGTATAAAACAGGAGTGAATGTATACTTCATCATGATTGTGTTGATGTGGCGCTATTGATTTGTCACATTGTAACTTGATTGTGCTGCAATAATACTAATATAGCCATTGTCAAGAATTGCCTCAGGTGTCAGAGAATTAAACAGATGTTTTTGTCAAAGATCAAAGATATTGACGATAAAAAATTGCTGAAGGATATCGGAGTGTTTTATTGTGTTTTACTGTACATACCACCACTACCACTGAAGTAATTCACGTTTAAATGTGTGATGTTTTTATATTGTGCTGACAGTTGTCACAAGTCTACACTGACACCTAGTGTTGTGGATGGAGCATTGTAGAACTGCTCTAGTCAAAGTCAGGCATGAACCACTCCATATAAAATAAAAATATATATATATTCCCCATCACTGTTCTCAGTGGACTCAGCTTGAGGCTTTGTGCCAAGGTGACAATTGAGAGTGCCGTGCTCAGTCACTTTTCCTAATTGGATGGTATCTGAGGTGAAATTACAAGACTTGCACATTATGTTTGAATGCTCATGTTAAACTCCATGTTCAGGACTGTCAATTGCTCCAGGTGAGACTGTTACGAATATCCTCAAAACACTACTGTTCAAAAGTTTGGGGTCGATATGATTTGAAATGCTCTTGAAAGAGGTCTCTTATGCTCACCAAGGATGCATTTATTTTCTTAGAAATACAATAAAAACAGTACTATTGTGAAATATTATAATTTAAAATAACGTGGTTTTTTTTTTTTTTCGTGTTAACTTAAAGGTGACATTTTATGCTCCTTTTCACAAGATGTAATATAAATCTATGGTGTCCCTAGAATGTGTCTGTGAAATTTCAGCTCAAAATACCCCCCAGATAATTTATAGCTTGTCAAAAATTTACCCCTTTTTGGGTGTGAGCAAAAACGCTCCGTTTTTGGGTTTCTCTTTAAACGCAAATGAGCTGCTGCTCCCCGCCCCGTTCAGAAGAGAGCCGATCCTTTACATGAGCTTCGGATACAATAACAAAACATGCGAATAATCTCACTCATTAAAAATCTCAGAAATAAGTGCAGCCTTATGGAGAGACTCAGCAAGAGGTTGCAAATTTTAGACTGCACCTGGACTTTTTTGAATGGTGAGTGGATATAGTTATGTAGATGTTGTGGAGTTACATTGGTTCATCTGTTTCTAGGGGATTTCCATTGAAAATAAAATGAATCCACTGCTCTCTTGTCTCATCTGAGGCTGGGACTCTAAATAGTGTTCTGTGCTCGTCTGTTTTCCCTACCTATTTTCCCCCTTGTGATTTTTTTCCCCCACTTTGTTGGTCAGAGCACAATGAGTCCCCCCCCCCCCCCCCACACCACCCCGGACCCCCCCAATATAGTAAAACTGCACATTTTAGAGTGGCCTTTTATTGTGGCCAGCCTAAGGCACACCTGTGCAATAATCATGCTGTTAATCAGCATCTTGATATGCCACACCTGTGAGGTGGATGGATTATTTCGGCAAAGGAGAAGTGCTCACTAACACAGATTTAGACAGATTTGTGAACAGTATTTGAGAGAAATAGGCCTTTTGTGTACATAGTCTTAGATCTTTGAGTTCAGCTCATGAAAAATGGGGGCAAAAACAAAAGTGTTGTGTTTATAATTTTGTTCAGTGTATAATGTAAGAATACTTACATAGTCACAATAAGGCAGCCCACCATGGCTCCAATCGCAAAGTGGTCCATGGTAAAAATGCAAGAGTGTGTTGTATCATGCACTGGGTAAATCTCTGAAAAAGAAGATGAGCACATTGTTCACATCATTGGCGCCGTGCTGTGCTATCTTTCTTCTCCTCGCCCCTGAGCATTTGCAGTAAATCACCACAGAGAGCGCCACAACACCAGGGCCCACACCCTCCTCCATCTGCTACAGGTGAACAATAAACAACTGATAACAACTCTCAGTGATATGTGTTGCTCCCCGCTATCAAACAGTCACTTTATCAAATGTTTACAGAACAAGCGGGAACCCCGTGTGCCTGTAGCTTTCTGTATATCTGTTCTGTGAAGTGATAGAAAGTCCTCCTCAAATCATACAGTGTACATTGTACAACTAGGAACAGCTAGACAGACCTCCTAGACCAGACCATCATGAGACAACGCTCATAACGATAATAAATTATATTCGCCTAAATACAGATACAGGCAAATTAAATGATCAGTGCTGGTACTATTTGATCTCAGTGCTGTATTTGACCCTGTCGATCACAACATACTTCTTGACAAGCTGGAAAACTTCCAGAAGAGATCATATGTGCTCCAACAGTAGCCACATATTCAAATCCACATTAAAACACATCTGTTTAGCTGTGCATTTACTGAATGAGCACTGTGCCACTGTACTGACTGATTTCTCTTTATCTTATCTGTGTCCTTTTCATAAAAATTCTTTTTATGACTTTTAATCCATTTTAAATCCATTTTAAATATTTTACATTTTTTTTTAATATTGGAATTCGCACTCATCTTCTTTAAACGGTAAGCCCCGCCTTCTTTGATTTGATTGGCCATCAATCATTTTGACATCAACAAGGCACTGAGGCAAAGTTATGAACCAAAGCACGATCAGGGGCACAATTTGGCCATGTTCTGTTTTCTTTTTTGTTGTTGCACTGTTAATTAAAGCAAGCCTGCCAATATTAAAGGTGCTCTAAGCGATGTCACGTGTTTTTTAGGCTGAAACATTTTTTGTCACATACAGCAAACATCTCCTCACTGTCCGCTAGCTGCCTGTCCCCTGAACACACTGTAAAAAAACGCGGTCTCTGTTGCCAGCTGCACACAAGACAAAGAACTTCGTTACATTTGCACAAAAATAAAAATAACATTTGCTGAAATATAATCAGGTAAAATGATTCTCATATTGGTAATTGATTGGAAATGTATCTTATGGAATTTGCTTGCTATGAAGTACTAATGAAATGACCTTTTCTTTCTTTTTCTAACTGAATACAGTTTTTAATTCAAAATATCTTTTTATGATCCTCAGCATGATTTGAGATTCCACAGCAAAAAGGTAAATTTGTAACTGAACAAACCGTAATCCATTACTGAATACAAATTGCATGATGCAAATAATAGTTAGTACAGTAATTTATTACATTACACATTTTATAATCTAATTACTTTTTGATTACTTTTGACCTAACTCATAAATCACATGCATATCTGAATATAATAATCTTGTAGCATATTGAAATTGTAGGGGAATTACAGTTAAGCCACATAAAGAGACCAACATCCTCAATGAATGGATATTCCACAGGCCTTGAACTAACTTAAGAAACACTATACTTTAGTCAAATGGATAATCAGTTGTCATGTCATTTCTATGTTCTGATAGATTAACAGTACAGATAACTTTAGCAGCATCTGAACATGGTATTCTGTTCTTTATTCCAAGATTATACTGGTCATAGTGCATCTTGAGACAAAACACACTGACATATTTTAAGATGTCTCAATGTAAGTTAAAACTGTTGAAACAGTTACTAGGTTTAAGCCTAGTCTGTGAAACCAGGGGTCTATATCCTATATACTTAAGCACCTTTGGTAAGGGTCACAGGTGAGTCATAACATCTGGAAGGACTCTTCTCATCTGGGTCGCACAACTGGGTCTCATCTATTCTTTTGGCATGGTCACATGCCTCTAAAAATAATCAACAACCCCTGCAAGTACAATTAGATCAAACATAGGCAATTTCTTTTCCCTTCAAGGCTGAGTTTGTGTCAGGAATTCACTGGAACAGAACATGAAAACTACATCCACACAGGACACAAAGCACGGATGCAAATGTCTACAATTAAGTATGCGTTAGTGGATACATCTGGTGCGTTGTTGACCTTCATGACCTTAGACACAGTTGTCTTTACATCTCATACAGCTATCATGAGAAGAACAAAAAAAAATGAATAAGAATAAAGTTCTCTTTCTACTAAATATAACTATATTTTCCTCATATAAGAAGAGGGATTGTAAATCCACCTCCTTCATTATAAAAATACAAAGAGAAAGAAAATGTGAAGTGCATCAAACATGTCAGGCTTCCTCAAACTGGGGTTTGTATATAGGAACAGGGGGTTCGTAAAACTTAAAAATGTTACATTAAAATAAAAACAATTAAATTAAACCACTTACTAAAAATATACTTGTATATTATGCTGTGTGGCCTCTCATTTTTTTTTAATGTAAATAGCCTATAGCTGCCCATAGTGGCCATTCTTGTGTGTGCAATTCCACAAAACTGGAAGACTTTCCAAACATATATAAGCATTTTTTTTAGAAAGGAAAATTTAAAAGATAAAATTAGGGAGAATTTTAAGAATGAGAAGAATTAGGGAGAATCAAAGAATGATGAATAATTTACTGCCATTTTGTGATATAAATAAATACCTCAATAAAAAAGTAACTTTAGTCTCATTACAAGTATTTTAAAATGTAATGTAATCTAATTACAAGTGTTTAATTAATCCAGATTACATATAATCAGTATCTACCCATCACTGCACAGTTTGGTGTATTTTGGACATAGCATGTTTGTTGGTAAAAAACAGTATTTTAACTAAAATACAAATCAATTCCTTGTAGCATGCACAGGATGATTCCCCCACCCGGAAGTGTGTGTTTCCCGAGCTCTGATTGGCTGATTGCAGCAGCATGACGCGGCTGAAAACCCAATCGTGAGATGCCACACTTTGGTTACTTCGAAGAGCTCCGGGTTTGCACATCCGTCTGCGCTTTCTCTTTCATTGAGTGCAAGGGTGCCAGATCCAGCGGGCCTTTCCTTTCGGCATTCCTTCCCTATACAGCATCACCTTAAATAGAAGCAAACAATTGAGGGCTGCCAGGATATTAGCCATTCCCTCCACTTTTGCACTGAAAAGGGTTTGAAATGATGCTAGCCGTGCTATTTGTCGTTGCTTTTGCAGCGGCCGCGCGCGCGAGTGATGTGCTCGAGTTCACAGATGACGATTTTGACAGCAAAATCGGACACCACGACTTCATTCTGGTGGAATTCTTCGCACCCTGGTGAGTGTAAGACGATTCTGGCTTTTTAATTATGTTTTCGCCATGCGATTTAGACATTTAGTGCCCTAGAGCTTACTCTAGGTAACTAATATACGCCAATTCACCATCTTATTGGCTTATAATTGACAATAAATATATATTAAGCTTTTTTCTAGATTCCAAACCTACCCAGTAGGATCAACGTTTGGGAATTGCATGCACACACGTGACTTTTAATAATACTGCAAGGCTATGCGTGCTAAAGCGAAAGTAACCGTAACCGCTGTTTGTCTAGTCACTTTAGTCTGCAAGGTCTTGAGATGTCTATAGTAAATCTGGGAATGTATGTAGAGTGATAATGACTTTTAAACGCTCACTGAGATCAGAATGAATCCGTGCGGCTCCACAGTTGTGGATGAACTCGTATAAATCACTTCCTGTTCGTATATTTTCCTCCTCTTTGCTAATACTATATATAGTGGGTTGCTTTTCTGTTAGTCCCTCGCGTTCTGCACAAAATCTCATTTTGAATCCCATGGGGCGAAATCCCATTCCGGTGTGGGACCACATGAGATTGAGTAACTGATGATGACTTCTCATTTTTAGGTCAGCTGTCCCTTTAAGAACTTGTATTCTGCACAAGAAGCGTACATTCTGAATTAGTGGTTGTTTGTTCTCCGTGTGAAATGGTAGGGTTTTAGACGCATCTGCAGATTTACATAATTCAATTTCAAAGTATGTCAGATTAAAAAGTTGTGGTAGTTTGTAGCTTTAGGCAGTTTATTAGATAGAAATCTTACATGTGGGCGGGAAACAAGGATGTTTGGAGGCTCGGCCTCCCTCCGTTGTAACGTTTTGATTGGTCAATGAAGTTTCGCTGGCCGTGTGTGATTGGATGACGCTCGATTACGTAGTTCAGCGTTACTAACCTAGGTCCCCCCAGGTTAACCTAACTTATCAGTGAGTTACCTTTCATAGGCAGTCAAGAAAAACTGAGGACCGTTCAACTAAAAATGAATATTGGCATTTACTCAGCCTCATATTTGTTCTTTTTTTGTGGTTTGTCTTTGAAATTGTGAAAAGCCTCAGTCACCATTCACATCCATTGAATATCTTTCCTCTTATGTCTTGTAGCCTAATTTGACAAAATAATAAACCATGTGTCATGTTCACTTTTAGGTGTGGCCATTGCAAACGTCTTGCCCCTGAGTATGAGGCAGCCGCCACTCGACTAAAAGGCATCGTCTCACTTGCTAAGGTATTGTTATTCAACCCTGCAAATTTTCTGTAACACATTTGTATAATCTCATTATAGACTTTCATATTTTTCAGATTGCCATATTCCGTTGAAGACCTATTTGAAATGATATAGGGCCTTCCCTTGTTTAAAAGAAGTGTGCACTTGAAGTGTTCTTCAAATCTTAAGTATATTTTTAAAAACTGCACATGCAGATAATGTAATACTAGTGAAATAAAAGCCCTCTTAAGTGTACATAGTTTAAGTTCATTTTGTTATAATGTCAAATTAAAAGTTTTACTTTAAATACGTTTTAAATTTTTGTTAATCTTTTGTCATGCTTTAAAGTACACCTTTTTTGATGTGTTGACTAACATACTAAAGCACATGTAGTATTTGATTATAATTTTAAATGTAGTGTGTTGTTCGATTATTACATTTAAAGTTTGATGTTCTAAATTGCGATTTCATCATTAAAAATGTTTATTACAAATATATTTAAATACTTGACATTAATGATGATATATATATCATATATATATAGTATATTTTAGGTTATTTTAGTACATTCATCAGTACACTTTAATCATATTTCAAAGGTAATAGAAATTATGAAGTTGCATATAAAGATGTAGCCTACTTAAGTCCTATCTAAGTCAGTTGAAAAAATAACACTAAAGTTAATTTAACATAAATCTAAACTGTATTTAAGTGTCCAATAACATTCATTTTACATTGGTTGTCTTTGGTCTGATGGAGGATTGTTATTAATGTTCATCTCCGATATGATCTAGGTGGACTGCACAGCCAATTCCAACGTGTGCAGCAAATATGGCGTGAGCGGGTACCCAACACTGAAGATTTTCAGAGACGGAGAGGATTCTGGTGGCTACGATGGTCCCAGGACAGCAGGTATATTTTCATATCTTTTAAGTGATGCTGTAAGTAGTTTCTTTATCAGATTATTAATGTCTTTTGTTTCTTCATTACTCCAACAGATGGCATTGTTAGCCACCTGAAGAAGCAAGCAGGCCCAGCCTCGGTGGAGCTCAAGAGTCAGGCTGAGTTTGAGAAGTTCATTGGGGACCGTGATGCCAGTGTTGTGGGTAAGTGGTGGTGTTATATAGTAACGTTTAGTGCCTCATATTAGCCCTGATTATACTGTATTGCATCAATACTCTTTCGTCTAATGGTTCTCCGTGTCTCCAGGCTTCTTCGCTGATGGAGGAAGTCCTGCTCAGGGAGAGTTTCTGAAGGCGGCCAGTGCTTTGAGAGAGTCCTACCGCTTCGCCCACACTAACGTCGAGGAATTATTGAAGGAGCATGACGATGATGGAGAGTATGTGGCATTTCTTTCTGTTCCTAGTTCTTTTGGTTTCAGTTTTGCAGAGAAATTCATCTCGTTTCCCACTTCTAATTTAAAAAACGTTATATATGCATATTGCAGGGGTGTTATTTTGTTCCGGCCTCCTCATCTCAGCAACAAATTTGAAGATAGCAGTGTGAAGTTCACTGAGGATAAATTCACAAGTGCAAAGATCAAGAAGTTCATTCAGGACAACATGTATGTTTCAGCTTGATTATCACAGTATGGAAATGAGTAAAATATGGCACAGAGTTGCTCAAATCTGCATTCTTTTCTGATGTATTTGATGGTCAAATATTTGATATCAATCCTTTTCTCATCATATGCCAGTTTTGGCATCTGTCCCCACATGACTGATGACAACAAAGACCAGCTGAAAGGCAAAGACTTGTTGGTGGCCTACTATGATGTGGACTATGAGAAGAACCCCAAGGGGTCCAACTACTGGAGGAACAGGTAGAACTTGAACTCAGTTTTGACAATGCTTTCTCAGGGCCATTGAAATGTTTTTTTTTGTTTTTTTTATATAGAAGTGGTATTTTATTTCGAGCTTTTTTTTTTTCTTTTTCTTTTTTCCTCCAAATTACAATGGACAAAATCTGGAAATGTTTAAGTAGTAAAGTGGGTTTTTTTTTACCCAATCAATTCCATTGGTTAAAAAAAGTCAAAATTGAGTGCGTGTTTGTATACGAGTGTTTGGGTAAAACCAAAATCGTAAAACATTTTCGTTACTTGAAATAAAATTAACGTTAATGTAAAAAAGTAAAATACAACCTTATTTTATTTCAGCTAGTTGCCTTTTTAATTTTTTTTTAAATTACATTCTCTGAAATAACTAAAGTGAAATAAACTAATAAAAATTTGACTTAAATAACAAAAACTAATACAAATGTCAAAAAACATGCAAAAAATTACTACATTTTCAAAATTAAATTAAAACTATGAAGAGTTCAGATGCAAAAGCCTCTAAGTGCCATCTGAAATTTTCTTCTAGAATGATCATTTTTATCAAGCTCGTATATTTAAGTTCAATAATTTCACTTAATTGGCAATGAAAATTACCTATTAATTGTCATTTAAGTGAAATTACTAAACTTAAATATACGAGCTTGATAAAAATTATCATTTTAGAAGACAATTTCAGATGGCACTTAGAGGCTTTTGCATCTGAACTCTTCATATATATATATATATATATATATATATATATATATATATATATATATATATATATATATATATATATATATATACTTTAAAAATATTATAAATATTTAAAAAAAGTTAAATATATTATATACACACGCACATATTATATAAACAAACTTTTATGTTAGATGCGATTAATCACTATTACTCTATATATTTTTCTGTCCTGTGCCTGGAAAAGTCTCAAATATTGAAACCAAAAAAAATAAAAAAAATAATTTAGTGAATGTACATTTTTCACTGTTGTGTTTTCTGCTTCTAATTCCTCTTTGTCTGTATACTGATGTGTTATTCTCAAATATAACCTTTTGATTTGAATGAAGCGCAAGTGTTGTGTGTTGCCCGTGGTCATGCTCTGATACTCGTCGTCTCTCTGCAGGGTAATGAAGGTGGCCAAGAGCTTCCTGGATCAGGGCAAGACGCTGAGCTTCGCTGTGGCCAGCAAGAACAGCTTCAGTCATGACGTGTCTGAGCTGGGTCTGGACGGCAGCAGTGGAGAGCTGCCTCTCGTCGGCATCCGCACTGCCAAGGGAGACAAATACGTCATGAGCGACGAGTTCTCGTACGTTTTGTTTTGTTTGTTTTTTGCACAAAGAATCTTGTTTTAATTAGGAAAAAATAAATCAATTTCTTTTGTGTCTGCAGTCGCGATGGAAAGGCCTTGGAGAAGTTCCTGCAAGATTATTTTGATGGAAAACTGAAGCGTTACCTCAAATCTGAACCTGTTCCTGAGAACAACGACGGCCCTGTGAAGGTGCGTCAGAGGATTGTGTTTCAGCATTGATTAATAATATTGTTTTATTCATATTTTTATATTTAATTTAACTAGTTAACATAACCTGCAACTTCATCCGTATTATTCCAGGTTCTTGTGGCTGAGAACTTTGACTCAATTGTAAATGATGACAGCAAAGACGTTCTCATCGAGTTTTACGCCCCCTGGTGTGGACACTGCAAGAGCCTGGAGCCTAAATACAAAGAACTTGGAGAGAAGGTGAGTTTTTAGACCTTGAGTATTGTATTGGTCACTGAAATATTGATCTGAACAGCACTGTTTCATAAATATGACCTTTTTCCGCAGCTTTCCGACAGTCCAAACATCGTCATTGCAAAGATGGATGCCACCGCTAATGATGTCCCCTCTCCATATGAAGTTAGAGGGTATGTCATCTATCAATCTTTCTTTTCCACCAAAATACATGCTAATGCTAATGCTAATGAATTCCCCACTATCTTCACTTTCAGATTCCCCACCATCTATTTCTCCCCAGCTGGTCAGAAGCAGAATCCAAAGAAATATGAGGTTTGTTTATTTGACTTTGGTTAATACAAACTTGCATACTTCCGTCAAGAAATTAATGGAATCGATCTTGTTTGACTTTCAGGGAGGTCGCGAAGTCAGCGACTTCATTTCCTACCTGAAGAGAGAGGCTACAAACACCGTGGTGGTTCAAGAAGAAGAGAAGCCAAAGAAGAAGAAGAAGTCCGAGTTATAAACAATCACAGCCCAACAACAAAGGAGGGAATTCTTGCAGGAGACATAAATTAAATTCCAATCTTTAGAGAAGCGAGTGCTCTGACCCACGTCACATTGTCGGCCCTCTCTTGGGCCTGCTGCTCTGGGAACACTGTGGAAGCTTGTGACGGGACGGCCTGACTGTGTGTGATTATTAGATAAGTGGAAGAGGTACAGATCTGTCAATTTGAGATTGTTTTCCCTACACTGTACCTTGGAGAGATGCACTTTTGAGACCAATTCTACATATTACTTTCTCATGGAAAAGGGGAGGGGGATTTGGTGAATTTTTTTGTTTTCTTTTTCTTTTTTGTACCTTTTTTTTGTATGTTTGGAAGGATCGTGAAATAAAAGGCCCACTAAACCTATAATCGCGCTGGTTTCTTTTTAAACGCTTAAAAAAGAAAAGTAAAGTAACTTATTTGATTATATGTGGCAGCCACATTGAACTTGCAGACATATTTTATAAGAGAATAATGATTGTTGTAGTACTATTATTTACCAAACAGTTTGTTTTGAGCAAAATTGACAAGTTTCTTTTAATCCTTGTCTACATCTCGTTTGAGCGCATTTGTGACAGCTGATCTTCTTGATGTACTGGTTCCTGAACTTTAAAAATTGTAAAAGCTATAGAAAAGCATCTAAAGAAAAGACTGGTAGAACATCTTCAGCATGATCTTATTTCAAATGACACTCTCGCTTGTAAGCCTTTATCTGTTTGACTTATCTGAAAGTCAGATTTTATCTGATGTGTTTAACTGTCAAAAAATGTCGAGCAGATTTTCATTGTTAAACGGAAAACAGGAATCAACAAACATTAGCAATACACTAGATGGCGCAGTAGACTCAGTCAATGACACTGGCACACGAGAAATATATTATAAACATATTTTTTTATAATTAGAAGTGTTTGCCGACTTTATAGGTTACAGAGAAAATCGACATCATACACTAAACTCTTATAAGGAAAGATTCTATATAGAATGTTATGAGTTTTTCTGTCAGACGCTTCATATAGAACGTTTTAGTGGGGTTCCACTATGGGATCGTTTTAACTACATTTTATGAACATTTTAATTACATTTTACAATTACCGCAAGTAAACATACTTTATCGCTAGAAAAAAATAAATAGCCCATTAAACTCGAAACTATTATGCAATCATTCAAGACATTCTCCTTAAATACAACCTTTTTGGCATAAAGGGTTATTTAATATTGAGTCAAGAACCCTATGGTTCCATATAGATCCTTTTCTGCCAAGAGTACAATACTTTCTAGACGTTCCGAACATTGCTAGGAGAAGCGAGGCAAATGAAAACAATCTGTTCTAAAATCGGCTCAATATCGAACATGTCCGATATCCTCCAATTGGATGGAAGCATATAGTATAAAAAAAATAAAAATTCATAGTCTGTGCCCATCATACACTACGTGACTGGCCAAAATAGCAGGATGAAATTTTTTTTATTGAGTAGTCCAGCCTTATTGGAGTACAGGCCTATGGAACTCCTGATCAGGTATGAAAACAGGTAACACATTTGGTTTAGGCATCAACTAAT
Organism: Abramis brama; assembly: GCF_963993115.1. Lineage (NCBI taxonomy): Eukaryota > Metazoa > Chordata > Actinopteri > Cypriniformes > Leuciscidae > Abramis > Abramis brama. Next base: position 20,054,687 of record NC_139982.1, on the reverse strand, counting down.
TAATAATTTTGCAGTAGTTAACCAGTAGTTTTTAACTTAACCAAGGACCAACTGCAAGGTTTTATATATTATTATATATTAATAGTAGTATATAATATATAGGGTGTGTGTGTATGTTCACTACTCACTGCTCCTAATGTGTGTGCACTAACATGGATGGGTTAAATGCAGACTGCAAATTCCAAGTTTGAATAGCCATCCTTGGCCTTCACTACATCATTAAAACTGTTTATTAAATGTCCAGATATTTCACTAGGTTTTTAGGAAAAACAATCGCATGCATAGGTTTAAGAACAACAGTGTCTTTATTAAAATAATCTGTTTAACATTTACATTTATTTCACATTATGACAAGATGTTGCAAACGAGCTGCCAAACTGTTAAAAAAAAACATGCTACATAGAAAATACACAGTACAATGAGCACAAATAAATAAAGCACTAACAAATTCAACAAACAAAAGCAATTAAAGCTTAATTTAATTACACTAAAAACGGGTAAAATAAATGTTTCCACCTTATTTTCACAATAAATGTTCAGATCAGACCAGTTTAAACTTCTGTGAGTTATACTGTACCTATCTGATGCCATATGTAACATCTGTATAATACACAAAGAGTACAAAATATACAATATTGGGTAATGCATTATTATAAATGAGACAAAAGGTCAGCTAAAACAGATAGACAATAAAACTTGTTTAAAAAAAAGTGTTTGATTTTCTAAAAGAAACTAGTGCGAGAAAAGGCAACCAAAAGTATGACAAACTTAGTCTAGAAGTTTCTTTCGGCTGTAAGTCTTACTAAGTGTCCTTCGCCTTTTCGGCTGGCAAAGGGGAGAGAAATCCAGTTCAGCCTTTGATGCTGTTGGGAGAAAGTATAAATTATTATACTATTATTAACATAAATGCTTAAAATAAGTAAAACCAGATCTAATATTTTCCTCAATTGTGACAGGACTTCTTTATTTTTGGCTATTTTGCTACTTTTATTCAGAAGATAGTTGAGATTAAGAAAAATCTTGATCCAGATTTGAACTTTTGTCACTTGAACGAACACTAAAGCTCAATGTGTTGATGCATACGCAATAAGCTAACGCAATAAGCTAAAGCAAATACAAATTGAGCTGAAACAAAGTTCCAGTTGACCAAACAAATGCAGTGATCAGGCAGTAAGGCATCTACTATGGCTCAGGATCATAGCTCTAAATATACCTTCATTGTCTTACCATTAAATTGTGATGATTCATTGATTACAGCTGATTTCTTGTATAACAGAGGTGACTGAGTGAGAGCGAAGATTCCGCTCGCAGACACAGGTTTCTTTGCTTTAGGGGTGTCCACTGCAAGACATTCAAACGACAACGTTTACAGACAAGTTACGGAAACACAAGGAACATGCTATAAACTGCACCCAAGTTTTACTGTACCTTTTATGCTCTTCCATGCAAACTGTTCAGACTTCGTAGGGTCTCCAGCATCACACTCTTGAACCACAGTCTCGGTCCAGTCCATGCCTTCTGGTGAGCACTGATGGTCCCTCACCTGGCTTGATCTCAAACCCAGTTTCCTTTGACTGACTGGGGTGCTCAGCGACTCCTTGAGTTCTTCCACCCCCTGAATATGGAAAACCCCTTCAAGTTCTGGGTCCTCCAATACCCCAGGCTTTTCCAGGAGAGGAACCCCTTTGATGACCTGCTCTCTGCTCCCGCAAGTCTCGATTCGAGCCCTTTTCTTGCGAGGCCAACTATTGAGGTTCTCTGGGGTTGACCATCCTCTGCTTTGAGGAGATGGAGTCAGTGGGGACGCCAAAGGGGATTGGCTACTTGCCGGATACCGTGTGGGAGTGATCGACTGACATATGTATGTCTGTACACCCTTCCCAGGCGTACCTTTGGCAGGGGTTCCTCGACTGCAGAGTGATGGAGATAAGCAGCCAGGATGTCTAGAACACTGCGCAAGAGGGCTGTCAACTTGTGGCGCCTTCACATTTGACATGTTACGGTGCACAAAATGTGAGGCCATGCCTTTTGTTGCATTACTAGGTGCATCACCTGCATTGAAAGATTCGGTCCGTCTTAACTTGAGTTTAGGCAGACCTGACGCCTGCATTTCCATCTCCACTTCATAAGTAAGTGGTTGTGGAGTGGACTTCTTTCCACATGCAGGAGTTCGCCTTGTTCTTGGGGTGGAAATCTTTGGTGTTCCCGAGGGATATCCAAGACGTGCTTCCGCTTCTCGTTGGCGCCGGTCTGGAGTTTGACGGAAGACATAGCTTCGACTCGCTGCTGTTGCGGACGGGGTGGCTTGTTTGCCTTCAAATTCAAAAACCTCTGAGGATCTAGAGGGTTTCCTTGAGAAAGCGATGTTCATCTTAATTCCCCCTATGAGCTGGGTCTTCACCACTGAGGCCTCTGATATATCAATGCTTTCATCATCTGTGGTAACGCTGAATTCAGAGCAATCAAACTGCAGGGAGTCAGAAGATGATGCCTCTTCCGTTTTTCCATGGTTGGTTTCAATTTGCACAATTATTTTATTCTCCTGTGGATATATTCCTACATTATTGATAGATGAACTTCTTTGTTGGCTGCCACCTGATCCAGAAGGACCAAGGGCTGGTGATGCACTTAATTTTGCTACAGCCAAAGACAGACCTTTAAAGAGAGAAGGGCTAGTACCTGCAATGGGCCGAGACTTGTTAGAAGGCGACAAGGACACTTTAATAGGTGTCCTATCGGAGCGAGTGCATATCCTGTGTGCTGGGCTGGGGCTTTTTATGGGCGTTTTTAAATTTGGTTTTAATGGTGAAACGCAAAAAGGAAATGGTCTGGAATCAGACTGTTGTGAGTCAACAGAGGCGAACTGATCAGACTCTTCAGTAATGTTGCAAGGTAAGCTCAGTGTTCTTCTCATCTTTCCTAATCTTGACTGAGATGTTTCAAGATCAAGATTTCCAGGAATTTCAAGTGTCCTAGGCATCATTCCAGGAGATGCCTTAGATTTCCTTTGGGGCACCTTGTCAGGTGTCTTGAAAACTGTTCTTTCCTCTGGGCTGCTATTCTTGCCAGGTGTAATCAGCCTTGGTGAGTATCTTTTTGTAAACATCGGAGACTCCGGCACATTATTTGGGTTTTCTGACAGGTGTTTACGTGGAGATGGAGACCATGTCACATTCTTTTTTGGCGTTCTACCGCTTGGGCTCCTCAGCCAAGCGCCATTTGGAGAAACACAATTCAAGAGGCTTTTCATTGGAGTTTTGAGTATCCCCTTCAGTGGACTTTTCTTAGGTGTCTCCATCCCCAAATTCTTCGCAACAGGTGAGCAAAAGGGGGTCCCTCGCAGAATCATCCCATTCTCCCCAACTGTCTGGCTTGGAGTTCTTGGGGACCGAGGGGTTCTACACCCAGCTGCAGATCCTAGTGGATCAGATCTTAACTTCTGTGGAGTTTTGTTATGACTCTGAAAAAAAATGGATCTTATTAATGCAAAGGAGATGACAGGACTTGCTCCTTTGGTATTCCATGTTATTATAATCAACTGCAAAACAAAAGGGATATTACCTCAAAAACGGCAGAGCTAAGTGACAACACTTTGCTGCCATGATCTTCTGAAGAGGATGCTGTAGTGTGCCGTAGGCGACCAGGGGACTGGGTAGCACCAAAAAGAAGCCGAACTGGTGACCTAACAGAACTGACATCGAATCCACCTGCAAAATAGAGACAAGGCTACTTTGAGGCAATGTGTAGTTTTTGAACATGGTGTTAAGGTGTATACTGTGGCATTCTCAGAGGAAGCATTTTATGTCCAGTAGCTTAATGACGTGTGGTCTATTTTTAGTGTCACTAAATCACTTTCACCATTTCCTGCTCACCTTTGCCCTCAGAGGGGCAGACTTGAGAAGAGGATATGGCACGGTCCAGGTTTCGTGAACGTGGCTGTGAGCTTGAATAGAACACGCTGGAATGTCTCCTGGTAAGGCTTTTAATTCTTGGGCTCCTCCTCAAATCTAAGAACAAATGGTTTATTAGAGCACCTTCTATTAATAAGTGGTCCCTCTGTTTGACATTGTGGCAAAATCTTAAGACACCAACCAGCAGCAGGTTTGACAGGAGACTCCTCAATAATGCACACATCAGATTCTCCAGATCTCCTGTGACCAAGAGGGAAATAGAAACACAGGAGGTTTAAATTCTAAACTGGATGCTTCCTATACAAATGACAGGTAACACTGAACAAATATAGTGACAATTTAAAAATAATTGTAAGTCTTAGGACTCACCTGCCAGTCCTTTGCCGGTGAAGTAAGCGATTGGACACCTGCTTATGCGCTGGTGTCTCAGACACTTTCTTTGTCAGAAGAGTGTGCCGTTCTGAAATTCAAAGGTTTTAAGATTCAAGTTCACACACTACAGTGTTGATTTATGAAACAATCTCTCACTATAACAAAAAATAATTACCATTATCTTCCATATTTGAACGCTTGCGTTTCTTGAGTCCTTCTACTGCTGACACGGACTGGCTTCTTGGCATTTTGGATGATTTTGAGGGCGATACAGTCACTTGGTTGAAGAGATTTCTCCTTACCTTTGTTACCTCTGTGAACAAAAAAAGTTACAACAGATCACAACAACTTTTTAAGTAGCTCGACCATAGGACAGCATGAAGACTAAAATGGGATGAGTCAATTACCTTGGACTGCTTGCTTTGGTGGTGGTGGTGGTGGTGGTTCTTCCACTGCAGGTTTTTCTACTGGGAGTTTTGGCTTTGCCTGAAATTCCCCAAATAGGTACTTTAGTATTTTGGTTCTTCCAACTAGGGATGTCAATTTACACAAATTCCCATGAATGATCACCATTTAAATTAATGGTCAATTAATAGAGTATTTGTTAACTTTAATACTGCAAGATGCGTCTACTGCATCGGAATGACAGGGTGTGCAATTGCCACTCAAAACACCAGCATCCTCACCTGAATGAAAAGCTTTTTTACTCTAAATAATAGGATAGTATAGGATTGTGAAATTAATCTATGTGATTTAAGATCATTTGATAAAATGATCACAGCGAATATATAAGGAGAGAGAGAGAGAGAGAGAGAGATTGATTGGCTTAAACGTGTGTAAATTATCTGCTTCAAAAACGGCAATGTTACTACCTCCATACTGAGAAATACTGACTTCCATACTTTATTCATACTGCCTCAATAATTAATGTAAAGGTTTTATTTGCTTTATTTTATTTGCAGTCACAGAAAACCACTCAACGCAAAGAATATTCAAAGATACTGTGCATTCTTGTATCATGTATTGCATTTTACACATTATTCCATATCCATTTTGAGCCAGTGAATGTAAAACCTGGTGTACTTACAAGGAACAGGTCAGAAAATAATACCATAAAAGCAATGGGGAAAAGAAAACTCACCAGGCGTGTGGACTTTCTTGGCATTTCTATCTGTCGAAGTGCTTGAGGAGCCTCAGTCATGCTTTTGTGGCGTGTGATCATGTTCTGTCTGCAAAAACGAGAGAAATCAGGTTATATGTCCACTTAGATACAAAGCACTTGAAATAATTACACATTTTCTATGACAATCACCTCCTCTTCTTAGCAGAGCGATTGCGGAGTTCCTCCAGATAATCTCCAATACTGGATACGTTGCTCTGTGTGGCAGAGAAAGGTGAGGAACTCACAGACACACTGTCTTTAGCCAAAGACTCATCACTGAAGAAATCAGAAGGCAGGACGGCAATGAGCGCCTCGGGCAACTGAGTTCCTAAACTGTGGTACACGTCTGCCAGGACCTTAGGGATGCTGTTCAGGTACCTGGGAGATACCATATCAGAGATCACATCTCATGAATTGCATTCAATTAGCATTTTCATTAAAATTCCTGAATCGCTGATACGATAACTTACACGGGCAGGACTTCATCCTGCATAAACTTGGATAAGTAGACAGCATCTTTACTCCGGGAGATAATCCGGAACATATCAGCCACCTTAATTTAACATGAAAGGAAAAGAAAATCAATCAAGATATTTCACTACAAACCACATAAGATTTCTGCATGTAAGTCCATAATGACTTTGATGCATAGTTAAACTATAGGTTATGACATTTGAGGTTTTTAAAGGTTTATTGTCTCCTTACATCCTCCACTCTTTGTTCAACAACCTCCTCGTCGTCTTGTTGTTCTGGTTGTCTGCACAACTCAAGTCTAAGAACTGCTTGCAGCTGGCATCTGTATAAAGAATAATGTTTTGAAGTCAGAAATCTATTACCTTGACATTATCAACATGAAGGTATGTTTCAAGATTACTGTTCTGTCATCTGGACATTGATTTGGTTTTTGTCTGAATACTTACTCCCTGATTTTACTTTCTTCATCTGAAGAATTTCCATAAAGCTGACGAATAGACTGACAGGATTTCAATAGATGATTCTGGACCAAATCCAAGAATGATACCTGCTGAGAAATGTTTAAATGTACGGTTAAATGAATTTTTTTATAAAAAGCCCCTTTTTCTCATGAAGTTCATTACTGTCTTTGCCAAACAAACAACAACATTTCAGTTACACATTTCCTGAATGATTGCATGACTTTGGTCTTCACCAAACTAGCATAACCAATAAACCACCATATGGTACCAACATACCAACAACATACAACTCTTAGAAGCATTTATATATTAACATTTATTTTGAAAACATTTTCAGCACAGGTAGTTTAACATTTCAGACTTTAAGTAAATGCAAAATGAACTAAATATAGTAAGAAGGGCACAACAGAGTTCATTATACACATGCACACAGTATATGAAGACCATGTTTTGAAGTTGTCTGCAGCCAGACAACACAGCTGTGTGATTCTGACGCAAGTGTTCCTCTGACTCACCTCCACGTCAGTGTTAGTTTTGATGAACGCCTTTACAAATGAAAGCAAATCCTGGACCTGAGAGGGAACAGACACAGATCTGTTCTCCACAGCTTTCTGATAAGTGAGTCCCAGGTGGGAGAGCAGCTCTTCCTCACTGCTGAAATCTGTATGAGAGACCATGAATATCACCATTAACACTTTATTTACCCAAGTTCGGATGATTATATCCATTTATATATTTATTATATCCATTTATCACCCTGGATTTAAAACCCGCTTTTTATTATCTACTCACACATGAGGCTAGGCTTGGTCCGATCCCCAGAGCATCTCTTGCCCCCTTTTTCAGCCCCTATGGCAGATTTAGCAGAGCTGCTATCAGCCTGAGTCTTTTGAGCTTTCACATTCAAGCGAGCAAAATTCAGCATCTGTAGAGAGCGACTCATGGTCTTCATCTTCTGTCTTACTGGTGTGCACTGTGTACCTCCTGAAAAGAGGAGATTAAGCCATAGATAACAATAATACAAACAGTGAATCTGTCAGTTATTTATTCATGATATCTGTAACAAAAACACTGCAAATATTTTAGGGTTGTACTGTCCTAGTCGATTAGTCGATTAATTGGTCGATACGTTCTGGTTCGACCAAAATTCTGATTGGTCGATTTTCTGCCGCGTTTATTTCATCAGTTTTGTCGCGCTGAGGCGCGCTCATTTCATCAGGTGGAAAGCACTAACTGCTAATGGGGGTGTTTTCAGAGTACCCTTGTTTCACTGTAACAGTCTGTCTTCAAAACACCCCCCTTGTTTTCACCTTTTTTGGATTAGCCCAACCCAAGAGAGAGCGTCGAGCATAGAAGGTTTGATGCTGAATATTATTTATTTAATTGTGAGAGCGTTTAATAGTCAGTCCTCTTCTAACATGTCAACAACAAAGAAATCGACAGTGTGGCAGCATTTTGTTAAAATTGATAACAGGAAAAAGGTCGAATGCAAAATTTGCAAGCAACAGTTTTCCACAGCTCGACGACAAACATGACATATCATCTAAAAGTGGTAAGCTCATTTGTCTGCGTTAGCTTGCCCTGTCTGTTTTGAGTAGGCTATATGAACATATCAGAATTTGCATATTTCAATGTTTTAGTGTGATAACCTAACTTTTTTATTTTTTATTTGGAGCCTAATGCGCAATTGCGCTGTGCTGTTGGTTGTGTTAGTTTTGAGCCTAGGATGCTTTATTTTTCAGTTATGCACTTTATTTCGTTTCTGCTCTTGATCTGGTTTGTTTAATAAATATTCTTTTTTTATTAAAGTGGACGTGCCTTTTGTGTTTATTAAGAGTAAAAGCTTTAGTTAATAGTCTATTCGTGTCTCAGCTGCGAAGCTGAGCTCATGTTCAGCCTCGCTCGGTGCGAGGACAAGCACGGTGAAATGATAGTGTCTGACAGTTATAACTTATTATTATAACATATGACAAAAATAATTGTCTAAATTATGTTGCATATTCCTCAACAGTTCTTGTGATGATATCACTAGTTGACAACATAGTACTATTTTCAGAAATCATAAGCTATGATATTGCGCAGGTGCACGTGATGCAGCGCTGACAGACTCAAGTGTCAGACTCATTTCAGTGCAAAATAATTAGGTCAAAAACGATTTAATATACTGCAAATAGCCTACTAGTTGTTTATGTTTATTTATAATTCATTTAGGCGGACAACAAGGCTACCAAGTACTGCGCACAGTGCGCATGTAATTAATTTAACGTTTTTTTTTTCTAACGTCATTTTTAGTCGATTTTTAGTCGAAAATTTCAGGACTTCAGTCGACCAAGATTTTCTTTGGTTGAGTACAGCCCTAAAATATTTAGTAAATACTCAATGTATCAATCCCCTCATCATGCACAATTGGTACGTACTTTTTTTGGACCTCAGGTTGCCACTGGATCCAGCTGTGTTGCTCTGATAGAGCTCTGAGAGACTGCTGGTGATCTCCTGCTGAGTATCTGAGTACTCCTCTCCCTGCTCCTCTACCTCAGGAGCTGCATGCAGGAGCCTGTACATGTAAAACAGATCTTTTAGTACTAGAATAAAAATAGACCATGAAAGAAAACAATTTTAAATGGGGCATGTGATGAATTTTAACGTTTTCCATTTCCTTTAGTGTGTATCATATGACCCCTTTCATGCCATATCAGCAGTTGAGGCTTTTTTTCATGGCAAGAGCTGTGTTACATAGGAGATGTATAAATACAATTAAATAAACCAAACAAAATACAATAAAATAGAAAAGTACAACAGATTAAAATGACACAAGATGTTTTACATTTTTTCAAAAAGACCTTAAGAGATCTTACTAATATTATATATAAAATAAAATGTTTTAAAAGAGTGAAAGATTCCAAACCTCATTGATTCCATTAAGTTGCAGCTGATTCCTGATTGGTCAGACAGAGGAAACCAACCCTCTACCACCCCATTTCTCCTTGAACAAGACCCTTGCTTGAGCTCTTGATCGGCCCAGTCAGGAACTAACGGCATCTTCACTTGATCTGGAAACCGCAAGAACATTATTTTAAAAATAGGCTCAAAACCTTATGCACACTGCACAAAAAAAAACAAATACTTAAGATAAAACAAACACCTGAGCAATCCTCATCCTCCATGATGTCATACATGACATTGAGAACACTGCTGACAACATCAGGTAAGTCACTGGAAATGTCTGTAGTGTCCAAGGAAACGATGTCTGCGGGCAGGAGCCGGTCTTCCTGAGTAACCAGAGGCTGAAGCACAGTGAGCTGAGCCGTGCAAGAGGAGAGCACCGACAGCACCGCTGAACACAACACACCTCCTTCACTCACTTCTGCTAGCTGTGTAAATACAGTCAAAAGATATTATTCTCAAAATTTGTGCATTTTATGCTAACATCACCTGTCATGGACCATAAACTGCTCTTGCATTTCTTTACACAACTTAAACACGCACAGATTCGAATATAAAGCAAAAGGCCACAACATCCTATTACATTGAGTGCTTAAAATAACATGCATCCTAAAATAATAATCCTAAAATAGCATGTATATTATACCATACTTATTTATTTATATACTTAGCTAAGATTACACTTTTAAAATAAACCAGTTATCCCATAAGCAAAAATGTTTTATTAGTCTAACTGTAGTTGTACAGGAATGTATATTTTATCATATATTATACAGCACTACATGTGACTCCCAATCATATTTCATAGCTGGAACCCGTCCCCTTTTTCAGCTGCGCTGGTTCCAGAAGCATTTTTTTTCATTCATTTTTCCCATAGGGATTTTGAAATAGTCTTTGTAAGAGTTATAAGCCATGAACCAAGCCAATCAGCTACGAGGTGAATCACAACACTACAAACACTGGTTTGAAGCAAAAAAGGTTTTGAAAATCAGACAAAAGGTAAAAGTCTGTGTACATAACGGCTTTACCGAGGGAAAGAACTACAATCCCATGAAGCAGCATAATCGAATAAAAACGATGGAGATATATAAAACTATTTACAAATGTTGATTATATGTATAAAACAATATATTTTACGTTTATTGCCAAAAATGCATATATATATACAAACATTTCAGTATTTTGAGAGCTTAGAGAGATCGACTCGATTACGTCATTTGCAATGCTTCATGGGACTGGGCAGAGCTAAAGAGCTATTTTGGAGCATCTTGCTTGTTTCTACTCTCTGAATTTTCTGTACAGCATCATGGGTAATATTTACCAGGAATTCCACTGTTAAACATGATTATTGTAAAAAATAATGCAGGCTGACGGCTTCAGCAGAAGAAAATATCATGGATTAACAACATCGTATCTCTTTAAAGGTTTATAAGTTATCGTTCAAAATCAATTTCCTTATGAAAAAAAAAAAGAATGGAGTTTTTACTTATGGAATCAGACTGTTGCACTCTATAATAAAAACAGCACAAAAGATTAGGTAATTTTACCATGACAGATCCTCCAGTGGACAGCTCCTTTAAGTGCTGAAACGCCTCCTGTCCCAGTTCAGCATCTGGGCACTGAAGTATCCAGCTCTCTGAGGCTGGATGTGAGAGGGAGATGGCGTCAAAGTCCTGCAGGACACCTCTGAGAATCACATCCACAGGAACACGCAGAAACCTCTGCCTGCATGATACCGGCTCCAGCGTCACGTTAAAGGAACGCCTGTTTCCATCTGCCACAAAAAGATTCAAAGAAGTTATTAATTAATTACAACTAATAATAAAATTATTAAGTAAATAAAAATGCACCAGTGACATCATATTTACCCGCAATCCAGGAAAGCGATCCACTTAAAGGAGGAAACACTTGTTGGTGCATTCTTTCAGAAAACTGAAGATAGCCATTGATGAAATCTATAGGAAAGGCATCTAGTCCCAAAGCCAGTGAATGGCTTACACCGGGATGCTTGTCCATCGGTGGCAAACCAGGAGACAGCATGGGCACCACCCGTCCACCAACCTGAAGGAGAAGCTCTGCTAATGTGTCTGTGCCAGTGTAGTCCTCCACCAAATGATGAGCCTGGTTAAAAAAAAACATACTGTAGTCAAAAACACTGAAATAAACACTTTTTCTAAACTTTATAAGAGAACCACTTACCTTCAATATACCCGAATCAGCCCAATGAAGCACAACTTTGCGTTGCATTAGCATATCTATGAGACCTTTGGGCAGCACCTGCTCATGTATGTCTCTATGATGTCTACTGTCAACGCTACGGATGGACAGGTAGTCATCCAACTCTGCTTTGGACCATGGACATTCAGATATGACAAAAAGGACATTTCTGTCAAGGCTTAACGTGTCATAGTCCTGCAGAGGGATATTTCTGCCATTTCGACTGGACCTTCTTGGTCTCAGTGTCACCTTGGTGGGAGATGTGAGATCAGGTCTATCCCACTGGAAGTCTAGGAGGATCTCTTTCAAGGCATTTTGGACACAACTAGCCGGGCTGGGTTTCAGTTTATGTGACCTTTCCCGACTTCTGGGTGACTTTCTTTCTAGGCTGAATTTGACAAGCAGCTCCTCTTCGAAATCACTGAACACCTTCTCCTGGAGTTCCTTGAAATCAGATCCTCTGCTTATAAGTGTTGCACTTTTCACATTCCTTGAATGGAAGAATTTATACCCCCATCGCACTTTTTCCAGTCCATATTTGTGTCCCAAACTGAGCAGGACTCTCAGTATCCAGTGTTTGAGGTGGTTTTGATAGGCACTAGTCGTGCTGTTGATCCCCTCTTGTCGATAATCCACATCGATGGCAAAAACAACATTCTGAGAGGCCATTACTGCACTCAAAAGGCAGTCATGCACAATATTATCGCAAATGCTACACGTTCAGAACTCGATTAGATAGAGAAAACAGAGGCGAAACCAGTCTTTTAAAATGTCAATAAACTCATTTGAACGTTAAACGAGCAACATCTCACGAGCAGCTGGTGCGAACGAACACACACGTAACGTTACGTTATTTTTCTCAACACGAGTCATGATTCATGTCGCTGTTGAGCAAAAACAACCCAAAACTGTTTATAATGAACTACGTCTATCTAATAAACGGTTAAAAATAACGGAAAATATATAAAAACAGCATTGTGAAAGTATTGTTTTGTTAAACTTGTTGGTTTCCGTTAGCCATCGTTTTTCTTCTCTGCCTTAAACTCTTCGCGCTCCAGAATTCGTTGACTGTCATTGGCTGGAGCAAAACGAACTTTAACAACGTCATTGATTCCTCTTTGTGTGATAGGTCCAGAGAGCTCCATCGGTAAAAAATACAAAGACGTCAATCGTTTCTCGCTCCGTGATTGGTTCACTGTCAAGTCAATAAAGAGAGCTTCTTCTCGTGCGTAGTATGCAGTGCGTTTTCATGTGTTACTGGCATCTACTGGACAGAAGTCAAAGTTGAAAAGTGATTCAAATTTGAGTTTTGTTTTATTGTAATATTCAACAATATGAGCATCTGAACAGTGCCAAAGAAAAAAACTTATGAGCAGGAATACCACAGAAAATTAGTTTAGTGTTATAAACTAATATAATGTGTGTAACTAATATTGTGGTTTGTATGTGCTTATTAATATATTGTTTTTTTTGGTTATATTGTTTATTATATAAAACAAAAATAGCTGTAGGGGAAATAATAATAATAATTACCACTGATTACCAATTACCACCAATTTTGCTATAGTTTTGTATATTTGGCAATTATTGTATGTATAAAATTATATTAATGAAGTACTTTGAAATTGGTGCAAAAAGTGAACAGTTGGATCAACTTAAAAAAAATACTTCAATTGGTAACACCTAAAGAAATTAAGTTTTCTCAACTTAAATTATCACGTTTGATCGTGAAAAACGTGATAATTTAAGTTGAGAAAACTTAATTTCTTTAGGTGTTACCAATTGAAGTAATTTTTTTAAGTTGATCCAACTGTTCACTTTTTACAGTGCACATTAGGACTCAACCAATACACAATTTCATGTTTTATTCAAAATACTGCTTTTATTTCCACTTTTACAGTTTGTATGTCACATGAAAATAAGAGTAAAAAGAGTATGAGTAAGATGAGTAAAAATAAAAGAGTAAAATATATTAATATTAGTAAAAGATATTGACCTCGAGGTCAGTGGCCTACTCATGGTGTGTGGCCATGTTACTTTTAGCTAAATATGGTGAGTTGACGGCAGATTTTTTTATATGAACAGTATTCAAAGGGGTCTCCTTTACAATATATTTCTCAGAAATGAGTTTCCCTCAGCAGCCAATCAAATGATTGTATACTCAGGATGCAGAACCCATTTATGGATTGAGTTGAAGTTCTTATGTTTTTTATCTTTGGATGATCAAGACATTTGGCCACTTAGTTTGTTGCCTGGACAGCATTAGTCATTGGGTCTGTTGAGGATAAAAACATAAAAGAGAACAAATTGTGCCGTCTAATGGCTCTTTGGCCCAGACACTGTTTAAAAAACATATAACAAAGGAATGTTGTTGCTTTTAATGTTTCTCCATCCACAAAGCCAAAAGTGACAGGACACCGCTTTGCAATCCAAAAACCTTTTTATCTTTAATACAGCTTAGTATAAACTTTAATAACTAGCTTAAATGTTCATTAGAATTTAGATGAATCAGGTCAGGGATTCTAGATTTGATGATTTTCATTGTGCACTGAATTTCCCCCCTGCAGAATATAACTTACAGGATAAAGGGCAGGATAAAATTAGAAAAGATTTTACATAGCAAGCCATTGGAGAATAGATGCGTTTACTTTGGCAAATACACAAATCTCCATAGGTTATCTCTGCGTCATAACACAAAATGAAAATGTCAGCAGAGCATTTAAAAGACGGACCAGATACGTTCCCAGTAATAATCACAGAAACAAGATGATTTCTGATCAACATTTTCAACATTTCAACAAATGTCAGAAACTTGACCGCATCGAAAACCTCCGTGCATCTATCCAGAGCAGAATTAGACAGCTGTTTATATGGTAAAGATGAAGTGGAGCACCATATATCACGCACACAGTATCGATCCATTTATTTCCCCTGACACATATATTAATAATTCTTTGCATGGCATCAATTGCCAAACGCCTCATTGATGGTTTGAGGAAATGAGAGTGTGTAAATAGGTTACCCTCTGCTCATTCAGTATCCTTGTCAGGCCAAAGAGAGAAACAGACAGACATTGGGAGAACAAGGGCAACATGGTGCTTCCAGTTATGTGCTTTTGGTTCTGACCCAAAGCCCAAAGGGTTCTGCTTCGTGGTGAATGAGAATGTAGGTCAGGGATTCAGCAAACAAATGCTTTTGCAGACAGAACCCAGACAGCCTTGAACAGGCAACAGGAGAATGAGAAGCGAAAGTCAGGTGAATAAGCAATGAAACGCATTCAAATGAATTTAAAAGACCTCTTATTTGTACCATTTTCCCCAAATCTGACTTTTGATCTTCTGTCAAGTGCCATGTGGTGAAGATGGATCTAAGAGTTTCCAAAAAAGGGAAAAATAGGCCTGCCTCATTTTCTGAGCATTTAATCTTTTTTGCCCATCAGCCCAACTTGTCAAAAGCAATCCATTTCTCTTAATGGATTTCCCTAAATGGAAATCTCCTTCAGCATTTATTATTATTATTTTTTTAAAAGTTGTTTTAAGTTACCAGCTGCTGCCAGCGTTTTTGATAATTTTCACAAAAATTTCATGGCCACCAGAATTGTGAATATCTGTATATGCAAAATATCAAAAGAAAGATCAGAGCCTCTGTTTTTTTTTTTTTTTTTTAAAGGCATGCTATGCTAGATTTGTACCTTAATATAACAGCTTTGAAATCATTTAGATGGTAAACAAACTCGTAGTAGGGCGAATCATCCCGATAGCAAATCGGGGGGCGGTGGGACGCTGGCAAAACCAGCAATGCAGGTTTGAGAGGTGGCGCCCCGCCAAATCTCGCGAGAATCACGACTTTCTTTACGGCACGACGTCACATACATCAACAACATATGAAGCAGCCTCTATGGAAGACACTATAGCGCGCGTTTCAGACATGAATCATGGCAGAGTCGACGAAGAAAACGAAGAAAGCGCGGTCGGAAAAGTGCAAAGACGGCTCTGCGTGAGTGGTATTTATGACAGTAACGTTAAATACAAGTACTCCACAGCGACTCTAGGGGTCGCTGTTTGAGAAAAACGGAAACTGCATAGTGTGCCTTTAAGGTTTTATTCTAGCTTCATGCATTCTTTTTTATCAACACTTGAATGTGAAAATTTCATAAAGAAAGTAAAAATTTCTAACAAAAAGCTGAGAAAACTGTGGGGGTTTTCCCCCAAAGACTACAACGTGCATAAGCAATACTTTTATCGCTGGTTTCTGCTCCTTTTTTTGCCTATGTTTTGATCAGGAGGTTCAGTACTCTTTCAGAAGATGCTTAATAGCACCCCCTACCGTATTACAGTGAAAACACGGAAGGCCGGAAAATTCCGTCAATGGCAGGGAAGTGTTGTCTCATTAATGACGGAAAAGTCTGTCAATGGCGGGGAGCGTTGTCTCATTAATGACGTTAAATTTCGCCAATGGCAGGGAAGCGTTGTCTCATTAATGACGGAAAAGTCTGTCAATGGCAGGGAAGCGTTGTCTCATTAATGACGGAAAAGTCTGTCAATGGCAGGGAGCGTTGTCTCATTAATGGCGGAAAAGTCTGTCAATGGCGGGGAAGCGTTATTTCATAAATTACGGAATGTTCAGTCAATGGCGGGAAAGCGTTATCCATAAACGACAGAAAAGTCTGTCAATGGCGGGGAGCGTTGTCTCATTAATGATGGAAAAGTCTGTCAATGCCAGGGAAGCGTTGTCTCATTAATGACGGAAAAGTCTGTCAATGGCAGGGAAGCGTTGTCTCATTAATGACGGAAAAGTCTGTCAATGGCGGGGAGCGTTGTCTCATTAATGACGGAAAAGTCTGTCAATGGCGGGGAGCGTTGTCTCATTAATGACGGAAAAGTCTGTCAATGGCGGGGAGCGTTGTCTCATTAATGACGTTAAATTTCGCCAATGCCAGGGAAGCGTTGTCTCATTAATGACGGAAAAGTCTGTCAATGGCGGGGAGCGTTGTCTCATTAATGGCGGAAAAGTCTGTCAATGGCGGGGAAGCGTTATTTCATAAATTACGGAATGTTCAGTCAATAGCGGGAAAGCGTTATCCATAAACGACGGAAAAGTCTGTCAATGGCGGGGAGCGTTGTCTCATTAATGACGGAAAAGTCTGTCAATGGCGGGGAGCGTTGTCTCATTAATGACGGAAAAGTCTGTCAATGGCGGGGAGCGTTGTCTCATTAATGACGGAAATGTCTGTCAATGGCAGGGAAGCCTTGTCTCATTAATGACGGAAAAGTCTGTCAATGGCGGGGAGCGTTGTCTCATTAATGACGGAAATGTCTGTCAATGGCGGGGAGCGTTGTCTCATTAATGACGGAAATGTCTGTCAATGGCAGGGAAGCCTTGTCTCATTAATGACGGAAAAGTCTGTCAATGGCGGGGAGCGTTGTCTCATTAATGACGGAAAAGTCTGTCAATGGCAGGGAGCGTTGTCTCATTAATGGCGGAAAAGTCTGTCAATGGCGGGGAGCGTTATTTCATAAATTACGGAATGTTCAGTCAATGGCGGGAAAGCGTTATCCATAAACGACGGAAAAGTCTGTCAATGGCGGGGAAGCCTTGTCTCATTAATGATGGAAAATTCTATCATTGGCGCAGAATGAGTTAATTAACACCGGCCTGTAAACATGAGTCACTGTTTTCCTCTAATGATTCAGTCACGTTTCAGGCCCACTCACTTTTTTATTCTTGCCAGGTCAACAGTGAAATAAACAGTCTATATATAATAGGATGCCATACATATATTTTGTGATTTGAAGATACAAAGGATGCAATGCAAAATACAATTCAATTGTGTTAATTGAATAGGCTTGGAAGGAGTCTTTTAACACTGGTGGTTTCCTTGATGCACTCCATTCTCAGCAATATTTTCATCAGATCTTCATTCGGCAAGGAATAAGGGATAAGAACAATCTGTTATATAACCAAGAACAGTGGGGCCAGTCCAAATGCCTGCTGGGAACATGATGTTTTTAATTAAAGGCTGTTTGTGTTCAGTGCACATTACGTACACGGCAGGGCTCCCGTATTCAGATAGATTTGCAGTGTCATATTTATATTTTAAAGTCCATGAAGTTAAAAAATTACGTTAGTTCTGAAAAGGGTCCGAAAATAAAGCCTAAGAAAGTAATCTATAAAGGGGTGTATTTAGCTTGATGAAAGAAGCAAGCCCTACATAGACTGATTAAGAAAGAGAGAGAGAGAGAGAGAGAGAGAGAGAGAGTGATAGGAGGAGACAAGACAGTCTGGTGGAAATGAACATAAAGTTTGTTTTCACAACAGTTCCAAAACATCATATTTCACAGACTTCACTATCACCATGGCAACCACACTATGCAAAGTAGGTTACTGAGGCGCTTCGCTGCAGAAAGGGGAGATGAACAAGGATATTTCCTCTGAAGAAAAAACAGGTGATTTGTTTATGTTTAAATGTGTTCCCATATCTAGTTTAATATGCAGTGACAACTATATGTTTACACTTAGAATGATTTATCGACACACAAACATTAAAGTCACCATGAAATCAAATGGACAGTTCTTGTTTTTTTACAATATTGTAGCATTTATTATAAATTATTTATCGGTGCACATTATGTTCCCACAAAATCTTTAATCAGAATAACTTCCCCTCCCTCCTCCTCTTCTCTTTTATTATGTGTTTACTGGCTCGAGGGCGGGATCAACCTGTCACTCACATGAGATCGACCAAAAGCAAAACACAACCACCAATCAATTCCAGATGGACAAAATCAAGTCATGCCCTATACATGCCGTTTCACTTGAATAAATGTCACAATACTATAGCAACTTCCATTTTAATGCCGACTTTATGCATCTTAACATAATCGTGCAATACAGCATGTTTTGCGTAGTAGAGCAACATTCTTAGTTATTCTGTCCATGTATACATACCACAAAGTGTAATAGTTACATATTTTAAGCATTAAATGTTCAAAGTCTACTTCAGTTTTGACGTGAACGCTTAATGTATGTGTAGAGTCGAATGTATAGCCTTTCAAAACATACTTGATTTGATGGCGTGCGCGGACACAGGAACTTCACACGCGCACACTAGAAAGTTTCATTCTTGTACAGTGTCTGTGCAGATGGAAGATGCGATGGTCTTGTCTTCCCTATTGTGACGTATATATGAGTGAAACAGCTTCTCAAACAAGAAAAAATGTAGGGCGAGACTTAATTTTGTCTATTGGGAATTGACTGGATGGTTGTGGTTTGCTATTGGTCGATCTCATGTGAGTGACAGGTTGACCCCGCCCTCACACCAGTAAACACATCATCAGAGAAGAGAAGACGCTGCAAGAGGGAGGGGAAGTTATTTTAATTAAAGATTATGAGGGCACATGATTTTTTTTTAAAAAGTGCATGGATAAATCATTTATAGTAAATACGTCATAAAACAATGTGAGTTTGGAGGTGGGGTTATATGTTTGTCTGACCAATAGCAGAAGGGGGTGTTAAAGGGGAACCTGTATGAAAACAGTCAGTATTTTTTCACATCTATTGTGAAATTATACACTTCACATTTAATTTTAATAATATTCAACTGAAACGTTGCCTACCAAGTCAGAAAGCAGATGAAGAATTAGTCTGACACAGTGGGTCAAAGGGTAATCCCTCAAACATAAATAAACTCAGTCACACCATTTTGTGTCAAGCACAGTCTTTCACAACACTGCAGAATCCCCAGTTGGATGGAGAGGCAAGATTTCCTATAATGTAACTAGATCAGAAGGCAAGTCATGAGATGCTATTTTTACATGCCATCTGTATTGGCTGATAGAAATCAGACGTTGAGGAGGGGAGTTCAGATAGAGACTGATGAAATGTGGTTGTGTAATGTGAATGTGGATACATGCTGTCATCTGAGATAATAGGTGATCATTATTATGAGAAACCATAATAGTTCATTATAGTATGTAATGAAGAGTCATAAACAGACTTCACAACACCTTTCATTTTCTTTTAACCCCTTTTACTCTCACTTTATGCTTTAGCATTTGGATCTGTCAGAGGACAACCCCAATGTTTATTTTTATATTCTAAGTATGAAACCAATTAAGAAAATAATGAGATAAAGATAAAAGTACAAATGCTTATTTTGCTAATCATAGTGACATTATAATTTAGTTTTAAGTCATTTTCTCACTTTTTTTAGTATTCATACTTTTTAGCCACACTTTAGTCTTATATTTTTTCCACTTTTTTTCCTCACTTTTATTTTTTATAATTTCATATTTTTCATAAAAGTTTCTGTATACAATTGATTGGCTGATCTCTAAATGTTTAAACAGCACAACAAGAGACAAGGAATTCAATGTTATAAAGTTTATTTATATAACTATGAAAGAAAGTATGAAACAAATTAACAAATATAATAGTCAAATTGAAGTATAAAGGCTTTTTTTCTCTTACATACAGTGATAGTGACTTTACAAGTCCACAGTGTCAACAGAACAATTCTCTAAAAATCACTATGTTATAACAAAATAATCTGCGAATAAATATAAGATACATTTGAAAAGTACAATAATTTGCTCCTCGTCGAGTTCATTAGTAAGTTCACCATTCTGGCAGACTTGGACATCAGGGTTTAAAACCTTGTCTGAATGCGGATTATTTTCTGTAAAAATACATCTCAGTATCTCTGTTGTACCTCTTTTAGTTTGTTCAGCAATGAATTATAACCAAATGTGACAAATGTGTCTACATCCTGCCCAGCAGTGGAGGACCCATTCGACTGTGCAACCTTTAGCAGGCACAAGGGATATGAATAACATCAGTCTATTAAAATGAAATCGGAATCATGTTTCTTGTCAAGTCCATTACAGATGAAACCTCACCGGTCCTCGAGTCTCGTACGATAAAAAAAGGAATTTGCGTAAGCGTTTATGTGGTTTCTGAAATCTTCCAATGTGCTACAACTTTGCTCTTGCAGAGGTACACAATTATTGTGCCAGCGTTACTCGACTGGAATCTGCACGTTTAAGATGCGTATCATAACTACTATAGATTAACAGATGTGAATGAGGAATTTAACAGGAAGATATGTGCGAAATGCATTGAATTCCAGTCCTGTCCTCCTTCCTCTCTTCTCATTGCGCCGAGTCTGAGTCGCTGGAGTCCAGACTAGCCTGTGCAGACTCGGTGCGGCAGCTCTGTGTGGATCCCGCGTGGTGCAAGGTCTGTGTGCTTCTCCTGAGACTCTCCAGCGACTGAAGGAAGGACCGTCTGGCCCGTTCTTCCTCCATAGGTGAAGCCCCTTCCTCCTCCACTTCGGCGATCTCTGCAAAAGTCACCGGCTGGGTCTTGAAGCGGGCGTCTCGGGGCCGCCGGGGACGGTTTCGGCCCCGAGCCAGACACTTGGGGACCGGTAGCTGCTGGGGAAACTCCTCCATGGCCGATGCCAAGACGTGTGCGGGTAGAACGGCGAATCCCACCGTCTCCATCGGACGGGAAGCCATGTATCTGGATGGCAAGGGCTGGCCGTTCGTCTTCTGAGATGATAGGAGAGCCTTGCAATTCTCCAGGTTTCCCTGTGGTGAAGGTTTTAAAGCAGCTTTCTCTTTTCCCTGTATCCTTCTTGACAGAAGGTGACGCTAACAAACAGCTTGAGACTTCCAGAAGACACTCGAGGTGAATATCGGTTCACTCTGTCTGTATCTCTGTCGTTTCTGAGCGTGCCACTGACAGGGATGAACCAGCTCGGGCTTTTATATGCTTCACTCCCCTAACGCTCTGGCTCCGCCCCCCCACTGAGAACAGTCATGGTTCCGGCTGCCATACCAGTCCCTCCAAATCAGATCCTTGAAATAAATGCCAGCTAGAGAGGGAGTTGGGAAAGAAGAGGTGGGAGGGGCAGGAGAGAAGAGGATATGTGCAGATCTAACAGAGGGAATCAGAAAAGGGGGAAATAAACCAATGGCCAGGAGCAGAAAAATAGGGAGTGAGAGGACATGGGCAAAGAAGAGAGGAACAAAAGCTTTGGAGAAATCTATACATCATACTATACAAATACATATGGGGATCAAACTCACATCGAAATAAAAAGTAATTTTGCGTAAAGAAAATTAAGCTGTTTAGGACATTACAACTATTTGGATTGCAATACTGCTTTAATTAAAATGAAACACATTTTTCCTTGAAATTCTCATTAGTGTACTATGTCTGGTCTTTTTGTCTCCAATTGCCAATATTCTCAATTAATTATTGTTATACTGTTAAAAATTGTTTTAATTAATTTAATTTAATTTAAAAATTTGCCCCAAAATTTTATCCAGTTCCAAAACTACTGCCATGATATATACTTTACAATAAAAATAATTCTCTTTATTTTACTGTTCTGAGAATAATTTTTAGCTAATAAACATAATTGTCATGAAAATGAAATGCAAAAAATCCTGGAAAACAGGCTACATTTTATGCATAATAATACTTTTTTATTTTTATATTTTTATTGTATTTATTATTATTATATTTTTAATACAAATTATTTTGATGTGACTTTTTGTGAAATTCACTTGTACAAGTAAAATAATGATATAAATACAATTTAAAAATAGAAAACAGAATATAAAATAGAATATATCATTATATATATATATATATTTTTTTTTTTTTTTTTTCTTTTTTTTTTCTTTAATGGTTTAATATTACATTTGTTTTATTATAATTACATATATTTCTATAGAATTGTTTTTACTTAAACAGGTGAATCTCACATCTAGAATACATATAACTAAAGGAAATTGAATGATGAAGCCATTGCTAGTCGGCCAGATAAGGACAAGGACATGGAGGGATGATGATGACTATCTATGAACTATTTTTCTCCTTTACTAGAGGTGTCGTGAGCTCAGCGACATGCACACGGCAAGAATCTCACCTAGCAGTGCCACGACCATGATCTCACCACCATAATGAGTTTCACCAACTCTCACTTTACTCTTACTCAGTCTCTTCATTTGCCATTCAGATCTGTCATTAACCCTCAAATCGTCCATGTCAGGTATGTCTGATGAACCCTGAGACATTTTGAGAGCCATGTGTGAAATTATAGGGGCTGGATATTGTGACGTAACACACAGTGGCAGTTCCCATTTGTCATGAACCCTGAGGATGACCCATTAAAAGCAAAACAGGAAACCCTAACGGTGCCATCTCACCCTCTCCATCACACTCCCACTCGTCCCATATTTCAGACGTCAAGGGGTTACCGTAAAGTCTACTCTAAGTAACGTCTATTTTGGGCAGAGAGTCACTCAGACACTTGCAGACAGGCACGTTCATCCACCCACAAGGGTATTATCAATCAGGTGACATCATATAATGATGTCAAGGACAACTACACAAACCACGTGTTGTAGGAACGCCTTATCAAGTTGATTAATAGCTTGTTTCTGGACTAAGCAGTACAACATGCAGAAGAGATGTACTTGACAGCAACGAGGGTTAAATCACACGTGCTATACCCTCTTTATGTACTATGAATCTAAACAATACCATAAAAACAATCAAGAAATACAATGGTCTCCATCTATGAAAAACAGTGATGTGCCAGTCAAAGAGATGAGAGATGTTTTAGCCATAACCCTCTATACCTGCATGATCAGCAACAGCTGCTGGTATTTTGAACACTTTAAATAAATACAGCACGGGACAGCTGGGTAATCCTCAACAAACTTAACAGTAGACAGGATTTTAGGAGCCTCTCTTCAACCTCAAGATCGAACCCCTTGCCGATGTTACAGAACCAATGTTACAGAAGCAAGCAAATGATTTACAAATCAACAGTCTCATGACTCGTTTTGTCAAACTGGTGCTAAATCTAAATCTTAATTGTACGTTTTTACACTTGTTTTAGTTTATGATTACAGTTGCTTACCTTTTTTATTACAAATTGTATGTTTTCCTACGAATCACATTGCATGAATATATGTACCAAATTTATACTTACTTACGTTTTCTTGTGATATTGGATTATTCTAATTTTCTCATTCTAATTATTTTACATTTTTAAAATGTCTTTAATTCCATAGTTTTTTATTAGGGTTTCAAGCGCGTAGGCCTATTGTAATTGTTAGAATTTCCAAGGATCAGCATTGTCCCCTAAAAGTGATCGGGCAGACCAAACCGTAAGTCATAGAGACTTGAAACTTTGAGGGATGGTAGTACTCACCCCATCTACAACGTCATCAAGGCTCGTCCCAATCGGCCTAACGGTGGCGCTACAGCGATCAAAAGTACTTAATGGCTAATAACTCAACCATTCGTCGCAGACTCAAGTGTCTTATATCATTGGAATCCAATTAGCTCAAGGCGAAATATTTTTTTTTGCGAACTAGTCCTAGTTTTTAGGCTCAACTTCGATAAAAAGCTATAAACCATATATTTCCTAGGTAAATTGTCTGTTTTGGCTGTAAATGGTCTTTTCCATCTATGATCTAGGTGGTTACAGACTTGCTAAATAAAACAGAATACCTTTTTGCATGTAAAGGCCTTAAAGCGCTTGAACCCCATAAATAACTTCTTGCAGCTAACTTAACATATTTTGTTAATTAAGTATATTTAAATTAAATTAGTTTTTTTGTATTTTTATTTTCTTTAAAAAAAAAGTTAGACAAAGCAAGAAGATCTGAGTCTGAAGATTACATTTTTGGTTTGGTGTAAAAAGACCTGGAAAAGTCATGTTAATTTATAAAATCTTAAAATGATTTTATCGGGTAGAAATCGGTATATGTAAGTAAAAAAATAAATAATTAAATCACAAAAAACTGGAAGAGTCATGTAAATTCATTGGTAATAAAAAGTGTAAACCCACAAGAAAATTCGGTTATTTAAACAATTCTAATTTTCACTTTAATTTTAGTAAAAAAAATTTGATTTACCTTATTTAAATATTGTGAGGGGCCTTGGAGTCTAAAAGGTTGAGAACCACTGGCCTTACTGACGGGGTTGAGGGGGTATATAAGACAAAAAAGGAAAACAGGTTTATAGAACACAAAAAGTATTAACATTTTTTACATATCAATATCATTTTCTAGATCAAACTGGACACACATTGAACCATTACATTAAATGATAACATTCAGCAACAAAGCAAAAAATATATCCCCAAAACAATAAATCCCCATGCTGGCTCAGGGCCACTGCGGCTTGATTCAGTTTGTGTCTGTGTTTATAAGGAGCATGAACAAATTTGTTGTCACATTAAGAGGTCTGTCTGTTAACATAATTAAAAAAAAAAGGTGAAAATACCACCGAGCCACTTTATTTTCCATGGACTTGGCCTCATTACAGGGGACGAAAAGCCATATATTTATAGCACAACATGGACACATTCCCATGTAGGCCACTCGCTCGACATAACATCCAAAATTAGCAGAGGCAACATACTGACTTCTCCATCACGGACCAAAACATTTCACTCCTGTAATGGATAGCACATAAACATAAGTTAAATATTACCTCAACAGGTTATTTATAACCATCTCAAACATGTCAGTATATTTGAGGATGAGAAGTATAAAACTATGTATGCTAAGTATGCTAGAACTTTGATTACTTGAAATGAGATACTATTTTTGTCTAAATTAATAATAAAAAAAAAAAACTAAAAACCAAAGTCAAATTGTTTTAAATGCTAATTTATGCATCACACCATTATAATGTACAGTATGAAAAATGGATAATAATTTTGAGATTTGAGAGTCTTATAAATGTTATAATAGAGTGTTAGATGACGGCAAAGGTAATCTAAATGTAAAAATAGAGAAAATGAGCATGAACAATTAAATATCCATTCAGATACTGATAAATCTGATAACTGATATGGTACCGATATATTGAGCATGCCCAGATGTAAACAGTCAGAAATTAGATATACGTCAAGCAAGATAACATCAGGGCCTAAAAATGGATTCCTAGATATGCCTCCACAAAGCAATATTTAGTCCATCTCTTCCTGTAAGTAATGAAACAAATGACAATTAATTAGCTCTGTTGCACTCTGCATTGTGGAAGTAAACATAATCCTTATCTAAATGGTGGTGAGTGCAATGTACTCGGAAAGGATGTTGTTTTTGTTCCAGAGTTCTGCTGGGAAAAGGAGGAGTTTTCCCCTAAGACAGAGGGAGTCCTGGGTCTTAGTATTGGTGGGAATGAAAAGACAGGCCTTGACTTCAACAGACACAACACTGCTCAAGTCTAATGGATTTGTGCCGTCGCCGCACATGTTGCTGTTAGCCTTATGCGTCTAGACTCGTGATGCAGCTCTCTGATCTGAGAATTAGGAGGAGTGGGAATGTGTCTTCATGAAGCTCAAGCACAGGTCAGCCAAGCGAGACAAAAAGTTGTGTACTTTGTAAGTAGTCATTCAACAGATGCTTCAATCCAAAGCCACTTTAAGCTTGTTTGTTGCTCATGTCAACTCTAATCTCTTATTGAAAAGAAACAACTTCCACCCCGTTGGTTCCAAGTCTAACTCGTATGACAAAGAGGGGACGGGAGGCATGGTTTGAATGACTCTGATGTAACATGACAGCAGACCCTTGCGGTTGGACACAAGGGACCGTTTCCAGTTCTGAGGCAGGTGCTGAAAACAAATCCATGCGGTCTTGCTAACCAAGGCCACTGAAAGGCTACTGGGAGAGAGGATCCTGGCAGGACACGGGTTATTGGGCTTCCCAAACATGCTGTTTTTCTGTTGGTTATGATCCCAGTGCAATTGAGAAATGTTGAAAGCATACTGGACACTATGCCAAAAGTTTATTTAAAGGGGCTCTGGAAAGAGGTACCATGAAGGTTTTAAAGAGTGTTATCTTGAAAATCCATCTATGGTAAAGGGTTAGTTAACCCAAAAATAAAAATTCTCTCATCAGTTCTTCACCCTCATGTCATTCCAGACCAGAACAAACCTCATTGGTTCTTACGGAAACTCAAAGGTGTTTGCGCGACACACGTGAACAAACCTCATTGGTTCTTGCGGAAACTCAAAGGTGTTTGCGCGACACACGAGAACAAACCTCATTGGTTCTTGCGGAAACTAAAAGGTGTTTGCGCGACACACGAGAACAAACCTCATTGGTTCTTGCGGAAACTCAAAGGTGTTTGCGCGACACACAAGAACAAACCTCATTGGTTCTTGCGGAAACTCAAAGGTGTTTGCGCGACACACAAGAACAAACCTCATTGGTTCTTGCGGAAACTCAAAGGTGTTTGCGCGACACACCAGAACAAACCTCATTGGTTCTTGCAGAAACTCAAAGGTGTTTGCGCGACACACAAGAACAAACCTCATTGGTTCTTGCGGAAACTCAAAGGTGTTTGCGCGACACACGGGAACAAACCTCATTGGTTCTTGCGGAAACTCAAAGGTGTTTGCGCGACACACGAGAACAAACCTCATTGGTTCTTGCGGAAACTAAAAGGTGTTTGCGCGACACACAAGAACAAACCTCATTGGTTCTTGCGGAAACTCAAAGGTGTTTGCGCGACACACGAGAACAAACCTCATTGGTTCTTGCGGAAACTAAAAGGTGTTTGCGCGACACACGAGAACAAACCTCATTGGTTCTTACGGAAACTCAAAGGTGTTTGCGCGACACACCAGAACAAACCTCATTGGTTCTTGCGGAAACTCAAAGGTGTTTGCGCGACACACGAGAACAAACCTCATTGGTTCTTGCGGAAACTCAAAGGTGTTTGCGCGACACACCAGAACAAACCTCATTGGTTCTTGCGGAAACTCAAAGGTGTTTGCGCGACACACGAGAACAAACCTCATTGGTTCTTACGGAAACTCAAAGGTGTTTGCGCGACACACCAGAACAAACCTCATTGGTTCTTGCGGAAACTCAAAGGTGTTTGCGCGACACACGAGAACAAACCTCATTGGTTCTTGCGGAAACTCAAAGGTGTTTGCGCGACACACGAGAACAAACCTCATTGGTTCTTGCGGAAACTAAAAGGTGTTTGCGCGACACACGAGAACAAACCTCATTGGTTCTTGCGGAAACTCAAAGGTGTTTGCGCGACACACCAGAACAAACCTCATTGGTTCTTGCGGAAACTCAAAGGTGTTTGCGCGACACACCAGAACAAACCTCATTGGTTCTTGCAGAAACTCAAAGGTGTTTGCGCGACACACCAGAACAAACCTCATTGGTTCTTGCAGAAACTCAAAGGTGTTTGCGCGACACACGAGAACAAACCTCATTGGTTCTTGCGGAAACTCAAAGGTGTTTGTGCGACACACAAAATCACTTATGTTTCATTAAAAATAGCTTAATTTGTGTTTTGAAGATGAATGAAAGTTATATTTGTTTGAAACGACCCGAGGGTGAGTAAATGATGACAGAATATTCACTTTCAGTTGAACTGTCTCTTTAACTGAGCACAGGATTTGTTTCTCAGTAAGAGCTGAGAAGAGTTGTTGCACAATGCACACACTATTTACCCTAACCCAACAGATCTCCCTGCACACTCTGGGAATGAAACTTATAACAAAGTTAATTGTAGTGGAAAAATTAATGGCCAGTGATCCCATAACACAGCGAGGGTCCCTGCATTCCAGAACAGAAGCACCATTTCCATGTGCAGGTCAGTCTTTATGGGGAAGCTCTGAAAGGCATTGCGTTGCCAGCCAAGCAGAAAGGAACACCAAGTAACTCAAATTAAAGAGCTCCGACAAATCACTGAAGTCACAAGCAAGAGCAAGAGATTCACGGTTTGCAGTGTCTAAACATTTTGCAGTTCTCTGGATATTATCTGGCATTTGGAATTGCAAAAACGGTTGCTTTCGTTTGATGGCGTTCCCATATTAAAGGATATTTTCTTTAAAAGAGTGACATACAGTAACAGCCCCATATCTGAACCTTTGTGCCTTTAACTCCAGGGAATGAATATGCAGACATTTAAAAATAGACTCAAGAAAAGTTTTAAACGGTGGGTTATATAATATTTGTGTTTTCTTTGATAGCATTGCTGTGTATTGTTAAACTTCCACCGAGTTAACATGGTCTTCGTCTCTCGAGGTTGGTGGTAATGTGTGTGGACACAGAGACATCCATTTAGCTCAACCAACCACACAAGGACTCGACCGTGACTCATCAATTATGTGATGAGAATCTTACCAACCATCTGCACAGAAAACATGGGATACATGTTGAAAAAACAAACGTCTTGGAAAGACTGGCAGCCCTTCAAAAATATTATAAAACCTCATAATATAATAAATACAAAAATAAAGGACATGGATAGTTGTGTTTGTTGAAAAGGCTAGTTTTGAATAAAATGTTTTACATCACCCATGTGTAATTTTAATTATAAAATTGTATAATTATATAATTATGAAGATATGCACAATGGTTCAAGGTTTTTTTAAAGAAATTAATTATTTTGTTCAACAAGGATGCATTTAATTGGTCAAAAAAGATATTTATAATAAATAAAATATTCATCAAAGAATCCTGAAAAAATTTAGCAGGATTTCCATAAAAATATTAAGCAGCAAAAATGTACAATTAAGTTTCCAAACTTTCAAATAATAAGAACATTTATTAATAACTGAGTACCAAATCATGTACTCGACACTGAAGACTGGAGTAACGATGCTGAAAATTCAGCTTTGCATCACAGGAACAAATTACAGAAAACAGTTATTTTAAATTGTAATAATCTCTCAAAATATGACTTATTTTTACTGTATTTTTAATCAAATAAATTCAGCCTTTGTGAGTAGAAGAGACTTTTTTTAAAGCAAAAAAATAATAAAAAAATCTTACCGACCCCAAACTTTTAAACGGCAGTGTAACTAAACCCCATAATGACATTGAACAAATGTTTGTAACTCAGTTTTATTCACCACAAACTATAAATTGAAAAAATTGCAGAACATGCAATATTTAAACAGCAATTTACCTATAAAAAGAGCCTTTGGGGGGGGTTATAACTGAAATATGAGCCACTTGGCACCATTTATTTGACATTCTCCAACGTCATAAACAAATAAAACCTGCAATTCTTGGAACAAAAGCTATTTTGTGGACAGCTGCTGTGAGAAAATAATCATTTATGCAAACAAAAATACAATAATGCCAGTCAAGTTTATCATTGTTCAGGTCTTTGACTGAAAGTGAACCTAAATAAATAATTAAATTGAACAGAACGTATGTGTTTAACAGTATAGTCTGTGAATGAGACAGACCTCTTCAGATCTCTTCAACCCTGCGGTCTCTTCTCTCAGCGATCATCTCACAGATCTCCAACTGGGACTCTCTGGCTCTGGGTATATGGTGCGGAAAGTGAGATTTATCCGAGGCCCGCGGTCATGGTACTCCTTTGCGACCTGGTGCTATTCAAAAAAACATAAATAATGTTAAAACTGCACTCACAATGAGGCAATGTAGCCACTAAACCAACTTAAATAAGGTTAATCAGCCTTGGCGTCCTCCTCTAAAGACAGCGGTGATGCATGATATGCATTTAATATTTCAAATACACGATTACACATGGTGTCATGTATATTTGGACAGACAGATGATAAAGAATGTAGCTTGACTACGCAAAAGTAGTATGTTTACATGCACAGATACAGCGTTGAATTGGTGCCAACAGTTATATATTTTTGACGCAGAACGTCCCACTGACAATTATGTAACAGCTTTCAAAGCCTATAAAAATGTTGTGATCACTTTAAAGGAACCTTAGTTAACTCTATTTTGACAGGTCAATGAGAGTTATGTCAACCTAATAAGATCGCCTGAAAGCTTTTTGGCACAATCCGTGAGTGACCTTTCTTAAACGGTTTTGAGATGTCGCCATTAAATGTTTTTGACCTTTATCTATTCTTTGTGCCTCACCAAAGGCCTGTGGTTCTTCTTGGAGTCGGATTTCTAAAACAACTCTTAAACAGGGTTAAAATAACTTCCAGCAGGTTTTTACATTAAAATGCAAAAAACAAAACAAAAACAAAACATTTAGTTTTCTAAGTGCACTCATCTACACTGTGTGTATAGATATATGGCGTCATGACGTGTCATTTGACGATTAACTGCTACATAATCAATAGAAAATGTACAAAAATGCAAAATAACCCTGTTAAATGAAATTAAAAAGAGTAAAAAAAAGGAAAAAAAAGTGAAATGAGTTTTCAAACATGTAAAATAACTTGTTAAATAAAACTATCAAAAAGTAGGGGGAAAAATCAGTTAAATGAAATTACAAAAAAAAAAAATATATATATATATATATATATTTTTTTTTTTGTAATTTCATTTAACTGATTATATATATATATATATATATATATATATATATATATATATATATATATATATATATATATATATAAAAAAAATATATATATATATATATATATATATATATATATATATATATATACACACACACAAATGTAAAGAACAATTAAATGAAATAACAAAAATTAAAAACCAAAACAAATTAAAATTGTAATTTATATTTAATATTATTATGTCTATATGTTGTTGTTGTTTTTTTTATCACAATATCATAATATTCTATTATCATTACTATTATCATGAAAAGTCGAGTTTACATTTTACAGAAGCATGTTTGTGCTGAAAAGAGTGACTATCATGACTTAATTTAAATGAAAAGCATTGCTATTTTAGGGCATTTAGCTCCCGGTCAACTAGATTGCGAGGGGGTAGGTTTCTGCTCTGAAATATAGTATGTTTTATGATTTCTCTCCAGTGTCTGTAGTATTTTATGTGCACTGTTTTGCAAAGTCTTTCTTGGAAACACTTTCAGCTTCAGTATGCTGTGAAGAAACACGTACATTTTCCATCTTTAAACAATTACACAGACTCTCAACGGCAAACGGTGTGACCGTTCCAGATCATCCCAAATACAGTTTTCCAGAATGTACTGTAGAGCCAAAGCAAAGGAACACTACCCCCCCCCCCCCAACCCCAACACACTGATTTAGCCATTTTCAGCCTTTCTTCACAGTCTGGCTTATCAGCAGCATTTTTAAAGCAGACTGTTATTAACTGGCAGCTTCACCGCTCATTTTAGACTAAACAAATGCTCCTGCCAGTTCTTAGAGTCACATTAAATCTCGAATAAACTCTCGGTAAAAGTTCTTGTAAATCGGCTCAAATTGTTTCCAGGAGGGTGATTCGATTTACTGATACTGATCTCGCCAAAGACACAATCACTTCACACCATCTAAAATACCAGTGAAATCTTAGTGTTTTTCTGCTCCCGTTTGAGCTTGTGGTGCAACTTAGCAAGAAAACAGTGCTTAGATTTCTGACTCTGGTTAACTGATTCTGTTGTGTTTATCAAAATCAGATCATTTCTTCAGAGCAGTACCTGCCAGTCCTCCTGTGTGCAGCCTTCCATGAGCAGGAGGGTCCCGTGGGCCAGCGGGATGCGTATGCGCTCCACATAGCTGTAATCTCCGTTGTCCTCCTGGAACACATACACCCAATTTACCGTGACCTTCAATTCATTTAACATCCAGACCTGTTGGAAAACAAGCTCAAATAATGTTTTACAAACATTTTCCATTCATACTTAAAATGAGACACATAATGGAAACATAATCAGGGTACGCAGACTTCAAAAGCAAACGCAGTTTGAGTCATTCTAAGGGCTTAAAAGAAGGAGAAAATGACTAAATTACAATAGCGCCAGAAACTTTTACTGACATTATAATCAGGATTCTGATAAAAGTATTAAGATTTGCCGTTTTTAAACTAGGGTTGCACTGATGTTCAAATTCTGAAGTCCAAAAATTTGATTAATTAAAACGGTAAATTCATAAAAAATAAAACACTAAAATAAATGCTACAGGTGAATTTAGGCAATACAACATTATACATGTACAGCATATGAAAAATGGATATTCACTTATAGATTTGCTAAACATTACATTAAACCGTGTTATTTAATTATTAAGTGTTTTTTCTGATAAAAAATATTGTCTGCAAATAAAGCTAGTTGGCACAGCTGCACAATTTGGCCAAAACATTTGAGATTCTACATATAAATATGACTATAATAATAACAACAACAATAATAATATTTTGTATTATGATTAGTATTACCATTATGAGTTATGACTAAATCAAAATAAGAAATATTACTACTGTAATATTCCACTGTAAAATAAAAAATGAAATTGAAAAAAAATAAAATAAATAATAATACCGGCAATTATCATTTTTATTATTA
Organism: Abramis brama; assembly: GCF_963993115.1. Taxonomy (NCBI): domain Eukaryota; kingdom Metazoa; phylum Chordata; class Actinopteri; order Cypriniformes; family Leuciscidae; genus Abramis; species Abramis brama. The sequence continues at coordinate 20,021,871 of NC_139982.1, read as the reverse complement.
GTATTATTATTACTATATAAAAATAAACAAAAGAAGAATTAATACTAATGTAATAGTTCACTGTAAAATAAAAAATGAAATTTAAGAAATCATTATAATAACTATTATTTATTTATTTATTTTACAGTACAATTGTTAAGATACAATAGTAATATTTATGGCTACAATAAATAAATCGATTAAATTTAACAATAACACTATTGCCTTCAGTAGAGCTGCTTATAGCTGAATTGAACTCATTTTAAAATTATGAACTTTGCAGTATTGTTGAATTTAATTGAATCAACACTGAGCTAAATTGAGCAGAACAATGACATTATTGTCTTTAACAGAGCTGCTTTACAGTTGAAATTGAATTTGTTTCATAATTGATCCATTTTTCGACATCGGCACTGTTATTGAACTGAACTGAATCAACATTGAACTGAATTGAGTTAAATAATGACACTATCGTCTTCTGAAAAGCTGCTCATAGCTGAGTTGAACGCGTTTCAAAATTGATGAACTAACATTGTCTTAACTTTTTTCAGTTCAAAACTTCAAATGTTAAACCATCAAGCTCTTGTCCGGTGGAAAACAGCAGATAAAGCTGACACCCATATCATGATTTTGGTTTTATTATGATTAAATCGCGCTGCCCTAATGCATCGTGCATCCTTGTGTAAACACCATAATTCCCATCATTTAAACCCTAGTATGACTGTGACGAGTTATAAATGGCCCATTCACACTCACAGGAAGTGGCTGCTTTCGGAGACTGAACACTCTAGTGTCACCCAGACTCAGAGAGGCGATGGTGGGCTGGGGTCCTAATGAAGGCTCGCTGTCACTGTGCCAGCCAATACTGTCTTTACCGTCCCGGTACAGGTTACACAGCAATGAGTTGAACGTGTGGCCGCTCTTCTGCTCAACAGCCAGACGCAGAGAGCTAAGAACTGGAGGCCACTATAATAAAAGAGAAATATGGAAAGAGATGCTTTAAGATGTCATTTTTGTTTGCTCACTTGCTAATGTAAAAGCAGCAGATCATACGATTTACCTGAGCATTGGCCTCCATAGTGGAGCGTGAATATGTGTATGGCAGTTCTCCATACCAACAAGTGAGTCTGGGTTCCTCGTATGCATCACCTGAAGTGCAAAACACAATGAATATAAAGTAGGTTCTGCTATTTGTACTTTCAATACTACTTAACATCTATTGGGGTTTGAAAGACAATTCATATCCAGTAATACTCAGTTACAGTTGGTAATCTGACTGCACTGACACTATTGAATGAGAACAAAACCTCAACTGAACTGAGCTGGATATTGAACTTGAACTGAATTGAATCATTTCATTTATTTTCCTATTTATTACTGTCAAGCTGCTTCAAAACAATCTGTAATGTATTAAGCGCTGTATAAATAAATGTGACTTGACTTGATGATGTGTCGATCTTCAGCGCACCAAATAGGGGCCGAAAGTTCACGGAACCAGAACATATTCGTCAAAACAAGTCTCGATCAGTCACAGTCATACGTGAACTACTCCTGATCCAAAGCAAATGTTTCAACATTTGTTATATTTGGGACTTTTAAAAAAATGATGTCGGCCCTGAAAGGTAAACAGACGAGAGAACTGAAGGCGGTGGCATTCCTGCCAATTTACTGATGAAGAAGGGCTGGAAAGAGTGAGTCACTGTGGGAAGTGTACTTCGTGAACACGTCTGAGTGGGACAGATGCAGAATGTCATTATATGCTTATTTTCATTCTCCTGTTTAGCACCAAAGCTCAACGTATGCTACAGGAAAACATTTTTTTGCTGCTTTTTCAATATGCTTTATTAAAATGAGCATTTGATCACTTATCAACTTAATTTCATTGTGTTCAGTCCACTTATACTGTATTTAAAAATTGAGGCTTACTTAAATCATTTGTGTTGGGACTACATGAAACATTTTTGCTACATTAACTGAAACTGCATGGGTTGATTCTTAGTTCCCAGCATGCTTTGCATAGAACTGAATTGAAAGGGTCAATGTTAAAATTAAGTGTTATTTTATGCATTTTTGAGTAAAGGCTTGATGTTCAGTTATGTATGAGTTTCTGACTCACTTTTATTTTTTATCTACTTTTATAGACAAATTGACATTTTTAAGGCCTCTAAATTATCAACATGATCAACACTGCTGAAAAAACGCTACTACATGCCTTCTGTCATCTGATTGATAGTTTATATTTTTTAAGTAAGTAAAAGGCCTTGTATAATTGTAAAAATGTCCACCTTCAAGTCGCGGTTCACGTGTTTTTTAGCTGTGATTTTTTTTACTGATTTTCATAAGTAAACATAATAATAACTTTCATATTGTTAGTAATTCAAGATGAGCACTTACTGGACTGAAGCAACTTATGTTTACTTGATTATCCATCTTGGAATAATGTTAAATAATGAATAATGTTAATTAATGAGTGTCAATTATGACCCATCAGGCTTTTGAGAGATGTTTATTTGTTCATCTCTGAATTATCATAGCATTATATGTTTTGCCTTCACAACGAAAACTACAGAGCTACTTTGATCATAAGACTAAGACATTTTATTGGGAGATATAGAGTGACAACTGATATTTATTTGCATTTTATGAAAGTATTCTGCTATACTGTTAAAAAGATATTATTGATTTTATTACAAGCTATCAGAATTTCATCATACTTTTTGACCATATAAATATCAGCAAATGCACCAAATTGAATTTTTTTTTAGATTAAGGTGCTTTTCCTCCTCAAGTATGAGCTCTATATCACACTATATGAGCCAAAAAAGCCTGATGCACCACATTTTTTTTCAAGATGTTTTTAATATTTTGTCTAAAGGTTCAATAATTGTTTCACTTTCAAAGAATTTGATTTTCTGACTATTATTTCATATGTCAAGCTTTACGGGGTTAATCTTGAACATAATCTCCAGAGGTTAAAACCCCTCAATTTACAGTACTTCAACATGCGACTTACCCATCATCCTAAAGTTGGTCTTTTGTGACCAGGGCAGTTCAGCGAGCAGCTTACTAAACATCCAGTCTGCCTCCTCCTGCTGTAGGAACCCCGGTATGAGCCGCAGTCTGGGCAGAAACACAGTAAACAATCACCTAAATGCAGGAAATGTTCTTTTGAAGGTGATTTTTTTTTTAGTTTATGCTACTTTAAACTCTGAGTATTCCTACCGGGACACACCAGTAGGCCCCTGACTAATCTCATAGTCACCGGCATTTCTGGGAAAAAGAAAAAAACAACACAGTGAATATATATATATATACGTGGCATGTCAATCAACAGGGTTTTATTGCTTGAAAGTGCCTTGCACTGAGTCACTCACTCGATCACTTTCTCTGCAGGAATCTCTCTGATGGGCTGACAAAAAGACACAGGATAAATTAGAGACACTCAGATGTGAGCACTGTCCAAGAAAACAGCATAAAAGCTACAGAACGGCTCTTACGTCAGGCTGATTGAACTCAAATGATCGCGGTCCGTATTTCCATGACCCTGACTGGACATCTTTAGCTGAAACTTAGAACACAAATCATATTAATTTAATGAACCATTCAGGAATCACACTTATCACTGTAACAAACAGACCAGAAGCAGAAAACAATACACTGATACACTGTACTTCACCTATATTGCCTGTTGTGTCTTCTGAAGTGCATTTATAAAGTTAGTCAGTGTTTTTTGTAACAAAACAAAAATCCAATTAAGTTTTATATAACCTTTCATACTTTCTCTGACCCTTGTATTTAAACAGGCTGTTTTTGCTACTGTACCTTTAAGATTTCTATATGTAAATGATCTGTTTATGATGATTGTATTGGGTATTGGCAAAAGTTTACAGTGTGGGTATTCAAGGGTTTTTTTGAACAATGAATTTCCATGACTTTTCCAGTCATGTAATCATTTGGGCAAATTATTTATTTAATCATTTATGTTAATAATAATAAGAACATTTACTTAATCTCTTAATTTAAAAACAGAAAATAATTTATTTAATAAAGTTTCCATTACTTTTTCACAACTTCTCAGCTTATTTGATATTACTGCTTAAGGATTTTGGAAAATCATTTATTTGATAATTTATGTAAACAATCATAAAAAAAATCGAAATCATTTGCTTAATCACTCGATTTAAATGGAAAATCAAGTTTATATATTACTTTTTTTTTAGATTGTATTAATTTACATGATTTTTCCACAACTTTTCAAAGATTTTTGAAAATCATTTAATCATTTACGTTAAAAAAAATCAGATAAATAAAAATAATTTACTTAACTTGTATAAAAAAAATCCCTTGTTTAATCTTTCAATGGCTTTTTAAGATTTTATGAATTTCCATGACATTTCCACAACTTTTCATTTTATTGCACAAGGTTTATATAACCATTTACAGAAGAAAAAAAAATCATAAAAATAAAAAATGATTTATTTAATCACTTTTCAACTACCCTTTTCAAGATTTTATTGATTTCTATGACTTTTACAGGCCTGGAAATCACATTTATTCTCTCAAGACTGTAGAAACATGTTGTGGAATACTAAACAGATGTGATTATGTAAATACTGTATATGTCATTCCATTTTTTGGTGTTTTTTAGGTGTACATGTATTATAATAAGTAAACTCTTGGAAAGCTGTCATACCAGTCGGCTGTTGTGGTTTGTGAAGAGGTTTGGCCCAGGAGCCCTGGACCCTCGCTCGCTGCCTTTTATCACTCATCAAAAGCTAAAAAATTATCTGACAAGACAAAAACATATGACATCCGTGGGCTTTAGTACCTAAGAAGGACACCAATATATATATATATATATATTTTTTCCTCCCAGTTTTACAAATGATACATAAGGATTTTGCTGCCATCTTCAGGTATTTTCAGCAAATCACTCATTAAAGGATATCACTCCTATTTCATTCTTGAATGTGGTTATGGGTCAGTTTTTAAAACCAATCACTTCAAAAGTAAGATGAGCGTATAGAGAGCCATATTATAAATGCATAAGCATGTTTGATGTAAACAGACTGATGACATCTAACGTTATACTTACAAGTTACATTTGCACACTTCATAGACAGAGACGTGTTTTAATAACTTTTTAATGACCTGATAGCTGTCCCAAACATTAACACTTTCAATAATACTTACACACAGTCGTTTCGAGTCGATTTTTCTCGTTCTTCAACGCGTTTGAACATTTGTGTATTGTAATACAATCAGTTCTGGTGTTCATCGAAACGTGTCCGGGTTACTACAATGACCGATGAAATATGTCCTACCTTCAGATGATCGTTCCTCCCCCTGCCTTCTGTAAGTACACTGCTATTTGAATATATAATATGCATCATTAAATATGTGTATTATACAAATATAATATTGTATATTTGTTTAAAAATCAACACTAATGCTATAGATAACCTACTAGACTTTCTATTTGTTTTGTAATATTACAACTAACCTTTTGTAGGAAATATTTAGAAGCCTACAAAATTATACTGAAAAAAGAAACGCAGACTTGCATAAGGAAAGTATTTGCTCATTTTCAACATAGAACTAACTTTTAATCAACATTTTATATTAGGCATTAAGCAAAGTATCTTCAAAATGGTTAAATACCTGATAAACAAAGTGAACACCTGTATTCAGGTGCATTATGTCAGGCGTTGCCATTTACACAGACTGTTAGGTAGATTTTTTTTAAAAAAAGCAAGATTATTACATTTTTAAGAAGTAGAAGATAGCTGTAAAATGCTTGGCAAAGCCTTAAACCTTGAAGTTTTACTGTGCAAGTGTAAACACTGATTGGCGCAGATCTGTTGTGCTTCACTCAGGAGAAATTAATGTTCTTTTAGTAAATTAGATTCTGTAGGATTGAGTTCAGTTCCATAAAACATTTGTTTTGAGAATAACAAAGCAACATTTATCTATAATTCTGCCCTCCTTAAAGGGATAGTTCACCCAAAAATGAAAATTCTGTCATTTATTCACCCTCAAGTTGTTCCAAACCTGTATGAATTTCTTTCTTCTGCTGAACACAAAAGAAGATATTTGTGAAGAACATAGTTAACCAAACAATTGATGGACCCCATTGCCTTCCATAGTAGGGGGAAAAAAATACTATAGAAGTCAATGGGGTCCATAAACTGTCTAGTTTACACAATTCTTCAAAATATCTTCTTTTGTGTACAGGTTTGGAACAACTTAAGGGTGAGTAAATGAATTTTAGTTTTGGGTGAACTATCCCTTTAAGTATGCAAAGTGTCAGAGCACCTCAAAACTATTAAGCCATCATAATTTTGTACAAGTAGATCAGTACTGGATTAAGGACAGACATTAATAGAAATCTAATAAGGAAAAAAACAAAACAAATCTTCACAGTTTTATTAAATTTATTTAAAAAGGACAAATACAAGATAATTACAGAAAAGTCATTTTTATTAACAAACAAGCACTTCAGATTGTCATGCATCAGTAAAGCAGCACATTGTGTTCCACTCTTCGACACCCCTGGAATGAGAACATTCAAGTTAAACCAGGGATGACTAATGAGGATCAATCACCTGGATGTTTCAACTTGACTGGCACTTGTCCATAAACAATCATACAGAGATCCAAGCTATTGAGGTAATCCTCAAATCCATCTTTGGATGAAACCCAAGACAAACTGGTGACATTCCACCATACCTTAAAGTCTTCAGCAGAGAAAATATTGTAAACGTGCATTAGATCTCCTTTCAATAATCGTGACCAAGTTTTATGTTCTATAAAAAGGCACAGGGTTTCAATAAACCAAAGCTGACAGGTAAACTTCCAGCCTGAAAAGGCCAATGTACAAAAATACACTTAAATCAGACCTTTGATTTTATATCGATACAGTACAGGATTCAAAAAATAGCCACCATTGATTTGCTAAATATGATAAATTAATGATAAGAAAGGCCAGCACCCATTTATCACTACAAGGCATGATTGCAAACAAGTTTTTTGGAAGTTAACAAGAAGAGTGCAAGTAGATCATCCAAGATAAAAGGAAATATATCTATAATTAGTAATTAAATAAATATAAAACACCACCACCATATAAATAGCCCTCTGCTTACAACAGCAGTGGTCACAAAACCCTCCTCCAAAATGTAATACTTTGTTCACCCTATAAAGAAAGATTGGTCCTCCCATTTCAGCAACAAGTCATTGTGGAACGTAAGCATGTCCAGATATTTATACATGTATATAAAAAAAAAAGAAGAAAAGAAACGATTGTGTGTTATAAGAGGAAGCACTTCAAAGACGCGAGATCCAAAATGAATCTCAAATCTCAGCACATATATATTCTATAAAACATCTTGTCCTGTTTGGTTTCCCATCATAGAATGTCCTCGACCTATCGCAGCTTTCTCCTCCTGAGGTATCCTCCGCGCTGGGACTTGTTCAAGCGCAGGCCCAGGCAGATGACCAGCTGGATGGGGGCCAGGATGGCGATCACCCAGCCCTGCGGGACACGAAGATAAGAAACAAGGTTAGGGTGACAAGCATGCTTACTAGCTAAGTTTCCATCCACCTATTTTAATGTGTATTTGGGATATCACATTAAAAGAAGCTGGATGGAAACTGCAAGATGCACAATCTACAAAAGAAACACATTCACCAAAAAATTATTTGATGCGCATCAAAAAAAAAAAGATGTGACTTTGTGATGGGACGGCATAACTGGACCAATCAGTGGACCGATCTTTTTGCACAGCATCACCAACTCCGTTTTGGTTGTTCTGAAATGCCTGAGCAAAATCTATCAAAGTGTTTCGGTATAATTACCAGCCAGAACTTTCTTACACGATTGCGTTCCTAAACAGCAGGCATCCGCCTCCAAAAGCAAAGTGCAAGTACTTTATTACATACGTAAATTATTATTATTATATACAGTGGATTCTCCTACTGCTGCAACTTCCATTTATCTTAGTGATATTTAGCGGAAGTTTATCAGGAAGTGACGATTTTGTTCTCATCGACTCATTTGAATAAATCGCATAAAATATTTGCGAATAAAGCACAAAGTTAAATTCGCAACTTTGAATGGAAACATGGCGAATTAATGACTTGTGTTGAATTTGAGATTTGAGGCGAGACATTCAGGCAGTCGTACCATGACGGCGTGAGGAAAATATCCGTTGGTCTGGTCCTGCAGTCCCACAGTGTTCAGTTCAGCAGCCACGTAGCGTTCAGGGGTGGGCTTGTCTAGGGTTGGTTTCCTGATCCTCGTCATCTTGGTGGCCACAAAGAAAGGCAGCACACTCTGCGGCAGGGACAGAGAGGTTTGTTAGTCATTAAAAACACTTTCAGCGATTTTTTTTCAGATTTATATATATATATATATATATATATATATATATATATATATATATATATATATATATATATATATATATATATATATATATATATATATATATATATATATATATATATACACACACACACATGCTATATGCATGCATCTATCAAGTGTCAAGTATTATTTCTATAGCACATTTAAAAGCAACAGAGTTGCACCAAAGTGCTGTACAAAACATTGAGCATATAAAAAGCATAAAAAGAAACCATGCAGCATACAAAATATAATTTCTATCCATCCATCCATCCATCCATCCATCCACTTTTTCCCTCCATTTAATAATGTTTCACTCTTTAATAAGGCACATTACAGAAGTAAAGTAGCATTTAATGGCAGTTCTCACCTGGATGATGATCCCTTTGCTCTTGTACTCTGCATTAAGTCCACGAGAGAAGTAGTCCACAAAAGCCTGTAGAAAGATGACAAGTAAAAATCATCCTCGAAAAAACCTCCTAAAAATTAATCAATTTCTAAATGCAAGTGAATTTAAGCATTATCACATTATAATGTACAGTATGAAAATTGTATACTCACTTATATTTTATACTCAGATTTTACACATTTAGTGTTATTAAATTAATGTTTTTAAAGATTCACTTTAAGTGAGCGTTAGATGATGGCAAAGGTAATCTAAATGTAAAAATAGAAAACAAAATGTGCACAAACTATTAAATATACATTATCTACCAATACTAATAAATAAATATAATACCACCGAATTTTTAAACAATTGAATGAACAAGTTAACTTCAGATTGTTCCGTATAAAAACTTTATTTTATTTCTTTCTGAAAGAATTATGAGCACTGATTTTTCTGTGAAGACACTTGCCTTGGTGGAGGAGTAGATGGTCAGCAGTGGAAGGGGGAACATGCCACTGGCAGAGGAGATATTTAGGATGACACCTTTAGCTCTGCAATGAAAAAAAAAAAGGCTAACTTTATTTCAACCGATCACGTTTGACATTGACATCAAATAAGGTATTTTTTCCAGCTGTGGAAACCTGAAAGCAGCCCTCACATCAACACACGTCTAATGATGGTCGCCATGCGTGTTGCCATGGCACCAGTTCTCATGCAGTACCCCTGCAGCCGCAGCAGAGTGCTGGGGAGTGCAGAGGGTTGGACCTATTTGTACAAAATTTGCCCAGCTCCGTTATTGGCCCCAGAGTTGCATGTGACTTCAGAGTAGCCAATCGGATCAGTGCATTGTTGCTTTTCAATTTTACACAAAGAGTCGGGGAGGAAAACAGGAGGGGAGCGACGCTCAGGAGGAAAAACCCTGTTTTGAAAAAGCTGTACTGAATTCCCTTTTAGTGACAGCGGGCGTGTTAGGAATTCCAGTCGCAAATAATGAAACATCAGGACTCACCTTGCCTCCATTCTGGGCAGAACCAAACGAGTCATCTGGCAAAAGAAAAGGGGACCAAAAAAAAAAAAAAAAAAAAAGAGTTAGACTCAAATCTGAAATGCTAATATTGCATTAGAGAGATAGAATGTGTGGGTGGTGAGAGAAAAAAAAAAAAAAAGGAGAGAGAGAGAGAGAGAGAGAGAGAGAGAGAGAGAGAGAGAGAGAGAGAGAGAGAGAGAGAGATGAGAGAAGAGGGGAGTAGATGAGAAGAGAGATGAGAGAGAGAAGAGAGAGAGAGAGAGAGAGAGAGAGAGAGAGAGAGAGAGAGGAGGAGATGAAGAGAGAGAAGAGAGAGAGAGAGAGAGAGAGAGAGAGAGAGAGAGAGAGAGAGAGAGAGACATGTTGCAGTACTTTTAAAATTTCTAATTAGAATTTTCAAAATTAAGAATTCCGAAGCCCTTCAGCAGCACAATGCGTTTGTGTCTACTTACTTGGCACACTGAGGTGATGTTGACATTGATCATGGTGCTTCACAGTAATGTGGCTACTAATATGTAAACCTCCTCAGATGAAGTAGTTACTCACGTTTTCCAAATCAGGGATGTGGAGGAAGAATTCGGGGTATGTATAGGAGATTCCCACATTGTTAACTATGGATCAAGAGACAAAAATAGAAGATTAGATGTGGTTGAATGCGATTGAGAATGTGTATCTGAAATGTTCCAAGAATCACCACTATGTGGCGATAAAGCATCAGGAATGAGATGCGAGCGCTGAACAACACGGACATAAAAAAACTCAATCACGATTTCAGGTGAAAAAAAAAAAAACTTCTGAGAGGATGAAGCCAAATAAAAGAGGTTTCAAACACAGACAGGGAATCGTGAATGAAACTTGCGCGCGTGTTAGCTTTCTGACAAGAGGTTTGTGTTACTTTCAAGGCTCTGCGTAGAGAGAATTTTCTTTTTAACTTACCAAGGATTCCAATCTCCAGTCCAGCGAGACCCTTTTCGATTTTAGGATAGATATCAGCCTGACTGTAGTCCACTGCGATGGTTTTTGTTTCCACCTTATATGTGCTTTCTGTAATCAGAGGCACAAAAAGACATTAAACGCAGAGAAAAATACGCAGAGTGCTGAAGACCCCCCCCCCCGAAAACTGCTGAAATGGTCATCGTTCCAGCTGCAGACCTAATATTGGCATTGGAGAACTCTGTCCAAGAGCAGGCATCCCTGCTATTGCTGCTGTTCTAAAAATAACTTCTCTGGGACTTTGCCCATTGCACCAAAACACAGATTTCTGGCCAGCAGGGGGCGCTGCGTACCAAGAAAAAGCTGTCAGAGGAACTTCCTAAATCCCCCCCCTCCTCCTCCTTCTCCTCTGCTTGTTTGATGTGCCTGCAGCAATTAGAATTTATTGTCCAAAGGCTCATTTGTCTAAACACTGTTCCACTGAGTTATGAGAGGAAAATTCCTCGCAGCGAGAAGCATTTTTTATATATATCGAAGGGTTATTTTAAGAACAAGAACACACACATAAATGAGCTCCAAAGACTTTTGTCCTAGGGGCTTGTGGGATACTGCTATCTGTGACTTATAACACCCTAAATGGTGGGTGATCAATGCAAATGTTAGGTTTGAGAACTAGGTTTGGAAAATTACGTCCCGGTTCGTGACTAGCCATAGCGTTCCCCCCCATTCTGTGTGTTGCTAGCATGACTGTGGTACTGGGTTTTTCAGCCTTCTAACCTCTGCAGTTAAGTGCTTGCATTTAAGACCGCTAAAAAGTTGATTTTAATAACATTTTAAAAACCGCATCAGCATAGAGAGCTGATCATGGCCGAGTAAGACTATCAAGGCATTGTTAGTTCATTATTCAGTACACACATTGGGGCCAAATAAGGACAAGACAACTCCTGTTCACAATCTCACAGCCAGTCATGATTCATTCATACTAAAAGAAAATTGAGGATGAAAATGAAGTTATATATATATAAAAAAAAATAAAAAAAAAGTATAAAAAAAAAAAAAAGACAGACAGTACCTTGAACACTTTGAGAGGATGTGGGGGGAATTAATAAAATTCAACAACACTATTTTATATAATATATACTATACAATATTTAAAAATTCAGTGTTGTACTTAACTAAAAATCATTTTCAGTAACTGAAATCTAAAAAATGCTAAAACAATTATGTATTCTGTTAGATTGTATTATAAAAACTCTGTTTGGTTCATTGCATATAAAGAGATTGAAGAGGAAACTGCTTTCACACCAAAAGCCTTAAACGAATGACCATAGTACAATTAGATGCATAGTAGAGGAAACGAGTCATGCTCCACACATCCGACTGGTCTAAATGGTCGATGTTTGGTCATTTAGCACTTGGTCGGGACAGATGGAAGGACCTTCATGCTATGTGTACATCATGTGAGCACTGATCTAGCATCCAAGTAATTCACATTTACTGGAACAGGAAAGGCAAACAGTGGTTCGACCTTATTCTGAGAAGTGTGGTGCATGACCCCTGGAGCTTGCGTGGACCTTTGACTGTGCACTCCTGCCAGGCTGCATCAGCTCTGCGCCCAGCCAGTGAACCAGGCCCCCACCCTGCCTCTCAGGCCAGGGATAAAAATAAAGCCTGTTTCATTAACATCAGGAGGACTGTCGGTCATTCACAGAGATGAGCACTGCAGTTTGCCAACACACACACACACACACACACACACGGCCGAACACTGACCGAGAGACTTTGCCACGTCGTCGAGCTTCTCCTGGGAACGGCTGATGAGCATCATGGAGAACCCTCGTCGAGCAAGCTAAGAGAAAGAGAGGAGAGTTTGAATCATCTCATTTATGACAGAGAAACAATGCAAAGTATTTTTGCTAATAACTGCCATGAAAACTCCTAAAAGTGATCCATGTCAGCTTCTTTGGCTATTTTCAGGGCAAAACCAAATTGAGTATTAAAACAGAAACTACACAGGATATTCAAGACTATTTTTCCTGACTAGACTAAATCTTTCCAAGGGTATCAACAGAATATTTTTCCTCAGAGAAGTACAAATATTAAAATGTTTGACAGACAATGAGCTTTTGACAAATTTAATATTTGCATTATTATTTTACAAATGCATAACAGATAAAATTTTGTTAAAATATTCTACCATTCACGTTTAATATGTAAAACCAACTATAAATAAGTTCGCAGCGCTCGTTGTGTTCCGTCTTCCGGTTTGTATTTCCACAGCATCTTACAGATTTATGAATTAACCGCTCATTTTAAAATCTTCCCGGTATACTGACATTTGTTATGACAGCCGCTTCAAACATTACAATGCTCAGGATTACTTTCGTTAACTGTACAATAAGTAAATCCACTTCAAATAATTACCCTTCGACAGCGATGCCAAAGAAATATACAGAGCTACCGCAGAAACGGAAGTTCAAACACAAAATTCTAAGTTTCTCTGGCGCATAAAATCTATTCACACATTTTCAAAATCTTTCCATTTGAGAATTCTGAACAGCACGGCAACCGTGGCTCAACCAATGGTGTGTGTTTGGGGGTGGGGCTAGCTGTTTGTTTGACCAATGACACATGAGTCTATTGTCTGAGGGGGAAACCTGTTTGAAAGCAGTCATGCTTTCACATTTTGCACAATGGTGGATTACTCCAATTACTTTTAACTGTTACGAAAAAGCCAAAGACGAAGCTTGATGTTAGCTTTGGAGTGAGCAGTGACTTGAAAGAACTGTACGAGTTATGAGGTAACATAGGAGTAGTCTTCTAGTCACCCTCCTTCTCTTGGCCTCAGAGTGAAACCTCTGTCTTGTGATGAGTCACTGTGCTTTCCGTGGAGCGAAGAGATAAATAAGAAGAGAAACCCTTACCTCCTCCGCATAGGATTTCCCAATCCCATCCGTGGCTCCCGTCACAACTAGAAAAAGTAGAAAGAAAGACAGGATCAGTTTGCGGCAGCTCAATTACAAATTTTTCACCAAAAACAAGCTTATCAAAAGGGACATTCAGGGCAAACAGGTACTCGGATACACTAGGTTCAAATCAATACAACCTTACACCTGCTAAACTTCCAACTTTATTGATGTCAACACTTCCTATATTTGAACTTCATATGCAAAGACTGTTCAAAGTATCCATTTGTAGGTTGATTTCCCTGAAAAGTGTAAGCGCCAACTGTGAATTTTCAAAACAATTCTTTGATGTTAAACTACTCACATATTAGCTTGATATATAAAGCCAACAATTGGCCATTTCTAAGTTGACATCCTCAAAAAGTGTGTACGCTGACAACAAAATATTACTCTGTACTCTTGAAAATACTAATAAACCCAACACGGTAACACTGGGTCAACCAATGGCGTGGGTTTGGGGCGCCCAGACAGCAACAGCGTCGGCCCAGATGTGGCCCACATCTGGTACGCGGGGAATCCACATGTGGATGTGGCTGGGATCTGGGCAGACACTATGTTGCTGTCTAGGGAGCTATCCGTTTGACCAATGGCAGACGAGAACAGCGTTCAGGAAACTGGTTGCTTTTGTTGTTGCTTTTAATTAGATCTTATCAAAAATGCTTTCTCATATCACAGCTCAGTATAAATAAAATAAAAACTAAGAAAGCCATTTGTAGGTTGATTCTCAAAAAGTATAAACACTCTGACTAACATTTGTAAATTTCACAATTCCGACCGACAACACTGCCTCAACCAATCGCATGAGTGGGGGGGCGGGGCAATCTGTGCAACCTATGTCTATATCCAGATGTTTGAAAACGGTCATATTTGACATTCCATTTAGTGATGCTAGCAGCACAGAAATGACACCCGTCACAATTACGATTATGCGTTAAAAGCCTGCACAACGAAATATTACTAATATAACTAAGACCATCTCAATGTCCCATAATGCTCTTGTTTTACAAAACACACACGGAAACACAAAAAGCAAACAATAAGACAAAATGTGTGATTCTGATCAAAGTGTGGCATGGGCAGTGGTCATTGGCAAGAACAGGGCTGTGGGGGAGAGAACGGGGGGTTATGACGTCTGTAGAGCACGACAGCACAGGAGGGGTGAGGAGGGATCCTGGGGGCTGCTAAAAATAGAAACCAGAGGGAGACTGCGCAAAGTCAGATGTGGGTAGAAAGTGAGAGAGCACGACAACGGGAGTGAGAGCACTGGATCGAAAGAGAGAAGGAACAAGGTGATTCACAAGCTCCTTTTCAAATTCATCCCAAGAATGAAGCACGCCTGTGTTTGTCTCAATGGGACAGATTACATTAAAGAGATAGTTCAGCCCAAAATGAAATTTCTTTCGTCATTTACTAACCATCATGTTGTTTCCAACCCTGCCTGGTTTTCTTGTGTGGAACATAAATGATGATAATATGAGTAATGTCTGGTTTTTTTACCAATACAATGGAGGTCAAGGGGTACCAAAACTGGTTGGTTACCAACATTCTTCAAAATTTCTTTTGTGTTTTGCATAAGAAAGTAATTCAGGTTTTGAACAACATGAGGGTGAGTAAATTAATTTTCATTTTTTTAACAACGGCAAGAGCTTGTGAGGATATGGCTGTAGAAAAAATAAATAAAAAAAATATTCAGAACAAATAGTAAATTCTTCAAGACATAACTCCATTCCTCTAACAAAGCAGCATTTAAAAAGCAAACATCACCAAAAATTACCGCACACCAAAAGATTCCGCGCATCGGGCTACATTTTACAAAAGATCAGCTATAGGCGTTTAACATTTTCCCCAAACGTAAGGAATTCCAGACTTAAAGTCAATTGTGCACATACACCAGAACACTTCAAACTGTCCCCAAGTGAGGAGCGCTTGGGGACAATTCCCAGAATTCCACGCAATGAATGGGTTATAGACACGAAGGTGGCGAGCACATGCTCAGCCACACTGTTAAAAAAATTATATGATCAATAATTTAAAACAACATGTTTTTGCATTGCTTTAACTCAAAATAAGTCAAGCAATTTTCTACTTTTGTTTATAATTTATACAATATTCAACTCCAAGTTGAGTATACTTTAAGGCAGCAATTTTTTTTTTACAGTGCACACTGTAGGCCATCAATCCAGCCTCTCTACTGTCAACAACCATCAAAAATGTACACAAAATCCAAGACTAATCAACATATAGATATACAGGGACCATTCAGAGGATAATTTAATGCAGAAGACAGATCATGAACAGACCGCTGCCCATCAAAACCCAAGTCTAAAGGTTTCAAAAGGGTTTTTTTTTTCCAAACACTGGGTTTCCCAATGAGCCTTTCAGTGAACGGTTAAAAAATAAATAAATAAATTCTTAGTTTGAAGAACATTTTAATAATCTAAAAACCCTTTTCCACTTTAAAGAACTGCTTGTACAATAGAAAGGTTCTAGGAGTTTTAAAGGTTCTTTTATTGGCATCAATGGTTATATGAAGAACCTGAGAGTGTAGCATGAACAGTATTAGCAAGATGCTACACAAAAGCATGGAACAAATGATTAAAAACAGGCCCAGAAGCAGCTCCCTGAGTGAGAGAGAGAGAGAGAGAGAGAGAGAGAGAGAGAGAGAGAGAGAGAGAGAGAGAGAGGAGAGAGAGAGAGAGAGAGAGAGAGAGAGAGAGAGAGAGAGAGAGAGAGAGAGAGAGAGAGAGAGAGAGAGAGAGCAAGCAGTCGTGCTCAGGTACATTCACGAACAGTACGTTCAGAAATATGGAGGCGCACAGGCGCACTGGCCCTCCTCCGACTCTATATTCCAGAGCTAAAAAAAGCAGCCGAGTGAGTAAAAATAGCTGCCTCGTCTGGAACAGCCGCAGCACTTTGAATACCAACAAGATGCTGCCCGCTCACCCTCAATCTCCCTCTCTCTCTGCATCCCCCAGCAACCCAGCTAGAGACTTCGGTATGAAAAAAACCCAAAAATGACCGGCTCTTATGGAACACAGATATTATGCTTGCAGCAGAGCGGAGGACAATCGTGAACGAAAACCGTGCTTAAAGGGATAGTTCACCCAAAAATGAAAATTGTCATTTACTCACCCTCATGTTGTTCCAAACCTGTATGAGATTCTTCTGTTGAACACAAAAGATGATATTTTAAAGAATGTTGTGAACCAGACACCCATTGACTTCCACAGTATTTTGTTTTTCCATCTGGTTACCAACATTCTTTAAAATAACATTGGTGTTCTACAAAAGAAAGAAACTCATACAGGTTTGGAACAGGTTTAGGCGAACTATACTTTTAAAAACAGGGGGGGGGGGGGGGGGGTGGGGGGTTATTGGAAGCTAGTGTAGCGCAATTAAAATGAGGGATGAGGGGGGATTCTGCAATCCACATTCAGACCGCTACTGTATGCAATCTGTCGCATCACTCTCTCTCCCTCAATGAATGAACTGTTCTCGTTCTTGGCTCGGTAGCACTGCAGAATGATAACACCTCCGCCCACTCCCCCCAAAGCAGCATCGTGCTTTAAATAGCAAAAGCCAGTCACATGGCCAGCAGGAAAAAAAACTACACACCAGAGCAGTTCAGCACCCAAAATAGCATCTATACTCGGATAAAGGTGGATTGAAGGAAAAAAAAAAACAATGTGGGGGTGAGAGGGTGCAATATCAGAAATAGCAGCAAAAAGCCACATGCGTACCAACACAAAAAAAGAAGTGAAAAATCAATAGTTCTCCCTGCAACAGTTTCCTCCTCGCAAAAAAATAATTAGAACAGAAAAGGGCAGAAATAATTCAAAACATCTAAACATAGACCTGGTATATTTTTGGACGCCAGTGCAGAGGTAGATGCATTAAATATGTGCAAACGTAACACGTGTCATGGACAACTAATGTCAAAGTACTGTATGAAATTAGTGTCTTTAGGACTGCATCATGAAAGCGTGTGTGTGTGTGTGTGTGTGTGTGTGGTAATATCCAAATTGTTAAAATTAGTCTCTTTTAAATCTTAGCCAAAGAGATCCAAATAAACGTCTGCTACACGCTGCTCACAATGGGATGCGAATTGTAGGTGTAATGTTAAACGCCAGATGGAAGATTTCCTTTTCCAGGAAATAAATAAATAATGGAGCAGAGTCGTGACAGAAGAGAAAAAGGGAGGGTGGGGGTTCGCAGAGGGCGAACAAACAGATTCAGGAGGGGAGGAAAGGGGTTCTTACTGAGGGGATGAGCAAGAGATGGAGGATGGAGATAAGCTTAGACAGAGAGAGGAGGAGAGAGAGGAGGAGGGGGCAATTTTACCCAGCATCCTCTGCTCCGGCACGTGGCAACAAGCGTGTTAGTCACATGAACGGCAGCGTTCTCTTTGAAGACCCCCGCCTCTTCAAAGAACAGTCACACGCTGTCATCGTTCACGCCGCACACGGGCTCACACATTCACAAGTTGCGCAGCCGACATTCACTCTCTCACGCGAATACGTTTTCATTCACATTGTCCCATTTGGCTAGCGTGAATGGGCTAATGTTGCTATTCACAAACTTGTGCATATACAGCAAGCAAGAAAAGAAAAGTTGAGCATATTATTATAACAAGGCAACATGCTGGCAAGTTTCAACTAGAGTGAGAAAGGCCCGGATTTTAAACTGAAAAACCTTTGATTTGAATGTCAAAGCAAGTTTGTGTGACAATCGCCCCCATCCCCATGAATGACTGCAGCTCTATTACATAACTGTGAGATTTTCAAACACATTCAGTGTTCTAAGGAAGGATGAAGTGAGCCACTGGAGGACAAGAGAGATGGGGAAGGGTGGGTGGGTGGGGGGGGGTGAAGCTCTAATTCTGGCTTCCTAGCGCTGCTCGGTCAGCATCACAACTCAGCTGAGAGAAAGGCCAACCTACCTTGTTCTCACAGTACACTGCACCAGTCATAGAAACCTAAAAATACTCTTACAGTCCTTATACACTGATGTCATTTATGTTGCATGCATCTATGATCTATGATGGATGTCTCTTCTTCGACATTTAAATGTGAATCCTGTCAAAAACAGGTATAGGTCATACATCAACCCTAAATAAAAAAATAATAATAAAAAAATATAAATTAAAAAAAAAATTACACTTTGGTGCTTAAAGAAAATGGTGCATTTCTTGAAAATAATGATAATAAATTGCCATTTTTTCTCAGTCCAGGTGGAATAATATACACACAAAAAATTTTATTTTTACTTTTATTTTTATATATATATATATATATATATATATATATATATATATATATATATATATATATATATATATATATATATATATATATATATATATAATATTATATTATATATAATATTATATTATATTATATTATATTATATATATATATATATATATATATATATATATATATATATATATATATATATATATATATATATAATATAATATTATATTATAATTTATATATATATATATATATATATATATATATATATATATATATATATATATATATATATATATATATATATATACACACGCGTGTATATAAAACATACATAATTAAATCAAGAATATGAGGACAAGAATCACCAATGAAAAAAATTTAAGTTATTCTTTGTAATTTGGGGGAAAATGTTCATATTTGTAGTCATAATGCAAAATAAATCTTACTTGATCTAAAATAAATGTCCTTTATGCAAAATATAAATTCTCTTATGATTTTTGGGCATGAGATTTAACTTTGGAAACCGTCAGATTAATATCTGATGAATCTCAGATCCTTATTTATATAAAAAATCATTACGGGAGCACAGGAAATATGTAAAAATATATTTCCAATCTCCCACGTTGTATTAACTAATTTTTTATTTATTTAAATTAACTCAATTATAAGGCAACCAGGTATCTTTAAGTTAAACCAACAATATATTTTAGTGCAAATTCACAAGCAAAAAAATTATGTAATGCATAAATAAATAAATAAATAAATAAAAGTGACATCATAGATTTATTTTAAGCTTTAACAGTTCTAAAACACATCTGGGATTCCTTATAAAAGAATGCTGTCTGGGTTTCCTCTGTAATATGTATAACTTAATGCTGAGAGAAAGAGATAGAGAAGCCACATCTGACTAACAATGGTCTTAAAAAAAAAAAAAGGAAAAAAAAAAGTGCTTCCAATCCTTCAAGAACATCATGCACAATAACTAAACCACAGGCTTACAACCATGGTGGTGCAGTTCCCAAGAAAGACACCAGGAGTCTCCCGTAAGCGTCTCAGCTCAGGAATGCCTGGTTTTTCTACAGGAACACCACAGGGCCTTTCTCATACATTCCACTTCATGACTCACCTTCAAGCTACTGCATAGTCAGCACATTAGATCTTCAAAAACACATCATTTTTGACATTTTGTGTCCTCATACCGTCAACATGCAAAGACACAAGTCTGTAAGATGATGCGCTTAGCAAGAGAGGAGGCGGGGGAGACCGCAAACATGTCAAAGAAGCTTCAGTTACACTCATACTGACGTGGACTGAGTTTCGAGATCTGGAAACGCACTCTTGCTCAACCTGACAAGACCTGTGCTTCTGGACTGACAGGCAGAGGAACTCGTTTACCCCATCTCCACTTACTCACCGCCACCTCTAAAGCGCGTACGTTAACCTGAACGAGTCCGACTGGTACCCTGGTTTTTTTTTGGTTTCAGGGAGTGGTATTCATCAGCTTCATTTTTTACATCACACTTACAGAATGCACAGAAAGGAAATGGTTCAAAAAGTCATTGTAAAAGGGAGTGGTGTTGCCAAGAGCAAAGAGGTGATTCTTCTTATACAACCTGCCGAGGAAATGTGCAGGTCATATTTCACTCAAGAGAAACGAGTTTTAGCTTAAAATGAAACCAATTATTTTTTTGGCATTGTGAAATTCTCATGACATTGAGGCAGTTTCCCCCCACACTTATGTTAAAACATATTTCCAATCTCCTACGTTGTATTAACTAATTTTTTTAATTTAAATTAACTCAATTATAAGGCAACCAGGTATCTTTAAGTTAAACCAACAATATATTTTACAGTGCAAATTCACAAGCAAAAAAATTATGTAATGCATAAAAAATGTTATTTGAATTGTGAAACATGTTTACACTATGATAGTGTAAAATAATGGGGAGAGTTAAAGTAAAATCAGTACATTAATTTAATAGTAACACTTTACAATAAGGTCTCATTCATTGATATTAATGTATTAACTAACAATGAGTAATACATTTGGTACAGTATTTATTAATCTGTGTTAATGAACTAATGTTAACAAATACATTTGATTTTAATAAATGTTAAAATTAACTAAGATTAATAGGCTAAACGCTGTCGAAGTATTGTCAATTCTTAGTTCATGTTCACAATAAGAACGTTATTGTCCCGAAAAACAATGTCACAGTCCCCAATTCATTGTTTCTATACAGGCAAAATTAGTTTTTGGTTTGAGTGTTATTTTCCGATATTTTCTCACTTTTTCATATTTATCGAAAATTGGCTCTAGTTTAGTCACCTACCTTTAACCTACATTCAACAGAAAACCACATTGCTCACAGGTGATGTCATTGGTTCTGCATATCGGTTGTCAAACAGTTAAGCAATCAGTAAAAAACAAAACAGGCTGACTTTTACACAAAATATAATTGCTTATTTTTGGAGGGAAGTATCACAGGAACATTTTATTTACAGGTGAGAAAAACCCCAAAATCTAAAAGGTTGTAGGTTCAAACCTGCTGACAAGTGGTACTTTATAAATTAAAGTTATGAGCTAATAAAAATACCCAAATAAAAACCCAATTTGATCAGAATCAGCACACTCACTATAGATACTGCGACCCTCAATTCGCTCTGAATGTGCAATAACCGTGTCGACCGCTAGGGGCGTTGAGTGCTGGTGCACCTGCTGCCTATATAGACAACATCCTAGGCAGTGAAAGACTATGGCATGATGAGCCATTTCAAAATCTTCCACAGTGTGATGAGTTTTGAAGTAACATTATTGAAAGTGCGATTACGGTGTCTGGAGAAAATCTTCGCGCTGAACCTCACGGCTTTTGAACATTTTATACAAGTCTCCCCTCACATGCCGCACGTGGAATGGACCCGCATTATAATTAAGATTGGCGTTTTAAACTGCGTCATGTTGCCAAAAACCAACCTCAGTGCCCTAGTGAGGGGATGAAGCAGACAACAGCGGCCAGAAAAGACATCAAGTAGAAGACTAAACCGCATTTTACCCACGAAAGCAGTGTGGAAAAGAGCGTTTGTCGGGACAAACACTGGCACGCGCAGCCGGGAAAACTGGATAACTGGGTCAGGCCAGGCATAAACGATTGAGGAAAAACTAGAAATGAATAAAATAATCTTGATTTTAGCGAAATATCTGGTTGGTTATCAAGTATGCGTTTGAAATAAAATATAAGATTAAAAATAATGTTGTAACAATAAACTTTTATCTAATTGGTGGTATTTGACCGAATATAATAAGAGCAAGCTTATAAAAAATGTCAGACTGAAACACCTGAATGACTCATAGTGACATGCTTTCTGCGCATAATATATGAATGTATGGCGCAATCAGTCAACCTGAGACACACGTCGCCTCCATTGACCATACGCATAAAATACTAATGCCTCAATTAGTCTGCTGATCCAATCTTTCCTTAAGGATTATAAATGTACGTGAGTGGTATTCCTCCCTTCGTAAACGATCACAATAACGTGTTGTATTAAATCTGATGCGCAAAAAAGTTAAAATTATTAGTTCCCTCCCCCCAAATCCATGAAGTTGTGCTTTATTTAGTTTAAGGCTGCGCCAAATGCGCACTACATTTATCCCACCCATGTCCTGCCAGTGCAGGCGCTCATTCCCAAAGCATGTCGTTCAACTTACCTGCCCATTTTCCCAATTTGGGAGATATCAAATCCCCGTTTCCCAGCACCCATATCCTAAAGCCAGTGATGGCCATGTACAACAGCCACAGAGCCAGCGAGGCCGTGATGAGTGCGCCGACCCAGAAGATCGCTCTGACGGCAGGCTGTAGCGTCTCCACCACGGTTAACGACTCCATGTCTACGGCTGGCTGTGCGTGGTGGTGGATGACCTGCAAAATTAGTCGTTATGCACTGCTTTAAAAGCTTCAACGTGTGCGCCCCTTTATAAGCAGGTTGTGGCATCACACCCCTACAACTCCTCTAACGTACTAGTCTATCCAGATTTAAGTGCACACCTCCCACATACTCCATCGCCGCCCATGCGAGCCCACATCCATTGTTGATTGGTCGAAACTCGCGTCCGTCAATCGACACTTACCGCTTATTGGCCACCGTGCGCGTCAATCACAAAGAGCCCTTTCTCATTCATTCGGTTGCCTGTTTCAATGGGGCGGGACCAAAAACTATTCTGCGAGAGAAGCGATTGGACAAACATTACGGTAACCTCCATTCAAATAATTTCATTGGTTGTGATTCAGAACTGGTTTTTCTGTTTCAGTCAGGGTTACGAAACCTCCAAACCCACGCGTCCAACGATCACCCCCCACACTGTTTTATGAATGAAGGTTGTTACTTATTGGCCACGAGGACTCATATTGTCCCGCCCCCGCTGAGCAGTCGCTACGATTCTATTGGTCGGCACGAACGCCAGTCACATTCATTCAGTTGCGCTGTCACACCAATGAGTCATACCCTGAGAAAAAAAAGACTGGCATGCTTATTTGCTGCATTTTTCTTCGACAGGCACATGTATGACTCGATTTTTCCACTTTCTTGGTTCTCCGAAGAACATCAACGTTTGTGAATTAACTAAAATCCCTCAAATCCGCTAGTTTTCACAGTGCATTAGAGATAAAGGACACATCTATCTATCTATCTATCTATCTATCTATCTATCTATCTATCTATCTATCTATCTATCTATCTATCCTCCATGTCTATCTCCATGGCAAAATAAGTTGTAATGCATTTTCCACCAGTTCTTTGTAGTAACAAGTGGCTTACGCGCTTGGATAGGAAGATACGTGTTATTTTACACCGTAAATAGCGTACAACCTAAGTTAAGATGATTTGAACAGTGTTATTTCGGGAAACTCTGCTTATTTTATAATGTAGACACGCTTATTATTCATAATTCTCACGGTGAACATCCTCGCGCGTAAAACTACAATTACCACACAGCAGTGCTGCACCAAAACATCGCGAGAACTCTGGGCGCGAGTAACGCGGAAGAGAGGATGGTTATGTAAACACATAGGCACGTAGTAGGTATGCAGCTGAGCACCCTGTGAAAATACAATTTAAACTGTTGTGAAACACATTTTTAATCGACTGCAGGAATGAAAGCGATACGCGAGTGCTGTACGCGGTGAAACTCGCGTTTGGCTCTTAGCTCGTGTCTAGCTTGTCAGGTTGACATTCAGTCAGACTAACACACAGACTGGACCACTCCAACACATTCATCCATGTCTACTGTCGCCATTCGGTTCAATCACGACCCGAAACTTAACCTAAAATATAAGCCCACCGATTCGTGCACAATATAAGTAACGCATGAAACATGTAAACCACATAGTGTTTAGTAGAAAAAAGCATTGGCATCGTGGAGAAAAACATTTTAATGTCAGTATTTTGAATTGTATGATGCTCTGGCTGTGGAAACCCCTCTCTCTGTGTATTGCCCTCACGCTACTTTTTGCCTTTTTATATTTGAAAGGCTCATACACGAAAGTTTTCAGTATGTCAGTTTTGCAGATTTTTCCCACACTTACATAAAAATAAGCAAACAGTCTCTAAAATATCGCCAAACATTTTATTTCTACTGACATGGGACAGAGAATACAGATTACAAAATACATGATTCATCACAACTTCGTCACGTCAACAACAAACTTCCAGCTTTTTGATTTTGCAATATGCAGTCACTTTAATTACACCATACACCTACACCATACGTACAGCTTACTTCATGTAATAAAAAGCTAAACAATTAGTCAAATAGTTAACTCAGCATATGTTATCTAAGTGCTCTATATAGAAATTATATACAAAAACATAGGAGTGCAAAACTCGTTAACGTCGTCCAGCAAGCACATGTAACTCATTTCACACAATACAACTTCAGACACGTAGTGTTGCATGATACACAAAAACAGCAAGGCAGAAAAAAACAGTATAAAAATATAAATTAAATAAAAATATATTATATTAAATATAAAATATATATTTATATATATATAAAGACACGTAAAGCACAAATAATCTGATACATAGACCACTGTTATATTTTCTGTTTTTATTATACTACAATGGATATAATATAATACTTTGATAAATTATGCAGAATCTAGATATTTTTACTTTAACATCATTTGCTTATACAAACCTTAAAACACAATTATCGACATTACTTCACACACACACACACACACACACACACGCACACGTTTCCTCTCAGTCTTTCACGTAACACATTATATATTCATGCTTTCCGTCCTCGGCACTCACAGATCTACCACAGACATCTTAAGATGAACTCGACGCCTATAATCTTTATTTTTTTAAATTCAAACATATTTGCTTCTACCTTTTTCTGCTCTACCCAGGCCCTCTGACCCTTTGACAATTCAAACAAATCATTTTTCATATTAACTGTGCTCAAAATGGTCCATAAACACTAGTTATGAAACATTATTACATATATATATACGATATAATAAACTAATCTAGGGAAAGAACGTATAAAAACAGCGTAATGGTAATAAGCTCACTTGGGCCGTGTGAGTGATAGGTCAGCAGCAGCAGCGCGTTTCAGCACCACGTGCAGTGGACAGCTCCAACTCCCCATTCAACTGTCTGCATCTTCAACAATTTGAACAAACTATAGGATCCCAGAAATATGCAACCCTCGCAATTATAAAGCACCACAAGCTAAAAAAAACACATCCGTGTGCTGCGCCTGTAATTTTCATACTCTTCTACATACGCGGACGTTTAATGCGCTCACGTTCTTATTACCAGAGTCACAACAAATCCATTCAAGCTACATATAGACTATTATTTAATTAGCACAAATAAGATTAAATCCGACTACGTTTCCCTCCGCCTCTTTGCGTATTAAAACAACACAAGCGCTCTCGTACGTTTCGTCTATAGTTTTCCTCACTTTGGTGAAGAGTTCCAACAAATGCATCTATATATGAATTTATGTGCAAGTATACTTTTTTTAGTAGCTCAAACACTTTATACATTATCATTTTCATATCCCTTTAGGTCTCACGCAGCTCACACGTGACAGGCGTCTGGATGTGACAAGTAAGCAAAGTCCAGCTCATTTATTAAAACCCAGATAGTTTACAGACAAATATTGCAAATACCTGACGGTGTTATTGTGTTCCTAAAAAGAAATGAACTTGCTGAATATCCATTAACAGGTGTAAAGCAGTCTAACAGACGTTGGTTTGAAAGTTGATCTTCTGGGCAGGATACAAGGTAAAGTTTTCCCAGATTTTCTTATCCTATGGGGGGGGGGGGGATAAAATACGTTTTAGTATTTTTAAAAAGATCACATCTTCTGAATCATGCATCATTTATATATCACCAAAAAAAAGACTGATGGCATTAAATAAAACTAAAATATATATTTAAAACATATATTTCAGGTTTTTATCACCACTTCTGCTCATTCAGAAAATATAGTATTTTATCTATCAGTTTATAAGGTGAAAATCATACTAATCTCCTCTATAACATTTATTTATAGAGAAGTTCATATACTGTCAGCTTGACGCAGGCCACGTTATGTGGTTAAAAAAATACAGGCACTGATGAAATGCCACATACCTTTTTATTTTTCCCTCTCACATGTGAAAGTTCTGGATCAGACGATTAACCGTATGACCCCATCACGATTTTATCACGGCTGAGGCCTTTGCCACGCTAGACGGGTTTCGAAAGACAAAGCATGCAAAAACAGATAAAGAGTTATGATTTCAAATATCAACAGGGATTTTAGAACATTTACAATAATATAAATATTTCCTTAAGTTGTGTTCTTTAACAATACATATTTTCCACACAAATATTCTGAGAAGCATGACATATGCTGTGCACACACACACACACACACACACACACATAAGTCACATGCACATCCACATGTATCATGTCCACTTCCATCCTTGTGCATCATTTTATTAGATTTCAAAACAACCTTTTCATATTGAGCACAACTGTACAGATACCAACTATATAAAACAGACAACATCCTGTATTCCACATTAGTCCTGCTTTCTTAAACATCTGTATTTAAGATTAAAATGATATAGTGTCATTTTATCATTTTGTATTATAGAAAAAGCTGTAATTTAGCTCATTTACTTGTAAAGCAAGTTGCTTTGCTTCCTAAACACACAACAAACCCTTAAATATAAGATGCGCATTACATATATTTACAAAACTGTACATTTAGACTTATAACGCATTTAAAAGAAAATATAATCAATCAAAATGTAGCTACATTATCTTTAACAATGCATTCTGATGTGTTGTATTATATAACTGCATGTCTTTGGCTCGTCTGCCCTGCCGTCTCTTTCTCAAAGCTCATGCATACGTTTCACAACCTCTCGGCCATGTGCTCACAAACACACACACACACATACAGCCCTTTACATGTGCGCAGACAATTTAACGCAAGTATTTACACACACACTGCACTTACACACTCATATATGCTTGCATTCACACACAAGCGGTTTTAGGGCCTCTAAACAATCACATAAAGCCTTACAACATGAACACACACACATCCCTGTATGCTCTTACAGTACGTAAATACACAAACATAATCATAATATCAGTACAACTGACAAAAACACACACGTCCTTTAGACACACACTCACTCATATGTACGTTCATATTCACACAAAACATTTTGCACACACACACACACACACAAACAGATAATGATATAAAGCTTTCTGATATACACTTACACACATTTTGTTCATAAGCAAATGTCACATACATACTGTCTGTAATAACAGCAAAAATTAGCATGCTTTATATTCACTTACAAACACACACACACACACACACACACATGCCTATTCATAAATATCTATTCATGTATTCTTACGTACGTACAAGGTTTTGCAAACACACATGCACCTTCAAATAATACAAAGCTTTTTGACACACACTAACACATACACATTCCTGTACATTCATATTGATGTCCACACACACACTCGCTTCATCCGTCATATTCTCAAACATTTGTTATATATATATAACAATATATATATATATATATATATATATATATATATATATAAAAGTGCATTGATTTACAATGCACCACTTTACAATGGTATGAACACACACACCACAAGTTATACACACACACACACACACACGCATACTTTTATATACAAGATGTTTCAAACACAGACCAACACATGCACACATTTCTCATGCATTTTTGCTGATACGCTGTCTATACTGACAAAAACACACACATCTACCTCTATATTCTCTAACAAACGTACATATATATTCACAAGACATTTTTACACACACACACACACACACACATCCACAATAAAATGCTATTAGAAATAATTCTGACACACACTAACACTCACACACATTCCCAGAGCATTTTGTGTGGGTATGCAAACATATGACACAAGCAACACATCTCACAGTTATATATGGCACTGGATACACACACAGATTTGGCCTGATCAATGAAAATTTGCTCATGACAGTCATAAAAACAACGTCACTAAAGTGAAATGTGTTTCCTGAGACCCCCATGCTGAATACACACAGACTAGTTAAGAACTGACTAGGTACAATATATAGTATAAGTTACTGATATCAAATCAAACACAGAATCAATATTCAAACAGTGTATATACATATGTGTGTGTGTGTAAAATTAGAAATATAAATGTATATAAAATGGTCTGAGTTTACGTGCTTGTACGTCTGATGTTATTACACATCAGTCGCATGGCTCTACGTTTCATACAAACAAAAAACACACACAAAAAGTCCAAAAACAGGGAACATAACTATTTTAACCCTCTAAAAACGTGTGTGATGGCTTACAATGTTAAGGTGAAACTGAGTGACAGTGTTGATTAGCACACTGGTTTCTACAACTTTCCATATGATTAGTATGAAACTAGTTTTACTATGACATTTGTCTTATTTTTAATAGAAGTTTTTGCATTACTAAAGATAAACAGTTTAATACCAAATAAAACACATACTAAGCTTTTAATGTAAGTTAGTTGATGCATCATTAAAAACTTATCTGTAATACATTCAGAATTTGTTTTTATTGCATTCACTTTAACAAAGAAATGTGTTCATTTTAACTCATTTGTTCAGGCAACATTTACGTCTATGTTTTTGATGCATCCATTCTGCATTTCTGGTTTTAAGAGTTTGATAAAAGTGATTAATATTTTCAAATGTTCTTTAAAAAAGACTAGTTGTAACTTTATTTAAACAGTATTAATTTCGGTCAGCAAGACTGCAATAATATAATAAGCGTCTCCCTCTGTACGTTGTCGTCTTTTTATGTGCCGTTGGAGCCTGTACTTTCCTCGCGTCACTATCAGACCTGTTACATCTATATTGCTTTTTTAACATTATATACATGATTAGCGACCACTCAAACATTATTTTGTTCTTTAAATACATGTAATAGGGATCATTCCTCTTTTAGAAGATATTCCACTCTGAGCAGACCACACAGACACAACTGATTGTGAGCATTGAAGGTTTTGCTCACTTGTTTTTTACATAGAGAGAGTTATTTACATTTCTAAATGTGATTTTCAGACATCACACACTCAAAAAGCTGAATTTTGCTTCTTTTCTTATTCTTGCTAAGGTGTGAATGGATGTCAGAAAGAGCGTTTTTGTCATTATAACTATTATAACTAAGTGCGGGACACTCCCATGCTTCCCTGTAGGTGTGTTTGGTGTCGGTTGATACCTCGTTTATTGGTCAACTCCCTCTTTTTCCTCCGTCAACTTCCATTTCTGTCAGCCGTCCTTGTCCTTCCATGAGGAATGCAGTCGGTTCAGCTTCACAGCTCGCTTTTGCACAGATGTCTGGTCATCAGTAGTTTTTCTACAAATAAAAGACACAATTACCAAAGAAACCCTATAAAACATCCAGAAATGCAGCCAAACGCAAACACACACCCACACACACAGCATCTGCATTCTTTATCTGTGCTAAAATGGTTGATTCAATTAAGTTAAATACTTAATTATTCATATTTTTGTATTGTATTGTTTTATTTTATTTTATAGTATTATATTTGTTCTGTCGTTTTTTAGACTGCTCTATGAGTAAATGAATATGCTCTAACATTGTTAAGTTATAATTTCTTCTCCATTACAAATAACAATTTACTTATTTCATCAAATTAATTCTTACACACTTTATTTCAACATACTTTATATGATCTTTTTATAAATCTATATGATCAGCAATTAGATATCTTTTTAAAAAACATTTTTTTTGGTTCCATTTAGTGCTATTTTCTAAGGTAACTGAAAATTTCAGATTTACATTTAAATTAATGTATTTGATCAAAAGATCAAATTTTTACCAAAGAGTAAAAACATAGTAGCTGAATTTAACTGAGAAATGAGATGCATATCATTTTTATATGAATAATTGAATGTGTGTATTGCGGGTGTTTCTGCGGCAGTGAGGTCGTGACATGTTCTCATGACGGGACCACCCTCTTAGGTACAAGCGGACACTCCCCTTCCCTAAAAATTCCATCCGGAACTGACTCATCCCTCACACCTTCCCTGACTCATCCATCTATGGATAGAGGGAATGTGAGAAAAGAGGGAAAGAATGAACGGGGGAGCACATATTCATATATTCCGGCCTTCATTTGAGAAATGTTATTTGTTGTTACGGGAGGCTAATTAGGCTGATTAAAATGACAGTTTATCTCATATGTCATTTTGCAAACAATTTAGGAAAGTCACAGGATTCTTGAGATGGTAAAAAGGCTATATGTGTTATTTAGGATCACCATAGCATGATGAAATGTTTGAGAGGAGATTAAATAACATGACTTGGACACAACATGTGAAAGACCGGGGAAAAAGAGGGTAAAACAGTGAACAACATGAAAAAACTCTGCGCTTTGTTACATTAAAAGCTTGTTTGTCATGCTTTTGAATTCTTTTTTAGCCTGTTTTAGATTGTGGTTATTAATAGTTAAACATTAATATGTGAGTGTTAAAAAGAAATAAAAAACTCTATCTTTAAATAGTATTAATTAGAGAAGGAAAAGCAATTACACATCATTTGTTTAGGAAAAAACAAACACTAGTTTAAACTCACTATAAATCTAAAACTGAACAATAGGGACTTTTACTGAGACATGCATCTTTAATAAGATAAAACTGACTGGGTGAGAATACCGGGTGACGTCTTTTGCTCACCCAGTTAATCAAGCAATAAACGTATAGCTAATTTATAGAAAAAAACAAATGTTTTTAATAAATTGTGTAGGTTTGAATTCATTTTTGAAAGGGAGAGACGTATAGCCGTGAGTGGGAAAAAAAGTACCTAGGTGAAGATCTGAAAGTATCTCAAATCTCAGACTACAGGTATGAAAAAACTATATATATATATGATATTATGACAAAACTATTTGTTATATTTATTTTTAAAGAGGTTAAGTCTTCAAATTAAATAAATTGCTAAATGAAAATATCCCATTGTAGCCAGTGTCGAGTCACTATCCTCACTTAAATTATAATATAATGTCAGTAGAATATGACTCAAATATACAGAAAAGGAACAAAATAGTATTTGTGATATTACAGTAAAGTAATCTGTACCTAAATCTGTATTAAAACACTTTGTCTCTCATTGTTTGTCAGCATCTCAAACGTTATGTCGTGAAATTTCTTCTGGGAGGTTTTTAAAAGTTAATAACAGTGTTTAAAGACCAAAACAGACAATATGTAACCCTGGACCACAAAACTTTTTGAGGAAATGAAATCATCTGAAAGCTGAATGAATAGGTTTTCTATTGATGTATGGTTTGTTAGGATATGACAATATTTGGCCGAGATACAACTATTTGAAAAATCTGGAATCTGAGGGTGCAAAAAAAATCGAAACATTGATAAAATCACCTTTAAAGTTGTCCAGTTATGTTCACGATTTTGCTGCAGTCACTCACAAAAATAAATGTTTTATATATTTACGGTAGGAAATTTACAAAATATCTTCATGGAACATGATCTTTACTTATTATCCTAATGATTTTTGGCATAAAAGAAAAATCGATCATTTTGACCCATACAATGTATTGTTGGCTATTCCCACAAATATACCTGTGCGACTTATGACTGGTTTTGTGATCCAGGGTCACATATTGTGTAACTAATTCCATTAAAAAAAAGACAGAGAAAAAAAAGTTTGGTACCTTCGTACCGTCCAGCCTGTGTTAATACTCTCCCTTACTCTGTAGGTGATAAATATTTTTATGATACACACAAATATAAAACAATGAACCAAAATCATCCTGGACTTACTGTAAACTAAACTGCAATCAGCACGTCAAAATACTGTTAGATGTCACACGCTAAAATCTCTCAAACTAAAACTGTTGACGAGCCAATCCAAATATCAGATTTTCCACATACTAGCTTCATTTTTTATATTTTGCAGCTCAACATATCTCATATAACTTCAGTGGTCATTTCACTTAAGACTTGCAATACAAGTCAATAAAAGTAAAGGCATGCAGTGAAAGCTACTTTAGTGCAGACACAGAAATAATAGAATATTTTCATGTCCTTTTGTTTTTCTTAAAAAAACATTAACTACCTTTTCAAAAATATCTACATATGCATACAGATATGAAATCAGTGTGTGTGTGTGTGTGTGTGTGTGTGAGAGAGAGAGAGAGACCCTGTGCCTATGCACATATCAAGTATATACCTGTGAGAATATGTTTGTATTCTTCCTAATTGTTATAGCAATAAATATTGAATGTGTATTTAACATAAATAGCCTACAACATACAAACCCGAGCAGTGATCCAATTCACAATAGAAAAAAACATCATGCCATATTTACCATCTGCAAAACCAATACCAAAAGTATTAATATGCTTTTCTATCAAAACTTAAACTTATATATTAACAGAAAGACATGAAAATGTAATCGGAATTGTCCTAACACACAGTACACAGGGCGCCACACCCACCTTAGTGACTTTCGGGTGGTTTCATTGTAAACTACAACCGGAGCACTTAAGGCCTGAAACCGTCGAATCCAACGGTTTCATAGGCGTAATAATAACAAAGAAAAAACCCTTCAACAGTTGAAACCTTGTAATATTGACAAACTCAATCACTGCAGCAGCTTCAAACGGTTACTGACAAACAAGGGCAAAAGCAGAGGCCACTCTCGCTCTCGCAAAGGACTGAAGCGGAAAGAATGAACTTACGAAGACGGTGACGTCACGATCAACACCGTTTGGGAACGTTCTGTGACTCGAACCGTTCGTTTCACCTTCTGTACTTGACATGATGGATCCCTCAAGTTTGGTCCTGCCCTATACACAAACACAAGAACACAAAGTTGTACATAAATACCAAGTGGGATCGTTTGAAAAGCGCGGTTTGGACATGAACGGCTTAATGTATAGGCCTACAACACGTTTAGAGTAGATAATGGGGCGAAAATAAAGCTTGGGAAAGCCATTCGCATACATCGTGCCATTCATTCGACAAAAACACGTTTGATGCACTTTTCAAGTAAGTTTACATACGCAGAGATTCACTCAATGTAGAGTCTACTGTACTAAAGTGACGTAAATGTGCGTCACGAAAAGTTTCGTCAAATGAATTAGACGGTACAAAAACCCTATAGGCCATTAAACACTGTGAGAAAACTCAAACTAGCAAACTTTAAAGCTTAAGAATAACTGACGGCATTATGTGTTCGTTAAGGAAAGTTCACTGCACTTTTTGACCACTTGGAATTCAGTTACTGTGCATAAATCTTGTGATATCGAGTTGAAATCGCAGAAATTATCGGTACAAGTGAAACGGATAGAAAAAGATACTTTTTATCATAAAGAGAAAACATTCTGCTCGGCCTATAGAAGCTTCCCCCTGACGCTGTTTATACACCATTGTAATGTTTCTAACCCTATTTAATTATGAATTCCTGCAGTCAAACATGTCATAATGATATCAAATTATAAGGCCACCAATATCCGCTTTTCTTTCCATCCGAAAACCTGTAAATCCCCCTTCAGTCTTCGCTGCTCACCTGGCCTCGTTCGCATGAGCATCAAATGAATCATTTGGATTAAAAAAACATGCAAAACTTGCATGATTGCATATTACATTTTAGCTATCAGCAATAGAGTTTTAAAATAAGGACTGTTTTTAAACTTTAACCACAATGTTCTTGAAGTATGGACAACTTTTTTTTCAAGACTAATTCAATAATCAGGCTACGTAATATGTTAAACTCCATTAAGTTAAAGTTTTCAAATATTTATTAACCAATGTCAGGAGAACCTCGTCTTGACGTCATGTTTTATTGCTCTATTTATAATCGAAGCAATGCATCTCTGTTATATGCAATAATGTGTGAGGGAACACACGCTTGAGATGGAGTTACTGTTAGTCTGTCTGACCTGAGGAAATTTGGGGTTGTCGTCACTAAGGGACTTATGAGCCCTTTCCAAAATGCTGTAGCACATAATGGGGGCATTTTTATTTGCACTTCCTCTAGCATATATAGGACAGGGGACAGGTGAATGTCACCGAAAACGGGAAATGACTTATGAGGCACTTGGGGGACCTGACTTCAAGATTGTAGTGACACGGATCGCGTCACTTCTCAGCTGTTGAGAATTTCTCAATGGACTGTGTCTGCATGGCATAAAAACTTTATCACCCTGTGTGTCTACATGTTATATCCAGAGTGTGCGTAGGTGTGTCATATTTCATCGAGGTGTCATATTTCCAAAATACTGTGTGTGTGTGCGTGCGTGTGTGTGTGTGTAAGAAAGGGAGAAAAGAAATAAAAGAAAAGAAAGTAAGGAGGTTGGGTGAAACCTTGTTGTCTTTGGGCACCTACGGTGACGTGTTTTCTTACACACACTCTCTCTCACACACTCACATACAAACACACACACACTCACACACACCATGACACTCTGTCAATGGGCTGATATTTTAATTTTAAACCTGTGTAGAACTATAACTGCGTCCGGCAGGGTTATACAGCTTACATGTTATTGCGAACAGGGTGGGGTCATTTCAACATTGTTTGGCTTCTAAGTGAATAGCACACTAACGAGATGGCCCCCTATCTCTCTCTCCCTCTCGCTCTCTCTCTCTCTCCCCCGAATGGACCACTGTGTTTTCCCACGTGCAAACTGGGAGGCTCGTTGGTGGAACTGTGGTTTTGTTTGGGTGACTTTTTGTAATCGTATTAACGAGAGCAAATATTCTGGCAATGGAGACGCCAGATAACTCTCGACAGGGAGGGATCTCAGACTTTGGGGACGTAAGTGGGAGAGAAGTTCGGCTTTACATTTGAGCCGCAATACAGTGATGACATTTTTGAAAGAAAAAAAAAGAACAAAGTATTTGTAGAAAATAATTACAATAATAATAATAATAATATTAATAATAATAATAATGCAAGCATTTAATCCACGCAGCGTATGGAGCATCAATCGGTGAATGCGCCTTCCGCAAATGCTTTTTGGGGTAAGGGCTTCCCAGCTAGATACTTATGAACAGCAAGCCCAGACCGCAAAAAGATTCGCGAAAGACAAATCGCAGTCTGAAGTCCGTGACATCAAACAGTGACATCCAGGTGGCTTGTGCATGGCTCTGGTTTCCCAATCCTATTGTGTCCAGACATCGGGAAAAGCGAGACAGCGAAGCCCTTTTCCGTGGCTGAACTGTATCCAACTCATTCACATTCTACGAGCATGGGAAGCTTTGAGAGCAGCCAGCATCCAAATGCCTGTATTCTGCGTGCGAGCGCTGTCCGCGGTGCTGAATTCACTCCTTCCCAGTACTTTATTCTCGCTGGCTTTTCTCGTCGCTCGTGCCTATAACGACGTGCGCTGCTATAATTACATCTAAACAAAAACACACATATGACACAGCGACCATTGAGCTCATTTCTATTTGCTTCGCCGTTTTGTTGCTACTATGAAATATATCCTCTGGTTCGTGATGCCGTTTAGTGGAGAGCTGAGCAGATGAAGCGCTCTTGGTGAGGAGAGAGCAGTCTGTAATCTGCTTGCAATAAATAGAGAGCAGCGAGAGATCTTATTGGCGCAAACAAAAAATCGTCATCCACCAATCGGTTTCTTGCTTATATAGGGACCCCCCTTTTTGAAAAAAAAAAAAAAAAAGAGAAAGGAAGAAAGAAAGGGGAAACCAAATTGTATCCTCGTTGGCGCAAGTGACCAGAAATATTCCGTGTAAGACAATAACATTTAATGTTTTCTGTTTTTAAGCCGAATTCGTTCGCCATGTCACGTTTCAAAATGTCTCTCTCTCACACACACACCACGTCGTGCAATCACGTCTGCAAGTGCATCGTCGTGTGTTCATTCAAAACAGAGATATACACATTAGAGTCATTTTCAAAACGGAGGCGTCCAAACATTTTGGAGGCGTCGGGTTTTTTTTTTTTTTTTTACGTGCATGTAAAACAAAACAAATCGCCAGCACGACGACGACAACAACAACACGACAGGCTTCTAAGAGCAATTTCATTTCATGACCACAGAGAGTTCACTGGCTGATACCACTTAGTGAGGACACGGGGGTCTCTAAACTATCAGCAGAACATAACAAATTCTATACATTACAGTTGCATCACATCTGACATCGCCTGCAGGCACAGCAAACAAAACAATGGTGCGTTATACTAAGCTATATTGGCACCACAAGAACTTTACACAAATGTTCCACAACTTACAACACAACAACATTTGGCAAATGCATCAACAGCAGTCAATTCCTCACCACTTAAGTGAAAAACATTAATAATGGCACGAAAACACCACACAAGGGGGTTCTCAGTGATCCCTCTGGCACATATTTTGGCCGTTCACTAATTCCAGCTGTGGAATGTGACTTCATTTCACTTACCCGTGAAGTTCCACATCCACGCGATCATTTGTCAAATTTCACAAGAGCGTCTCTTCTTGGAACTATGCAAGAAACAATACGAAGTGGGAGGGTCACGATCTATATCTGGAACCCCCCACCACCACACACACACACACACACACACACACATACATACACACACACATCCCTCCCCTCCCCTCCCCTCCCCAGACTAAATTCATCCCGAACCAAGACTCCCCCTCCCTTCCTCTTAATCACTGATATTCTTCTTGCGCCTTCGTGGTGCAAGGGGAGGTTGAAGTGGCTAGGCAAAAGAGATATGGCTTGAGATGTAACAGGTGTAATAATGATAA
This sequence comes from Abramis brama, assembly GCF_963993115.1. Lineage (NCBI taxonomy): Eukaryota > Metazoa > Chordata > Actinopteri > Cypriniformes > Leuciscidae > Abramis > Abramis brama. The sequence continues at coordinate 19,984,553 of NC_139982.1, read as the reverse complement.
TAATAATAATAATGATAATTAAAAAAAAAAAATCAAGCCCAAATGCCACCATTATGAGGATTTTATTTAGTGGTCGCATCATTTGCGGACGTCTCCAGTCAGTCACGATTCTCCACCTTCTGTCTGCACCGCACAGCGACTGCATCTCCTGACGCAGCCAACGCGCACATATTACTCACTATAGCAGTCACGACTCGGATAAATCCGTGTTTCCACTAAAATTACAACGCCAGCATTGACTTAAGAAGATCTTGTTATGTCTGGGATAGGTGTAGAGAGCCACAGTGTCTTTGAAAAGGTCAAGGTAATGAGTTTTTTTTTCCTGCAAAAAATCCGCGGTCATTCCTGGACTCACTACGACTTCAAGCATTTAAGCGAACTCGCATGTAAATTTTGCAGGGAACATAACCCCTGAACAGTTTAAACCGTGTGCACGCTGGAGGGTTGAAATTAGACACTTATTAAAAGGTGCTTTGATTAAAACAACACTAACGTGATTTTTTTTTTTTTTGCGCAACTGCACAAATGGTGTTGAATGCAACGCGAACGCGTTAGTTTTGGCACAAGATCAGTAGTATAGTCCACAGCAATAGAAAACAGTCGATTGCAGTACTGTATAATGAAAATGACGTGGGCGGAAGAGTAATCCATGTGAATCCGCCTATAGCTACACACAGTCTCGAGCAGATCTGGTGGCCAAGTGTTCAAACAACGCACGCGGGAACATTTGCGCGCACACACACAAAAAAAGTCCTAAAACTTAAGTCGCATTTTGAGAACGTGTGCCTAGTGGCATCCCTTTCACGGGTGGTGGCCAAAACAAGGGCTGACCATTTAGGGCGATTTTGGATGCACGGAACCCCTTGACGCCACACCAGGGTTTCCCTCGTCGGCTGTTGCTGGTGTTTTTCCTTTTGGCGCGGCGTCTTCCACCTATATTTATTAGCCTATTTTCCTCTTCACATATTTTGAGAGATATGTCCCCTCACTCTTCTAGTGTTGTCGGTCACACTTTCAGCTGTAGCGAAGAGGCAAAAATTGACTCAACAGCGCCGTCAGACAAAGGAGTTTGGATTTGCTTTTTTTGCTTCACTTATTTACCATTCGCGAGGTTCCTGCTCTGAGGAGAGAGTGGTTTATTGCATTTCTAACAAGTGGATGAAAACAACAAGGCACCTGTTTGACAAGAGCACACAGTATGCATGAAGCAAATGGTTGCACTCTGCTCGGTGGAGGGAATGGCACGTTACTCAATACATGCAACAAATCGTGCAAAAACAAAAACAAAAAAACATGTAATCGAACCAAAAATCGCTGTGAATGTGTACTTACCAGTGCAGCGAGCCCTTGCTGAAAGCAGGGGAAACACAGACATGAGTTTAAACCATCATACGTGAGCATGTCACACAAAAACAAGCAAGATGAAAATCAAATACTGCCCTTGATACATATCTATCCCCAGCAACACGTCCAAGTTTTCTCAGAATCGCAGTCCTTTTTATACAAGTGATACACTCTTCCTATTTCTGGACCACGATCAAACACTGATGCTATTTTTAGCGCCCAGTAAGAAAAAAACACACTCACAAAGACATCGCTCAGGAGCGTTACGTGGAGTGCATGTAATGTACATTAATTTTGCCTCTCCAACTCCATGCGAGGGCTCCGACTCGCCTCCGATGCATCGCTGCAGTGATTTTCAGTTTTTTTTTTTTTTTAAACGAACTGCCTCAGTGCCCTTCTCTCTTATGTGCTAAATATTTCTAACGTTCGCTTGAGAGTCTCTTTCTTAGCACAAGTTGTTCCCGCTCTCCTCGTTCCTTTATGTCGCTCACCATCCTCTTTATTATACGCGTCTTACGCGGTGTGTCTCCATGCAACTTTCGCTTGGATACTCGGGACGGATTCGCTGCTCATAAAGAAGAAAACACACGCACGCACGCACTCACACAGAGACACATACGCGGGCTCACGCGCAGAAACAACCATAATCAGTTGCACTGCGAGCGGAATATGTTTTGTCTTGAGAGCAGTACACAAACGATGATAATTAAAGCTTGCAGAATCTCTCTCTCTTTTTTTTTTTAAAGGGCTGCGTCAGTTACTAGGCATTGACGTCACGTTTAGGTTTTCCCACTTCACAATCCATGGCTGCTGATTACAACCGTCCCTGATGTGCTCGCAGACAGCCTAACGCTAATGAAAATGGCTCGAAGCAAGCGAAAACGGGCTAAATAGGTGAGAGACGTAAAGTGTCCGCTTTGCAAGTGACCACAGCTCCGGTTTTCGAGAGGGAAACCACTCCTTGCAGTCGCCTGGCGTCGTGGAAAAAACTCACTTGCCAATGGATTCCGTGGCAAAAACGCACCACTAGCATATATATGATGTTTAAGCATGTCAGTTGTCCCATTGGATGCTTTGCACATGTTCTGTGTACATTGTTTAGGGAGATCACTAAGAGACGTGTGTAAAAAGTTGGTGTTGCTATAGGGTTGCACACGAGGAGATGTGTGTCCAATATTTTCGATTTCAGCTTTAAGTCAATGCAATGTTACAAACGACCGTGCAACCCGGACAGAAAGACTATGACTCCTAAACCTGTCGAATTGCAAAGCATACCACTTAAAGTGAATGTTCAGAACACAAAGTAATTTTTACCAGTGCGGTAGAAACATAAGGGGGGACCATCTTGCCGCTTGGTGTCGCCAAACTCCATTCAAGAGCTGCTAAAACTAGTGGTAGTTCACTTTAAAACTGCTTTAAAAATCGCATTAAAATAGTTATTCGCTTTTGTGTGGTTATTTATTAAATTACTTGTTTAATTAACAAAATCAAATGGCGAAAGGCACGCGAAGTCGATGGTTTTGCGACTCGGGCGTCGCTGTCCGTGGTGCTGAAACGATCGGGTCAAGCTTTCTCAACAGACACGAACTTATAATAGGCTACATTTCATGCACCTCAAGGTTGTTTCTATTATATTAAGCACATGAAAACGGCACGACCCTTACCATGTCATCGCCCTGACATGTTAGCTACAAGTGTATGAATGAATAGAAGCTCCTATTCATAAAACAGTGCGATGTCCTGATCCTACCTTCGCGACAACACGGGATGTTCCGGAGTGTCGTCGGACTCCTGCTGCTAAAATTGGAGGATCGTGAATGAGCGGGCGGTGACGAGTTGTGTGTGGGGGGGACCGAAAATAGGTAAATATTTAGATCAAGGGCATAAATATAACATTTGTCATCATGCTTCCCTTAAAATAAATCTGTACTGCAAAGAGTGACATGAGTGGCGGCTTTGATCTGACAATGAAGCTGGACGTTTGCACCCTCCGCTAAATCTAAAAATACCTCGATTTCGGCTGTGTGGGCTTGATCTCGCTCAGAGCTTCTACTCATTGAACCCACCTTGCCAAATTTGACAGGGACAGCAGTCTCGAGTCTGTGGCTCCAAGAGTGAAAATCACAAACCTGCAAAAAAGAGCAACAATTCAGGCGTTTTTAATATATATGTATAATTATTTAATATATAATTAAATCTAATATATAATTTTATATTTATAATAATTAAATATACATTCAATTGTAAATAAAATAAAAGACTAAAATAATGAGAAAAAAATCAAGATTTGTCTCAAGTCTGATCTGATTGGCAGCTGCCAGTCAATAGCAAATTGAGCACTTTAGAAAGTGCCACCAGTGGTGGTACAAAAAGTCTTGAGTGGAATTAAACTTATAGACCAAACAAAGCATTCACCCTTATATGCAAGATTTAACGGGGTTTCTCTTGCCAACCAAGAAACACCATGGTTTCTATAAGTGCATAGCACAAAATGCCAATAATTAACCCAATGTTGTGTTGAATGATCATAATTATGAACGTCAAGTTTTGCTTTGCTCAAATGTTTAATGTGATCTTTGACCATCAGTATCCTTGCATTTACCTGACCAGATATGAACGATTCAGTATTTACGGAGTCCAGAATTACACTGGATGGACATGGTCAGAAACAATACTCAGTGGCATTTAAACGATGATCAATTGGTACGAAGGGGCCCAGAGTGTGCCAAGAAAATATCCATTACACCATTACACTACCAGCAACCTGAAACTTTGATACGAAGCAGGATGGATATATGCTTTCATGTTGTTTACACCAAATTCTGACCCTACCATCTGAATGTAGCAGCAGAAATCAAGACTCATCAGACGTTTTTCCAAACCTCTATTGTCCAATTTTGGTGAGCCTGTGTGAATTGTAGCAATGGAAACAGGTGTCACCGGTGTGTCTTGCTGTAGTCTATCTGTCTATCTCAACATGTTGTGCTCAGAGATGCTCTTCTGCAGACCTCGGTTGTAACCAGTGGTTATTTGAGTTACTGTTGCCTTTCTATCAGCTCTAACCAGTCTGGTCATTCTCCTCTGACCTTTGGCATCAAGGCATTTTCACCCACAGAACTGCGGCTTACTGGATATTTCCTCTTTTTCGGACCATTCCCCTAGAGATGGTTGTGTGTGAAAATCCCAGTAGATCAGCAGTTTCTGAAATACTCAGACCAGCCGGTCTGGCAACAACAACCATGCCACATTCAAAGTCACTTAAATCACCTTTCTTCCCCATTGTGATGCTCAGTTTGAACGTCACCAGATCTTGACCATGTCTACATGCCTAAATGCGTCGAGCTGCTGCCATGGGATTGGCTGATTAGATATTTGCGGTAGCTAGCGGTTGAACAGGTGTACCTAACAAAGTGGCCGGGTGAGTGTATATGCTGGGATGAACGCATCTCATCAATCTTTATTGTTGACAGACAAGTGCTCACATAGGAAGTCTTGGCCATAATCGTCCTCAAAGTCCCATTAATAACATAATCCAAAATATTTGCTTTGGCCTTTCGTCACATGTTTCTTTTTCCTTTGTTTGATGTCCCCCCCCCACCCATCCCTATCTCCTCGATTTGGTTCCACTACGACCAGAGACATGGATGTTCTAGGAAACGGACACTTCTCCCGGTGGTTTCCATTGGAGAGTTGAGAGGGGAATCAGAATTGATGAGGGTTTGTTTGAATTTCAAGCTCAGATTAAGAATCTCCGCCCTTATAGCCCTTTCTCTCTGTTTATTTTTCCGTCTCTCCTGCCTAAATGATGTCAATGGAAGCCGAGCTATAGAGCTATTTATAGAATCTCCCCCCCTCCCATCAGAATCACATGGTTCAGAGCCGAGGCACAATGACTACCTCAAGAGAAGAGTCTGCATGAATAGAGACGGTGAATATTTATGAACGGGCAAGCTGTCACATTATGTCCCTCCTGCATAACATGTTAAGAATGTCATGTGCACGTTCTCACCATCTCCATAAATTTAGCCGTCATTCATTTATTCATTAATTCATGCATTACCCCCTCTAGTAATCTATTAATTCATTCAAGAGTTAGTTGGGACCTGAACTTCCCAGATGCATTACAACAGCAAATGGCAGAAGAACCATCAACAAACTAACTTGTGCATCCAAAACCCCGAGGGTCCAGCCTCGTTTGCATCTCTCAGCTGCTGCTGCTGCTCGCATGATCCTTCACGTTTCATCCAGCCCCTTGTCTCCATTCACATACATAGGCCTATTACATAACAAAGCTGCGCGCAAGAGAGAAAGGTATTAAAATGCATTTACGGTCAACATAACTTAGACAGGGGATTTGTGCAGGGTGAAGTGACATTGATGAGCAACAAGCCATCAGAGCAAGCAAAAGGCACACACTGATCCATGTTTCTACGGTTATAAGTTATTGAAGACATGTCGCATAGTCTATTTATAGCACTATGTGTACAGCCACACGTGTGGAAAGCACTTCTTTCGGGTTCCTATTTGACATGTTAACACTCACTGGTTGCTATATTTAGTAAGCCTGGCAGTGCTGTTACTATTCCAGGCATTGTACATGAGGGGGCAGATGGTTCTCTTTCATGAAAAAGAGGATAGCGTTCCTTTTCTTGCAGTTCTTCAGCCATACTTCTGTCGCGTGTTTTTGCAGGGTGCGATAACTCGTTTCCAACTTCTGCAGAACATTGTGAACAAATTAATATGTATGGCATTTAGTTGAATGCATCATGTGTTCTAAAAAAAAATAATTAAAGGTATAGGGATGCGCATCGTTAAGAAATGAACGATTCTGGTTATGATTCCGATTCACAATCGATTTGTTTACTGTTCCGTTAACGGTCCTACTTTTGAAGCAGAAGCAGAAAGGAGGAACTTTTAGAAAAAAAAGCTATTCTTATTGCGTTTACTCACCCCAGTGTTCTGTTGCACGATGATGAGATTATTTCAGATTTCATCAGAACAAACTAGAAATAAATTCTTGCAAAAGCTGCATTGACATTTAAGAGGCGGCACAAATACAAACTATTAATTGGTTCTCAACATACAGTATGTTAAATAAAAAATGTGAACATATAAAACATATTTCATTCATTCTTTGGAATTACCATACAACAGAACTGTTTAATGTATATGAACGACCATGCGACAAAAACAAAAAAAACAAAAAAAAAACAGTAACTGCTTCGACTGATTCATTGGAGTCATCAAGTTTTCGAGAATCGGACTACACTGGCGAGGTTACGTGCTTTTTATTCAATAAAAAAAATAATCGGTTCATATGAGTCATTTTTTTGGGAATCTGACTACAATGGTTACCCTGTATGGTTTTGATTCGCTAAAAATAACTGGCTTACAAGAGCAATTGCTTTCAAGCTGATTGCTTTTTATTTACTAAAAAGGATTGGTTCATAAGAGTCATTGGTTCATTTCTTTGGGAATCTAACTGCAACAGCAACGCCATTTGCATTTGATTCACTAAAAACAACCGGTTTATATGAGTCATTCAATTGGAAATCCGTCTAGGCCTACTCTTATCGTGCTGTATGTTACATTGAGTGGCGGTGTTGTGGTAAATAGCAATGCAGGAAATACTTTACGATGCTAGCCTACTACATTTGACCTTCGCGACCGCTAAAAAAGTAGTATGTAATCTGGAAGTACTACATCCGCCAGCCATGTTGTCATTATCATGTGACCTACCAGCGTCAGTTACGTCGCTTCACTGCCATTCACAAATCATCTCCCATGGCCTCATGGGATAGTAAAGGCTGCATACTTCCCTACTAAATAGAAGGCGAAAAACAGTAGCCTATGTGACAAAAGAAGTATGTTCGAATTCACAGTAGTCTACTCATAAAAGTATAGACAAAAAGTAACCAAACGACCTTCTTCTTCCAGTGAGATTCTGAAGTGTGCAAACAATAGACACTTATCCTATGAGGCCACAGGAGAAGATTTATGAATGACAGTGAAGCAACACAACTCACGCTGGTAGGTCACATGACAATGACATCATGGCGAATATAGTAGGCTACATCCAGTTTACATTCATCCTACACAAATTCATACTATATAACATACTTCTTTAGCGGGGTGAAGTAATTACTTTTTCAAAATAAGTAGCCTACCTATTCAAGAAAGTATGCGATTTCAGACGCAGCCAAAGTGTCCATTATATTCTCACAAATCTCGTCTTAAGTAGTAGGTCATTCGGGTACTTTTCGTCTACTGTTTTATGTGAATTCGGACATATTACTAGGTTCACATACTGTTTTTCGCTTACTATATAGTATAGAAGTAGGGATATTCGGACGCAGCGCGAGTATGTAACCTAGTACGCTTTTAGCGGTTACCGGAAATAACGTCACGAAAATCAGTTCCAGTATTTTCTTAAATAATTTTTTAAAACACAGCATCAGTGAGCCTTGTGAAACCTCATGTGACCTGTTAGTTAGGACATATGGTGTATTAAAGTGGCACATTTAATGCAAATAACGTTGATTAGTCGACTTGTTGTGGTGGTTTTCCACTCCATCCTATACAGCCACTGCTGCCCCACCTGCTCACTGCAGTATCATGAACATTTTGTTTGATATCGTACGCTTGTTGTGCCAGCCTATATGCCCACCTCATGATTGGTCCATCGATTTATCACGTCTTACAAAAATAGCCGATCACTACCGGACGCCTAATGTTGCACGGCGTGCTAGATTTTAATCGTTCCGGCCTTGTTAAACGACAAAGGCAAAGCACGTCTTTAACACGATCAGAATCATAAAGAGGTTTCTTATTCAGTCACTTTATCTCTTGCGGTGAGCGTGTGAGATGGCGCGTGAGGAGCTGAAGAGCTACAGTGAGTGATTTGGGAAATACCTAGTCACGAGCGCGCCACGCTGTGTTTGAGTGGTCTGATAGCGCCACCTGGCGGTCAAGGGCTGAACTGTTGGAGTTTGGCGAACACAAGTCGACACATTTAACCCTATAAATCCAGTTTTGTTTGCTATACATTTCACACGACGCTGTTATGTCAACAGACTTCATTTAATCATGTGAACTAATTTTCACATTTAGGTAGCTATTTTATATTTAAATAAAGTTGGCTTTATGTAATAAGGCTAGTGCTTTCTATGTACATGTTTTTATATTAAGTTAATGATATTGTTTATCCTCGAACTCTACACATACCACTATATTTAACCATCCCACAAACCTTTGCATTTTTAGATTTTTCACATTACTTTTCACTGACATAAGAGTTTAATTTTATCTCGTGAGATGCATATATGAATTCTATGCATATTGGAGTTAACAACAATAATTGCACAAGACTAAAATGATCTTAAATGGTTTAAACTTCCTTTCTAATATCTTAAATCAACGTTTCGTAATGTGATTTTTTCTGTTTTAACCTGTGAACGTAGATGGCCATCTAGTGGTGCGATTCTTCCAGACTACTACAGTTATGACCTGTGGTTAAATTGTTTAACATTTCTTAAATTTGATGATTGCTCAGCTGAACATTAAACACACATTAACTCTGTAAGCCTACATATGCTATAGCTCAAACAATAGTGCAAAACCAAGATCATGGGTTCAATTTCCAAGGAAAGCAAGAATTGAGAAAATGCACCTTGCATGTAATCCAAGTCCCTTTAGACTGATCTGCCAAATGCATAATTGTAAGTAAGGCATTTGGGAGCAGTTTATCTCAAGCACATGAAAGTTGGTAGAGAATATGTGAATGCAAGAATATTGGCACATTCGGATGAAATATTTCCCCCAATATTCACAAATGAACCTACGAGAATCTGCTGAAAAATGCAAAAAGATTTTTAATGTGGGTGAACAAACTTGTTTGAAATGAAAACAAACAGCTGCAATACATAATTGTCTAATCTGCTTAAATCAAAAACATTTAAATATCTTCTACAATCTAAGCATGCACAAATTTTTGAAATTGAAAGTGAACTCAAATCTACGCAAGCAATATTTGAAAACGTTTGGTTGCTTCAATTATTTTTGTAATAAATTGAAAAGACAAGGCATTCCTACTCTAAAAGGACAAGTTCCACAAAATATTTTACTTCTCTCTTGGGGAGGGGGGATGGATATCTATATTTTAACTCAATATAATTAAGTTAACAAACAAACATCTGGTCACATGAGGCGTCATACAAACTTAAATATTTATGTCCTGAAAAAAAGAAAAATAGCATAAGATTTGACCCACACAAGTTTGATAAAATTCAGAAGGATATTATTTTTTTACGTCTTACAAATTTGTGATTTTTGAACCAACAAAAGCTCGGAAAAATTAAAAAGTTAAAAAAAGATATAAAGGATGCATGTCACCATACAAAAACACTTAAAAATCAAATACACCTTGGCAGTCTTTTGCTCCACAAAGATGATCCAGAAAGAAAAACAATCCACACATTTGTAACCAAAGGGATAACCACTGAAAAGAGGCTGTGTAAGGATTTTCAAAAACACACCCAAGAATACAAAAAAAAAAAAAACAATGTGGAGAGGAACAGAATGGATGGAGGTCTGTGAGACGCAGGAAGGACGAGCGGGGAGAAACAGTGTCAACACAGCAGAGATATTGTTGTGTTGTGGTAATGCAGTTGCATGGGTATAGAAACATATGCAGTCCTCTTAATAAATCCGGCCTCGGCTTCTGTTCCCTCTTCCTCCGAAGCCCCGGCCTCTGCCGCCTCTGAAGCCTCCTCGTTGTTCTGAGGGCACAGATGACATGAGAGATCAGTTATATACACACACACACACACACACAGTACTACTGCATAGGATTTGATTAGACACTCACCATATGTGAAGTTCCCAATGCTGGCACTGTATTTCCCGCTGGGCGGATTGTATATTTGCCGGGCGTCCCTCCTGGGCAAAGTTGTGGGAAGCTTCTTTGTTGTCGCTGTTGTCCCCATGTCTTCTCCAGAGTGCCTCTTCTGGCTGTAGGATATACAGAGATCATGGCAAAAACTTTAATAAGCAGATTAACATGGCGATGTCTGGATGCCAAAGTTGATCCGTGGACGTACCCAATTACCGCTGCCGCCCCCTCGGTCTTCTGCACCGGTTTCCAGGACAGAGTGACTGTGCTTTTATAGGATGGAGGGTTATGAAACAGATCCTAGTGAAGATAAGAGAAAACAAATAAGATCTTATGTTCAAAATTCTATATAAAAACTGCATAGAAACTCTATAAGAATAATTCAGTGTTACCTTGATTAAAACATTTATGTTGTTGGTGATCTTCAAAGCCACAACTTTGATTTTATTCTGTGAAGGGAAAAAAAAAGCAGCGATTGAAAGTTATCATTTAGAGCTGCACGATTCTGGATAAATTGAGACTCATGATTTTTTTCTTTTCTTTTTTTCAAACAGAGATACCAATTCTCCCACGATTCTAAACAGACAACCAAACAAAACATGTAATTTACTGGAGATTCTGACTAAATGTTAATTGCTGCAGTCTATTTCAAATATTTAATTAATCTGAATGATTCAATGACAAACACAGAACAGTCAATTGTGGCCACCTGGTGGTGTAACAATGTAATTGCTCAAATTGTTATAGACCTTTATCACAGCGGAATTGATTACTGGAAGTGCTTGTCGAAGCAGTGTATCAATTCTTCCGGTTATGTATATTTTCCTAGTTGACCTAGTTGAATAAACGCCTCTTAAAATGAGCATCCGCAGGATGATTTCAAAATCCGGACATTTTCAGAGTCAGGAGAAGAGATATTCTGATGATTACTGTGTACAGGATTTTCCAAACTCAAACTCAACTCTTTACTACAAATAAAACCTGGTTATAGTTCAACGATGGTAACCACAAATCAACCATGGTTTTGCTAATCATAGTTTAACCATGGCATTTGTAGTAAAACTGAACATAAAAAAAACAAACACATGGTTACTACATTTTTCTATAAAACCATTGATTAATTTTCGTATGGGTGTTTATCAGTCAAATTCAGTTAAAAATATAAATTCAACAGGTATGAAATATGATCATTAAGAGAAAAACACTTATGAGAAGACGAGCACTGGACTGCGCCAGGTTAGTTTGGAAATAAATGTATTTATTATTCAGAATGCACATTTAAAAGGGAAATATATTTATAGGAGGAACATTTCAGCCGGTTGAAGATTTAACGTAAACATCCTTAGTTTCGAAATGCTTAATTCTACTACGCACGAACATACTCCTAAGAGCGAAGAGCCTTTATCCCACCCATGCTTTCCTCAATTCTTTTTGTGTGGGGAAATCATGAAAACTGATGTAAGGGTGTCTTTGTTTAGAATTAGAGCAGCTGGATGGCTACAGTAACACTAACAAGAGGATTCAGGCATTAGTTGTGATTGTGTTGTGATAGTACCGGAAGAAGCGATACACTGCTTCGTTTACGGGAAATAGGAAGTGTGATAAAGGTCTATTTGAAGGTCTATTCGCCTTGTTACTTTCAAAAGTAAAAAAAAATTGCTCTATTTTGATCGCTACTGTAGACATCAGTGTTAAACTATAAAATTTTATTCCAGTATTTCTGTGATATGAATATTTGTAACAAAAATAATGAAACTGTGTTTGAAAACCTATACATGACAACTGCTCTCTCTGGTCAGCGGCAGTGTGAATACAGATTTGAATGTTCAGGTGTGGTTTTGTCAAAGGTTTAATAGACACAGGCGAATGATCCTTTAGGAATGAGATCGCTGCTTTTAAACGGTTAATCGTGCAGCTCTATTGTCATGTGACTTCTTTCACTATATTTTCCCAGGTTTTTTTTTTTTTAACAACTTAGATTTGCCAAGTAGAATTTAATTTCTGCAGTGGTTTTAGAAATCCTATGAAGCTTTAAATTATTTCTATTACTTTTACAGACCAAATATCACAGCAAAAAGTGTGATGACATACCTCCTCTGTCTTCAGTGCATCTCCAGTCTTGCCTTGCAAAGCAACACGCAGTTGTCGAATATATACTTGCAGTCCCCGTGCAAAGTACTGTAACCTGTGAAATAATAATAAATAATTTAATGCACTGTTGACCTGCTCTTCACAAAGCGTGTATATAATCAGGGGTGCAAAATAAACAACGCGTACAAGAAAACGTGGAGGGAAGCCCTTTTGAGTACCAACATTTTTGGGGACAGGGACACGTTTACTTACTGGAGTAGGATTTTTATCCATCTCTGGTAAGACAACATTAATTACTAGGGGTGCCATGGTTACATGGTTCGGCATGCATGTGATTCGCGGATTAACTGCTCAGCTTAACCAACATAGAGTGAAAGTTTATAATTTTGACGTATTTTGTCTTGCCAATTTACACATTCAAATGATTTTAAATGCGGAGGAGGGGAAAATCAGGACTTGCGCACGCAGAGAGAGAGAGGTGCGAAACAGACAGCGCTTGAACACCGAATTGATTCGTCTTTACTTGAGCTTGAACGGACACAAAATTATGTCAAAATTCCCATCTCGGCAAGTATTCTCTCGGTAATGTCATAAATTAACAGTTGAGAAAGAAACTGGATGTGTGTCGGTATATTCGGTCCTTGCATACAGTTCTTAAAGTGACAGCGGCCTAATATTTCTGCTGTTGTCTGTGCCATTAATGTTAATAAAATAAAATAATAACATGATCTACCATGTCGGAGAGAAAAGAAGATAGTGAGGAGAGCAGTCAGGAGGAAAGCTTGCAGGATAAGTGTGCCGTGTAAAGTGTGAGTATCAAGCAGCGTCTCCAGGTGCTCCCTTGAGAACCAGACCAAAAAGGTTATGTGCACCCCTGTATATAATTTAGTTGTTTAATAAAAAATAATAGCCAAATAATGTAAAAGTTTGGGGTCAGTAATTTTTTAAAAATATATTTTTGAAATGAGTCCCGTCTGCTCAGCAAGGCTGAAGTTATTTAAAAAAAAAAAAAAAAAAAAAAAACAGTAATACTGTGAAATGTTACAATTTAAAACAACGATTTTCTATTTGAATACATTTTAAAATGTAATTTATTCCTGTGATGGAAACATCATTAGTCCAGTCTTCAGTGTCACGATCCTTCAGAAATCATTCTAAAATGCTTATTTGCTGCTCAAGAAACATTTATTATTATTGAAAACAGTAGTGCTGATTAATATGTTTGTTGAAACTGTGATCATTTTTTCTCAGAAATCATTCAAAATGACAGGAAAGTTCAAAAGAACAGCATTTATTTTAAATAGAAATGTTTTTACTGTCAATTTTGATCAATGTCCTCGGTGAACAGAAGTATTCATTTCTTTGTGTGGTATTGTGTACATATAAAAAAAAGCCTTGTCTTTGCTGTGGCATCGAAATTGGTTTTGAGAATCATGAAACTTAGTATTGGTACTAATGATTTCTTCATATTGTAACAATTCTAGTAATGATGCAAATGTTTCGAGATTTTAGATGTTTTCAGTAGCAACACATCCGTTGTCTTTCTGCTGAATAATGTGAGATCTGACCTGATCTTGAAGTCCTTCAGCTTCTCTGCACTGATTTTGTCGATGAGGAAGTCAGGTAGCTTTTTGCCCAGTTGGTGGAAGCTAAAGAGCAGACACTCCACGTAGCTGAATTGTAGTTTTGGCTCTTCATTCGCAGCGTTCTCTCCATTCTCCTCCTCTGGTGGCAGGGGCATGAACTCCTGAAGGCATCAGGGGACAGAGAAAGGGAACAAAAACACAGAATAAGAGGATGTTTGATGACAAAGAAGTTGAAGTGGAAAACTTTCAAAATTCCTGTGTGAGTTCAGGAGTTTAATGTATGCCTTTACCAGGAGCTTCTCAAAAAGCATATTGAGGTTGACCTCCAGTTTGTCCATGTCCCCACAATACGGACTCATCTCTGCTAACAACTTTAGTACCTGCAAAGCAAAAATATTTTCTTTTCTAGCATTCTATGAATATTTGGACATTTATAAAAAGCATGTAATTTCCCCCCCCATGTAAAATCGCTTTCATATCCAAGCTTAATATACAGAGATTATATGTAGGGTTCAGACAATTTTTGATCAATGATCCTTCTGTGATTTCCATCATGTGATACACACCTCAAGCTGGATGTCCAGTTCGGCTACAGGGCTGGTGAGCAGACTGAGGTTGGGCAGAACAAATTCACAGAAGTATGTCACAAAGCGAGTAGAATGCACATTTTTCTGCAGGAGACAAGGACAAAAAAAAAAAAAAAAAAAAATCAATAATTGTGATTTGCACCATTATTAGTAAAATATATTTGTGGAAGACATGACCAAAAATAACACACAAAAAATAAAAAAAATTGGAAAGAATGGAAAACATTAAACTATAAGACAAAAACATTAATACAAAAAAAATAGTTGTGTGAAATTGTTTATATAAATAAAATTGAGGCTACACCAATTCAAGTTTTGCATTTTTAACAGAAAATGCCCCTCATTAGTTTCAGATGCTGAACAATGCATTCAGGCTTCTGAGCTTTTGCCAGAAACTGACCAAAATTCAATGGCTGATTATTGGAAAAACAAAACTATATTGATTGATCACATCCACCACGGTGTGATGCATGAGATATTTGAAGTGCTGACCGTTGCTGTGGTTTCACTCACAGAAAAGAGTGGCAAGGCCTGGCGCGTGCACTGTAAGAGCCGGTCGACGCTGTCAGCATCTGCGGGGTTAAGCGCCTGCTCCAGGAAGGCCTGCTCCACCACCAGCTCCACCAGCTGCTGCCGCCCGCTCACGGTCTGCATGCTCTTCAGCCCGGACAGGATACGCATCAGAAGCACAAACTCCTCCCCCGTCACGTCCTCTAGCACCTAACAGTGAGAGAGAGACGGGTCAAATGTGAGGACGATCCAAAGGTTACAAAGGTAAACTTTATTCATCACATCAAAACTCACCTGGTGCAACCAATTTGACCTTTCTATGACAAGGCAAGGTTAGCTCAGGTTGTAAAATGTCATGTGGCGTGACTCTCCAAAAACGTAATTTTTCTGCATTTATAATTCATGATATTTGTTTAAAAATAACTTGAAACATACACTATTATCTATTTCAAATAAATAGATAATAAAAAATGTTTATTGAGCACCAAATCATTGTATTGATGTGATTTCTGAAGGATCATGTGACAATGAATACTGGAGTTATTATGCTGAAAATTCAGCTTTGCATCACAGGAATAAATTACATTTTACAATATATCCAAATAGAAAAGCAATTTTGACATATTTCACAATTACTGTATTTTTTATCAAATAAATGCAGCTTTGGACAGCAGAAGAGACTTCTTTTTAAAAAGTTAAAAATCTTACAGACCCTAAACTTTTGAGTAATGTGGGAAATAAAAATATGAATTGAGTGCAGGTACCTTTTTTGTCTCTATGAAGATGTAATCCTCAACCTCCTTTGTCATCGTGTCATCTGGCATCATTTTCAATTTAGTAGAGAGAAACTTAATCGCTCTCTCTCGAACAATATCTTCTCCCTGCAGGATCTGACTGAACAAGCCTCCCAGAGTTCCTTTAAAGAAAGACACCAGGGTAAAAGAGGACAACTTCACCTTCTGACTTCATGACTGACAATACAAAAATAAACACTATTTTATATGTAGAATTAACATGAAACCACATTCTACACAAAGCACTGACAGCATTACGGAAATGGATACCTTTTGCGTCAATTTTGAATATGGAGATCAAAGCTGTGTTAACCTGATTGAATTCAGCAGAATCATCTAGAAGAGATGACAAGAAATGTCTAGGATCAAACAGCATGTCATTCAGATGCAATAGTTTATGCAGGAATGATAGCACTTTATCGAAACGTGAGATCTCTGTAGGCTACCTGTCTGCAACAGCTGTGTGAGGATGTCTGCGACTCTGGGTAAATTCTCTCCTGATGCGAAACGGGGGAGCTCTTTGATAGCCTGCCTTCGGATCTGTAATCAGAAAAGAACCACCAACAATGTAGAGATGCGTTTTCCGATATCACCACCACCCACAACATGCACATCCCTGACGTGATGCACTCACGGATACATCCTCGTCCTCACACAGATCGAGCTGTGCGTTGATGGCTGCGTCGGCCAGCTCTGGAAAACTGCTGAAAAATTTAGGAATGAACTGTGCGGCCAGTCGCTTCTCCTTTGCGCCTCCTTTCACGCCGTCCAGAATGACCTGATAAGCATCTTTGTGCTGAAAAACAATACATAAAAATAAGTGACATTTAATAATATCGGTAACACTTAACAATAAGGTGTTAACATTAATGCATAAATTAACAACGAGCAATATATTTTGACCTCTTTTATTAAAGGATCCTAAAATTGTGATTGTAAATGTTTAGATTAACATTAACTAAGATTAATAAATGCAGAAGTTCTGTACATTGTTAGTTGATGTTGACTAATGTAGTTAACTAATGTTAACAAATCAAATGTTATTGTAAAGAATTACCATGATAATTACAAGCAATGTTTTTTTTTAAATGCATTAAGTTTAATAGGCCTACATATTTTAATACATAAAGCATTGAGTTACGGTATGATTAATAATACACAACTGATCAATAATTACGTTTTTAATGTTTACTTTTTGAGAAAAGTCTTTCTTATAATGATATATTTTAAATCGAGTCGATTTAAAATATTTGTTTTATTAGAAATTATTTTGAAATGCACTATATTGCTGTGATGAACAATTATTATTAACTGAGCACCAATTATAATCGATTCAGCTTTGCCATCTTATGAATAAATTAAAATAGAAAATTGTTATTTTAATTTGTAATAACATTTCACAATATTATAGTTTTTTACTGTAATATCAATCAAATAAATGCAGCCTAGGTGAGCAAGGATCAAATTTTTTTTTCTTGTAGAATATATAAATACATAACATGCATTCCTTACAAAAATTAACTATGGTTTTATAGCAAAATAAGATTTGCATAATGTAAATTCCCTCATCCTTCCTCTTGAAAGACTGTTAATTATTCATCATTATTACAGTGCGCAGAACAGCGCGAACCTGAATTCACAAACACGCTACGCTAACAGCGTAGCGATAGCCTTCCTTAAACGCGATGGCTTTCTCTTAACAAACCTCAAAGAAACCAAAGTATTTCATCAGTTGCATACAGAATAAAAACTTCGAGGATGCACAGCTTCCCTAAATGCACGTATATGGCCATGTTAGCATGTAGAACAACTAACGCAAGCTATTATTAGGGCTAATGAGCCAGTGGTCCGAGGAGGCCTCGCAGACACACCAGTCTTTAATATTTTTCACATAATTCCCACCCAAAAAGAACATATAAAGAGTATTGTTGCTATTGAGCGACAGCACAGATATACGAGGCTTTGTTTACCGTGCTGAGATCCTCTTTTGCGTCGGCGAGGATGCCGTAGTTGCGGTAGAGATCCTCCACTGTCGCCGCCATCAGCGTGTCCGACTTCACCGCGGGGGTTTCAATGAATTTCGGCAGTTCTGCTGCTCCTTCTGTGATATTATCGCTGTATCCGCTCGAGATGTGCTCAAACGCGTCACGCTATGAAAGCACAGATGTGATGTAGGCCGTGGGTGTGCTGTTTTTTTCACAGTAAACGTTGCTGTAGCGTGCAGTTCGCCAGCTTGGGTTTGTTGCTCTGTGCGTGCGGCGGCGGGATGAACGTCACTTCCGCGCTTTTGGGACGTGAGCGCCATCTGCTGGATTGGGTGTTTGATGGCGCGCACATCCATGGTGTTTTCCCCCCTCCATACTATAGAAGTCATGTCAATGTCAATGGGGAACATCAACTGTTTGGTTACCCATGTTCTTCAAAATATCTTCTTTTGTATTCAGCAGAATAAAGAAATTCATACAGGTTTGGAACAACTTGAGTGTGAGTAAATGGTCACGGAATTTTCATTTTTGGGTGAACTATCCCTTTAACATTCATACTATTGTCTAGCCCCATTGTAGTCATTCTCTATGTGAAAAAAAATAGAGCTAAATTTGATCATGTTAGTATTGTCATGTGAGCTAGGCTATAGTGTGAGTTGTCATTTCTCTCCTTTCCCATTGTCTATGGGATAGTAAAGTGGGTTACGCTTTACTTTACAGTACAGATCTGTGTATTCAGACACGGGGTGGGTGTCTGAGGCAAATTCTTGGCTCAAAGCAACAACAAAAAAAGTCACTTTAAAAAAAAAAAAAAAGTAATCCATAAAGTTTGAAGAAAATAAATATTATTATTGACAAAAAAGTATCCAAAAATAATGTGTTGAGTCAAAATTTCATAGGAAATAAATACAGATCAATTTGACACTCTTTATGCATTCTTTTTTTTTCTCATCTTAGAAAGTGATTTTCAAGAAATCTGATTTTTTTTAAAGAATTCATGGAATGAGTAAATAACATAATCCTTCAAAAATCTTTCTAATATGATGATTTATTAATCTAATCTAATCTAAAATGTTTAAAAACTTAAGTGTTTGTAATTGCGATTGATCACAGAAAAAAAAATGAGATTGATCTAGTTATTTTTTTAAATTGATTGACAGCACACACACACACACACACACACACACACACATATACATACATACAACTGTTACCCATAAAAAAAAGTAAAAAACAGAAACTAATTTATATTGACTGTGAGTTGCAATCCAGTACAATTGCCAGAAGATGGCATCAAAGATCAGTAAATGTTTCTCTTTTTTATTCTTACATCCAGTAAAATCATGCCCTTTGGCAGCTCAATGATCATATCTTCTTAATAGGAAAACCAGACTGAACTAATCACCTCAAATAAGATTACACTGAACACAGTCACAAGAGGAACTTCCTCAGTGAATCTGGCACCTTCTCACAAATCTGACAAATCCGCAATACTTCTGTCTAAATTACTGTATATAAATCCACAACAAAAACATACCAACCG
Source organism: Abramis brama (assembly GCF_963993115.1). Lineage (NCBI taxonomy): Eukaryota > Metazoa > Chordata > Actinopteri > Cypriniformes > Leuciscidae > Abramis > Abramis brama. The sequence goes on along the minus strand of NC_139982.1, from coordinate 19,965,223 downwards.
CTCTTACCTTCCCCAAGGTCAAATGTTCTTGATCCAAAAAGCTCTTTGGCAGGGCTCACGTGCTGAAACACAAAGGCTTTCTGAGGCTAACAACGTTTGAAAACAGCACCTAAAGCTCCTTAACAGCTAATCTGCTAAAGGAACTCTGAAGCCGCAAAGAAACGTTCACTGAACAAACAAACGGCAAAATGAGTTCAAAATCACTTTCTTCATCACATTTATTACTACAAAATATATACAGCATTATTTTACATCCACACTCGAATGCATTTGTTTTTAAATTACCATAATATTAAAATTCCATAAAACTAGAACTATAACAAAAAATATCCATAAAAAGACTGAAATGCCAGTTTTTCTTCATATCAGCATGTCTGGTTTCCATGAGCTCACCAGGGCATCTTTTCACACGTCTTTACCACCTCCACGGCAAGAAAAAAAAAGTGTGACTCTCGGTGCGCTTTACAAGAAAGGGCAAAACCGTTGACTTCTTCAATCAACCAACTGACAGGCCAAACAGTATTTAGCACACAAACCACTGCATATTTCCACAGCGGTAGACTTCAAATTGTCTTAAACGAACAGGTTCTAACTTGTCTCAGTTATCATAACTTTAGAAGATTGCAGTGGGCGTTTTGTGTGAGAGACAGAGAGAGCTTTCTAACTAGTTAAGCCACACTTCATCTCTGCAGTGCTTTGCCCTTGAAGGATTTCCACGCCACCTGGCCGGGAGTCAAAAAAGGCCGGTTCGCTGTAGAAACTCTTAGGTGTCTTTTTGCTCTTTGTCGTCCTGACCTTGACTTTTTCTGAACACATCCTGTTTTTCATGGACAGGAGCTGGATGTCCGAATGCACATTGGCGACGGTGTGGCGTCGGACGCCGCAGGTCCTTTCCAAATAGGCTTCGCCTTCGTGTTCGATTAGAGGTGCCAGGAAAGACTCGTGGGCAAAGTGTGTCACCATAATCTCGGGTTGAGCGAGGTGTGGGGTGTTAACCAAGCCTTCCAGGCGATCCTCTGCGGGGGAAACCGTGATGACAGTGGTTAGATTCAACATGCAGAAATTAAACTAGGGTCAATGACGTAAAAAATAAATCTAGTTTTGCTAATGTACTTTCTGCTTTTTTTTTTGGTGTTTATATGGGTTTAAAAAAAGTTTCGTTTTATATTTGATGATACACATGTCATGCGGTGTCGTCATGTCAGGATTATGCTCTGTTCAGTGTTTGTTCCTAAGTTTGACCTAGCTTCCCCAGTGTGTTTGATGAATGATCCTGTTCACCTGTTGCCTATTTAATGATCTCATTAGCTCTTTTGTTTGCTCTGTGTTTATAAGCTTTGTGTTTCCTCCATTCCTTGTCCTGCCTCCTTGACTTTAGTGGATGTTTAGTCTGTTTCCTGAGTTTGTCCTGCCTATCCTGTGAGTTTTTGGATTAAAGATGACTTGTGTTGTACTCTCCTGAATAATATACACTACCATTATCAATAAAATAAAATAAATTCCTTACACATTGATTACATGTGAAAGTAGACATCTTAATCATTTTATTTTTTAAGTTTTTAGATATAATTTTAAAGACATTTACTCAAATAACATGAATTATTAGTTCATAAATATCATTAGGCTACTTTTTTGGGTAGTTTCACCATGTGACATTTGTTATGACATGCTTTGTCATAAAAAGGTCAAATTATCTTACATTGTTGAGACTTCTTGATCTTAACACTCTTAATACTTTTTTTCTGCTGGTTACACCATATGACTTTATTCTTCTGGGCAAACTTTTTAAAATTATTATAATATTAATAAATAGTAAAGCAGTTTTGTTAAAATATTTTCCTCTAAGCAACAATACTGGCTTTTTCCTTCATTATTATATAAGGACAGTTAAACCACCTTGACATATTTTCCCTAAAAAAATGAATTTTAATTCCAGTTTAATTTGTTTAAGATTAGTTAACTACATTAGTTAACATGAACTAACTTCTACAGCAATTATTAATCTTAGTTAATGTTAGTTTCAGCATTAACTAACACATTTTTAAGATCAAATGTTGTATCTGTTAACATTAAACAATAGTTAATAAATGCTGATAGTTAATAAATGCTGTAACAATATATTGCTCATTGTTAGTTCTGTAAGTTAATGCATTAACTAATGTTAACAAATAAGACCTTATTAAGTGTTTCTTCAAAAACTACATTAAAAATGAAAAAAACGTGCTCATCATAGCAATAGTGTGTATTCAGTTCATTGTATATATTAATTGCATTTTTATTGCATTAGATTCAGACAAAAAAAAGTGCATCATGTCATTGACCCACAATGCAAAAGAAGATAAAGCATAAAATGAATGATCACCTGAAGAGGAATCGCTAGGGCTCGTGTAGAGGTAGTTACTCAGGTAAGGAGATACAACCATGTCCACCAGTCTCTCCAGTCGGAAATACTCTTGTGTAGGTCCGTTAGGCTCGTGAATGCCCTGAACATAATGAAAATATGAATCCAACATAAAGACTGCTGGTAGATGAATAGTTAAATATCTGGGTTCAATCCCATGACAGCTGACGAGTGGGAGTAATTCAGGAACAGAGGATGCATCACCATTATACCCTTAAGCCTGACACTGTATCCCTGTGGTACTCGGCATTGATCAGGAACAAAGCTGACAAATTTCTTTTGTATAGAGGAGCCTGATTTTAAAAATGAATGCTGGGTCAAAGTGCTTGGTATCTGGTTTGAGATTACACCTGCACAAAGCAGATATGAATATGTTCCCACACGGTCACTCAGGGAATATTCTCACAATGTTCAGTATTCATCATCATATCTCTGCTTCTTATTCTCACCTGCGTGTTAACAAATGTTTGCATAACGTTTATGGACATAAACAGTGGTTGATTTTTATTAAAATGGATTTCAACTTTTCTATTTGTCATATAAAGCAGTGTTATTGCAGTATTATTTATATTTATTTAAATAGTATATAATTTAATACATATTTTATATAATTGTATGACTTTAATATAACTTTTTTAGTTGAATATTATATATTTTTTAATTAAATATTACCCATTTAGAGGTCACTATAAACTGTTGTTTGGAATAGAACTGTGTGAAAATTCTTTAAAATATTCTTCTTTTTTTCTATGCAAAAAAATAATTAAATAAATAGCAGTGTGAAATGAGGGGAGAGTAAATAATCTACTATATTATTTTTATATTTCCAGTTGTAGTTGAAGTTTTAGACATTTTTTATGTTTTTTATTTTATTTTAAATATTTCTATTTAGCTTTAATTTACTTTTTAATTCGGTTTTAGTAAGTTTAGTACTTCAACTGGAACTATTTATAATTATTATAACGATTATTTGATATCAATTAGTTTGCCACGGCAACATTTCAGTTATAGTTTTCATATTTATATTGAAATTTATTTCAGCTTTATTTCAAAAATTATTTATAATACTTTTACCTAATAACAATCCTGATATAAAGGTCACATCAGATGCCTTCATCATTACTTTTGCTACTTTTGTTATATATAAATTACCGTGCCTGTAAATCTAAAAATATGAAAATAATCATAAAAATATAATATTTTTTTTAGAATGATGATGATCTAAACAGAGTATAATAAACATAAACAATGTCAATATTTACTGTGTGAACATTATTTATATCTACTTTTTACACAAATTATAACTGTCTCTCACTTGTGGCTTCATCTCAACAACTTTTTTCCGACAAATATATATTTTTCTCCAAATGTTACTGTACAACAGTGTCAGTAAAGAGCATAAGATGATATATGAGAGGAATGATGCATGAAAAAACCCCAAAGTGTCCCAGAAAAAGAAAAGTCTACTTAAAAATGTTCAAAATGTAATTTCCATCACAAAATTTTAGATGTGGTGGAAATGTTCATGATGCTTCAAAAAACTTGGACATTATTAAAGAGTAACTTCGCCGATTTTCAACCCGCTTTGCATTGTAATATCAGTAATATACGTAAATGAACAATGTTTAACTTGTTGTCCGTGCAACACAAGTTTTAACAGCTTAAGGACTTTCATGAAAACGGCAGCTTCTTTCAGTTTTTCCCATCTGTTTGGCATAAAACACTGTGTTCGTGGTCATCCAGTTAGCAAATGTTGACTACAAACACAGAGGATTATCAGTTTTTCCATTGTAGTGTTCTCTCCGTACAACTCTTTAGCAGCCTTGGATCCTTCTCTGGAAACCGAACGTAACTCACTCCTGCTAAACGTTTACTCTTTGAATTCTTACACCTGGGAACAATACACGTCGACACCATTTTAACTAAAAGTTAGCCAAGAAGCATTTCCTACTAAAGCATTTGAATCTGGTAAGAGTATCTATAGCAGTCTGCTGGGAGTATCATTGGACGGCAATGTTCCCAGTGCATTATGGGTGTTGAAGTTTTCCTACCCATTAGACAAAAGGGAAGACAACAGTCTTTTTTCTCTGGTCATTTAGCACCCATTTCAAAATGAATCTCGCCAGACAAATTTAATTGAAAGCCCATTTTGCCAGCGGTGAAATGCTCCTTTAAGTGTACAAATGAAATAAGCGATAGTGAGACCTCACCTGCAGGATCAGCAGCATCTGTGTGATTGGAGGAGGGTACGAGGAGCCCTGAAACATGTTCTCCAGAGGAAGCTTCAGCAGAACCATGTTCCTGAAGCCTAGCAGAGCCATTTGCCTCACAGTCAACTCCTGACCCTACATGCACACAGCCAAAAAACACCAGTCACCATAGAGTCGGTAACTTGACACTGACCTACTACTTCCAATGGTAGGTGAGATCATTTTAATACCTGCACGGGGTAGAAAATAGCTTGAAGAGTTGGCAGGATCTCTGTGAAAAACCTCACCCACATCTCAGACAGCGCTTGGAGCCGATTTTCATCTGGCCATGAGAAAGGAGAGAAGAATGCAGGGAGTGATTGAATTACACACATCTGTCTAAAACCTTATTAACGCGCACGCTGGCCATGAAATGAGTAAGAAATTCTGGTTCGGCACTCACCATTATGAAGCTGAATCTTCTCCAAAATATCCGTCAGACCCTTGTTCAAGAGTTGATCCTGGATAATGTGATTGATGCAAGTACTTTAAAGCAACATTCTGGATTGATTGTGAGTTAAGCTCAATAGGCAGCATTTGTGGTATAATGTTGATTAGCACAAAAAATATATTTTTCTTATAGTGAGGCACTTAGAAAGGAAGTGAACAATTTGTAAGCATTAGAATACTCATATCAATAGGATAGCCATAAGAAATAAACAATTTAACACGATTTTAGTCTAAAAAAATTGCCGTAAACCCTAAAACAACTGTAAAAATGGTGGATAACACTTTACAAAAAAGTTTTATTTGTCAACATTAGTAAACTACATTAATTAACAGGACTATGACCAATGAACAATACTTCTACAGCATTTATTATTCGTAGTTAATGTTTATTTCAACATTTAATAATATGTTTAATAATATAAGTTGTCTCTGGGCAATTCCACGCAAAACTGTCACATCCATAACGCCAACACAATGCCATTGTATTTAGTTGGCGTTATGGATGTGACAGTTTTGCGCGGAATTGCCCCTCTGTTAAAATTAGGTAATGCACTGTGAACTTGGATGAACAATTTTATTAATTAATATTAAGAATAGTTAATAAATGCTGTACAAAATATATTCACACACACATATCTATGCTTTAAAATGCTACAAAAATTGGCCCGCTCACTTTCATTGTAAGTGCCTCACCATAACTTTTTTGTTACAACTTAAATTGTAACAATTTTTACAGTAACTTTTGAAATTCACTTCATAATGTCTTTAAGACTGAATTACATTTTACCTGAAAGTACTCTGCGATGAATGATCCCAACTCGGTCCTCAAAAGCCACCTATTAAAAAAGTTTAATAGCTGAGACAAGCCCTTATAAAGTACATTTTTACATTTTCTGAAGAAAATGTGAGAGATGCTACCTTGTACAAATATCACCAGCACAAAGCTAGGGTGTTGTGGGTGGTTGCTAAATGTTGAGCGGTTTCTACGTGGTTTCTAGCTTGTTCTGGGTCATTGCCTACTTACTCAATTCAATAAAGTCAGATCGTGACTTGATTAGAGATCAGAAACAGGGCTGCCAACTCTCACACATTCAGTGTAAGACTCACAAATTGACACCATTCTCACACTTTCAAGCCACACCTTTACATTGCGTTTCAAAGAATAGACAACGAATGTATGAATATGATATGAAACTAAGTCTCAGCTTTTTATAACTAAATTCAAACAATGTATACCGATAGAGGCGGCACGTGAACCGATCAATCTTCCGCTTTACTACTAGTTACAGCATAAAATAAACATGAATGAACATCTGATGGTGTTGTAAAATACAGTACAACTTACAGAAACGTATCATGACTAATGTAATCGTTCAGTGTTCCAACCGCGGAGAGAAGCCAATAAAACAACTTGTAACGTTACATTTACCTCAGAAAAATTAACTCTAGGCACTATATTACACATTCATTATACTTTTACCCTCATAACATTAAAAAGTTATTATTATAAAAAGTGCCTTATTCAATTAATTCAATTAATGATTGTATATTCATTTTACCTTTAATAATCATGTAGCCTACCAACTGACAGGGTTACGTGTTAGTTTACAGCAGCTGAGAGAGAAACATTAATATGTACTTTACCACATTCAAAAGAATCGAATTGAATCGAGATTGGAATCAAACTGCAAGCTTATGAATCAAAACCGAATCGAATCATTAAATTTGAAAACCCAGCCCTAATAAAAACACAGTACTAGTCATTGTACCATGTAAACACTGTAACGTGTTGTCAGTAAGCCTACTTAAATTCTGTTCAGTTATCAAATGTTTTGACAATCACAATACTTCTTGCAAAAAAACAAAAAAGAAAACACCCCCTCCGCCCTGACCTCAAAAGTTGTCAGCCCTGAAAGTGAATTGAGTTCATGGCTGGTTTTCTCTATTGATGTCTTACCGTATGCTTTCATTCAGGGTGTAAAGCTCATTGGTCTGCAGCCCCCCTCCCTGGAAGACTTTAATTACAGCCGTTTGAACACTGCAAAACAGAAACGACTTAGAAAATCATTCAAAGAGGCCTAACCTCTGATTTGCAAGCTAAGCAAATTCCATGCAAAACATGCCTTAAAAAGATGTCAGAATCAAGCAATGTCATCTGTGTCAGGGAAATTGTCTCTGTTGTTCATATCTATGGTCAGCATTTTTTGTCTGCTTGCCAGCAAACTTTCACTGCCAACCGACCACATTTGACTAACATCCTGCTCTACACTTCCTGAGAGAGGGGCAGCCGGGGTCTCGTTTCCATTAGGAAGTAAAGGCAAAGGCTGCTGTCTGCTTCCTTCTCCAATGCCTTAAAAACTTAAATACTGTCTCTAAAGGGTTTTTCCCAAAGACTAAATATGGCAAGCTAAGTGTGAAAGTCATAAGTCACAAAGCAAGGTTCCAGTTTTGAGTCAGCAGTACTGTAAACATCGCCCCTTTTAATGCAAAGTGTGTGGCTTCCTGAAAACTAATTTTAAAGCTAAAGACTTTTTTTATCAATTTAAATGTAATCAATTATCAATTTAAAGGGATAGTTTATCCAAAAATGAAAATTCTGTCATTATTTGGGTCAGTGATTAAAAAAAAAGAAAAAAGTATTCATGCATTTCTACAATGACTTCTACAGTGACTTCTATATATGAGGATGTTTTATTTCCCGGTCCTGATATTATAATGATAAGAGAAAAGAGAAAAAATCCTTTCCCATTAAAATAATAAAATTGGAAAGAAAAGCATAATCTTTTATTATTATTTCTTAGAAAAAAATATTTTAACAAAATTGGTACAACTTTATAAATATTCTAAAGACTTTTGTCTGCCAAATCCAAAGGCACGTGGTAAAACTACAAATAAATACAGGACATGATGTCATTGAGAGGACTTTTCTTGAAAATGGTGTAAAAGTTTTTCAAACCCATATGAAACCAAAATAAAAAACAATACATTTCTAAGAACTTGCCATGTTTTATAAAAAATAAGGTTAGTTCCGGTTGCAAAATGTCATGTGGTGCCACTCCCTAAAAACTAAATAATATCTTGAAATAGTAAAAAGAAACCTTTTTAACTTATTATACATATTATATTTAAAAACCTTTTGGAAAATAATAATTAAGATGCGTACATTCACATGTATTCAAGGCGTAAGGAAAATATGTCATTAGTTTTTACTTGACGGTTACAATACATGACATTTTTAGAGTCATTAGATATAAACTTTTCTTGAAAATGGTATAAAAGTTTTTCAAAACATATGTAACCAATATAAAAACAAAGAGTACATTTTTTGCCATGTGTGTTTATGATAAGACATTTTAGTTCAGGTTATAAAAGGTCATGTGGTGTCACTGGTGTGACTCCCCAAAATTACTTTGTAAAAAATCTCTGTTGTGTCTATTAAAACGCAATAAAAATATCCTCAAATCTCATGGCAATTGATGAAACAATGCCTTTTCTCTTTTTCGTCCTTCGGAAAGAGAACCACCCACCTGTTCCAAACACTAGCGTTGGACAGCTGCAATGCTGGCGAGCTGGCATGAAAGCGGGCAAGGTCTGACAGCACAGGCGAGCTCATGAAACGGGGTCTGGGCTTCCGGTATGACCCCATGCTTCAGGTGTGATGAGGACAGGCACGTGCTAGAACAAATGTGAGATACAGAAAGTCACGTTAGAGGCAAAACCTCCCACAAGGTACACCAAAAGCATGACGCAAAAAAAGAACCACACACACACAAAACCACCGCACAGTGCAGTTGTTTACACGGTTCATCTGCGGTGACTCATTTATATCGATGCCTGTGTCATAGTGAAAGCCACACAGAACGTCTACCATACAAACAAGCACGCTTCCTTTGATGAGAAGCCTGACATGAGACTTCCTGGTGAACTTATGGCTGCAGAGGTATCTGATAATCGCAAAAAAATAAAAAAAATTCTGTAAGGATGCAGTTAACCAGATGCCTGTATCAGATGCTGACACGTTCAAACACCTCTCCTCTTGGTTTCCTATGCATGCATGCTTCCCAGAATTGTGACTAAAGCTGTCTTTGCTCACAGACTCACCCTTAACGGCATCACAACTCGAACCCACACACATCTGATACCAGATAGCAACCGTAAACTTACATATTTATCCCAACTGCCTAATAATAGGTTCGGTCTGTTCCCACACTGACAAAATCAGAGCAGCAATGGCAACTCTGGTACCATGAGAAGGCAAACAATGGCTCCAATTATAGGCTGTCTTTGTAAAGCCTATGATGGGTTAAATTGGTACTTTATCCACCCAGCAAGATGGCAATGATGTCATATCAGATGGCACACCGAATCTGTTCTATCCTGCCGCTTGCTGCAAGAAAGTGAGCTCATTCACAGTCTAACATTATGAATGAAAATTTTATGCATCCATACTCCCCATCTGCTAATTATGAGGCCAAAAGCAAGCCATGCTGCAGACTCCCACTGCCGTTGATTCATTCTCTGCACTCGCATACATAATTTGCATGAATTGAGCTTATGGAGCGCATCTGGTCATAAATCACACTAACCAAGACATCACGCTCCTTAAGAATAATCTAATTCTTTTAGCTCTGGTTTATTAATTCATTCACCAAGTGCTTTGGTGAATTAGGGCTTGGATTGTCTGGTTTGATGGTTGACTGGTGAACTTGTAATAACAGACATGAGCAAGTACTCAGGGCAGTTAGGTAATGCAATTAAGGCTGCAGCATCTCAAAGCATGACCAGAAGAGAGTAAACAGCCTCATTTATCATCCGCGTCCAACTGCTGACCCGGCTTAAGTACATTAAGCGGACTCTCAAAGTCAGCCTCAACTTTTTGAAGGCCCATTTACACTGAGGAGGATAACTATAATGTTTAAAGAATCATTCTAATTCTATGAAAGCAGCAAGTCCACATCACAACTATGACTAGTTTGGTTTTAATTTTGGTGAGCCCGAAAACTTTTAATGAAAGCATTGTTTGGGTTATGAAAAACATTCTTTCAAAGTTTTCCTTTCTCATTCATTTAAAGGAACAATTCACGCAAAAATGATAATTCTGTCATCATGTAGGCTACTCACCCTTGAGAAGTTCCAAACCTGTATGGTTTTCTTACTTCTGTGGAAGATAAAAGAAGATATTTTGAAGATTCTTTTTGTTTTTTTTGGTCCAAAACAAAATTGGACCCCTTCGACTTTCACTGTATGGACAAAGAGACATTTTTCAAAATATCACATTTTCTGTTCCACAGAATATAAGAAAATTATATTAGTTTTGTGTGAACAATCATTTTAAGTCAAATGAAAAAAATGCTTATAAATGAATGGCCAAAAATGTTGTAGCGCAGTTTTGAGGCACAGCCAAAGAAGGAACCTATGTTGAGAAATCATCTACATCCCAAGAATCCCATAAAAAGTTAGCTTTATTCTGTAACACTTTCTAATAACATTCATTAATGACATTAACTAACATTATATCCATTAGTTACAACGTAAGAAATGCTGGCATTAAGTTCTGCACGTTTTGTTAATCTTCTCTGAGTAAATGTTGCACTTACCCGCTTGTTCTTCTCAGTCCTAACTGAGTGTTTAGTTTGGCCACATTGTAAATTCCGCGACAGTTCTCACACGAACGAACGCTACTGTAAAAGCCCATAGGCTACACACAAAAGCAAAACTTCAACCCTCAAGAAGCCCGTTTGTCAACTTAGTATTCATCGTGTGAGTCAAGAATGAAAGATGCTCCGCTGTGAAGCGCCGCTCGTGGGCGGTCCATGGGAGGAGTTTTCTGTAACTGTTTCACACATGCAACAAGTGTGCTGTAGTGAGTCCGAGTCATTTCTGGAATCGGTTCTTTTGAGCGGTTCTTATGGGGGCAATTTCAGACACAGCCCGGCTGCCCGAGTAATTTCCGGAATCGGTTCTTTTGAACAGCTCGGTTCGAGTAATTTTTGTCCGTCATAGTTGGCTGTGTTCAAAATCGTTCAAAATTCACTATTCCCTACATTACTCCACTAATTTCGGCCACTTGAAGGAGTGAATGAAAACGAGTGAGTGAATTCGGACACTTAGTTCATGCTTGCCGTTTAATAATCATTTTATAGTTAGCAAACTGCCAGCTCCAGAAGTAGGCCTATTAATTCAAAGATTTATCTTGAATTCTGTCATGGAAATTAGCATGTATAAACCTTAATTAAACAATTTAATAATATATTAAAAGGGATTTATACCTGTATGATATTATGCTGTAGCCACATTGGACCAGCGGTTCGGAAAATGGATGGATTATTCAGATTATTCGGCACGACCCTCACAGTGCATTATGGGTATTCTAGCTGTTAAGCGTACATCATACATTCGTTATTGCGGTGCATTGTGGTATTCAATAAGTGCACTAGATGATGTCCGCTATGGTTTCGGACAGCTCTACAAATGGCTGTTCCCTCAAATAATGCCCTATTTAAGGGTTTGGGGCCGATTTCGGACACAACCCGGCTGCCCGAGTAATTTCCGGGAGCGGTTCTTTTGAACAGCTCGGTTCGAGTGATTCTTTTCCGTCAAAGTAGTTGTGTTCGATCGATTGGTGTATGACATCAAAGTACTGCTGTCTGCTCTCTAATATATCGCTCTCGCGGTAGTCAGTACTTTGATGTCATACACCGACTGGTCTGCGCAGCGCCACTTTAAGTCGGACAAAACTAGGCTAATAGGTGTGTTGTACTGCTTAATACAGCGTCTGTTTGTACAATAATAAAGTTCAACATAAGCCTATCAATTAAGTGGGGTCTACGTTTTTTCTATCAATTTTATTTTAAAAAAACATGACACAATATAACATCGCAACAACTACAAGAAAAGAACTTTTACTGTCATAAAAAACAGATTTGTGATGAAGGTGTGAGAACATGAAACGTTATTGGTGTCATGCGGTAAATTCGGCCAATCGTGGAACAGCTGTGTCGTCATCAGAGCAAGAATCTGCGCTGACAGAACCAGCCGGCTGCTCTCGAATCGCTCTCGCGGTACTTTGATGGCATACGTCACAGTCACGTGGCGTTGGTGCTGTCTCAAGTCGGACAAAATTTCTAACCCGCATTCACTGCTTCAAGTAGCCGCCGATTCAAGTCGAACACACCTGTTGACTCTAGAACCGTTTAGACAGAGCAATTCAGTCAGACCGAATTTGTGAAGTGATTCACTAAACACGTCCGAATCAAAATAACTATTTGTTCACTAATCGAACATTTAATTGTGTTCAACAACATGCGGACGCTCTGTTGTGCGTTTGGCACGCATTGTCCATGTCTGCATGACTGGAATTTATCATGTTCATACTCTGTGGTTTTCTTTAATCCCCAAGCATCTTCATCATGTAAGCTATATAAGTTCAAATAAGGAGTCCTAAAAGTATCATATTCCTTTAGGCCATGTAAGCTTTTTTTTTTTTTTCTAAGACGAACTGCTGACCCGCATACTGGATTTAGAAATGAAATGAAATGAAAGATTTGACAATAACAACAGGATCATCTGGCCAATACTTTGAAATGACTTTTTAGAAATCCTCTAGAGGGCAGTATTGCACTGCTCGTGAGTTTTAGTAGCATTCAGCACATTACAGTTACTCAACACGTTGAAATGGTGAATACATTTTATTTATTTTTTTGTGCTGATTTACCATTGAAATATCGATCTACCTTCAAAGGAAAGCATACAGTAGCATATGCAGGCATTAGATGATTTTTTTATAAGAGGCACATTTTTCTTTTGACATCAAATTGTAATTTAGGTGCATGCTTGCTTAACCTTCATAAAAGGATGATTGTCAGACTCAGAAGGTCAAACTAAATAACATATGAGCTATGAGTTTTATTTTATAGCAATTTTACAGGACCCATGTCTCCAAAATTTCTGTCTCCAAGACACAAAACCCCGATTTGTGTAATTTTGCAAATGTCTCGCAATAAATTTCAAAAGTAGGGTAAATAGGCTAGATAAAATCAATACTATTTCAAATAAATAAACTATCAATTGTAGATCATACCTAGATCTATGCAGCGCTAACTTATTATATAACTAATTGCAAGCAAACAAATGCAAAAATATTTATCACCTTTTGGTCAGGCAAAGGACAGTGAATGTCTGAACCAGAGCAGGAAAATAAAGAAGTTGTTCTCTGCGACCGGTGGTCCTCTCATTAGTTTTGGCAAGGCCCTCCTCAACAGGCACAGGGGTCCTGTTGACCTTGATGGCAAGAGTCCTGTGTTAAACACTAATGAGAGAGAGACATCTCCAAGCTTGTCTACAGCTCCGGCCCGATCAGACAAAGGGGAAGTGGTCTAAAAATAAACAGAACACATTAATGACTGATCTGCAGGTGAAGGCAGTGCTCTTTTGTTTGTTCTTCAGTGAAGGTGTGGATATTTATGTGCTTATGGGAATTTATGGGTTTCTGGCTGAAATAATAAAGATCTGTCCATTTTTGACCTTCTGCTTGGAATACTTAGATCCAGAAAATGCTCTCCGAGGCTGCTCCTCAACCTTTTCCCTTTCAAATTGAAATTATTGACATGGTTCCTCTCAAAAGGTAAGAATCTAGGAGATATGCCAGCACAAAAAAATAAAAATAAATAACAGCTATGAGAAAAAGACAATACGCTGCTCATGTTCCAAGCCCTCCGCGGGCAGGAAGAAAAAGTGGCAAATTCAAAGAACAATTAATTTGCACAATATAATCCACTTCTATTCCCTGCCAGCAGGATTTATGCCAACTCTGCACATGAGAGCCATGAGGCTCTCTCTGGGCAGGAACAATTTCATCAGCCCTCTATGATTGATGAGGAGAGCAATGAATCTCTGGAGGAACAAGGCAGAAACAGCCTTTCCCTCTCTCCCAGTCCCTGTCACCTCTGTTTCCCTGGCGATTCCCTGCTTTCCGTGATTCTTCTGCTCTCGTCACTCTCCGTCATCTCATATTCTTCTCTGGGCCAATGTGCTTGGCATATTGTCTCATGTTTATGGAATACAAATCTAGTTAGTGAAATAATTGTAGTCAATCATACTAAATGTAGTTAGTCATAATGTAATAGGGGGCAACATTCATTGAAAATGATTTAAAAAAGTAATCTGATCTTCATTAAAGTTTTACAGATAAATAAACGAATCATAGATTAAAAATAGATGAGATAATGACTCCAGTTTTTAGTGATGCTGCCTCAACTCCACTTGGTGTCAGTATAAGTCCAAGAGACTTACGGTACGGTCATGTTATCGTTGTTCCCCAGGCAAAATCCAGGAATTACAATAGGTATCCACTCAGGCCCGGGGTGGGTAATCGGGAGAATCGGGAGAATTCCCGGTGGGCCGCTTCACTTTTGGGCCAGTCAAGGAATTTTCTTTTCTTTTTTTTTGTCACGTTAGTTACATTAGGCTACACACGTCAATCTTTTTTGCGAAATCTGTGTCGGGAAAACTTTCGCCCTTGAGCAAAATTCACAATCGCATGATTCCTACTGAAATTTCACCTGTGACAATTTGCTTAACCCTTAAATGCATACCTTGGGTCTTTGGTGACCCGGGACATCATTCACCACCCTCCTCCTCATTCATTTTTCAAAGTTAGACATCAACCTTCTTAGTATTCCTTAATCAATTCATTATAAACAATAGGCTATAACAAGAACAAAATTATAAAAGAATGCCTGCTTTCCCATTTATTTTTTGTAAAAAATTGTATAGTATAAAAATGTATAATCGACTCGCTAGCGACCAGAGGTGTGTAACTGTAAGTATATATTTTTTTCTGCACAACAATAATTAAATCTTTGATGAATGAATAAGTGCAAATCATCTTTATTCCACAAGGTGGCAACGTCTGATACACGATGAAGTGACGTTTCACTCATTGTTACGCAGGCAGAAAACAAAAGAATAGGAAGTATCATCAGCAAAACTTGAAATGGCTCAGTGATTTACTGCAGAGCAAGTACTGAACGCAGTTAAATATTAGTGGCACTGTCACTTGATGGTGGATCTGGTGAAGAAGCTGTCAGCGATCAAAATATTGATTTTGAAAATGTTGAAAATGATAGTTTTGAGAATATGGTTGAGATGGCGAATATGAGCCAGATGCTGAATGTACTGGGAAATGAGCTCTGACGAGGACAGTGATGATGGTATAAAACATCTGCTCAAACGAATCCCTATATAACCCGAAATATTTTATACTTCAATAATTGTTACTCTAATATAATACTATCGCGACAGGTAGAGATCCATCCGTGTTAGATATAGATCACTAAAGACCCGAGTATGTAATAATGATTGGTGAAAAATTCATGCATTTAAAGGTGCTCTAAGTGATGTTGGGTGACGTCACTTCTTGTTTACATTCGAAGTATTGTCAAACAAAACGGAGGCTAGCTCGACCCTCCCTCCTCCTCATCCCGTCCCCTCCCCCTCCATTCCGTGCTTTTCTGATGTAAATTCGGGACTTTGCGCGTTCCTTCTCTTTTTTTCCCTCTTCTTTGCTATTTGTTCATCGGAACGTCGTCTCTTTGGTCATGTGTCGGCCATATCAAAATTCAAGAGAATATAATTATAACGTTAGTTGTTGTTGTTGTCTAGGACACCTCTCCTCTAGGTAACTTCCCTCTTCATGCTTCTCTCTCCTCCACTCCCCACACCCCCCTTCATGTGCACGCGCACTTACCCCCCAACCCCCACCACCAAATCATTCTTGTCGGTTATTGGCTGTAACACTGTTTGTTATGTTTCGTGGTCCAGGCTGGGCCAGTTTGTTTTTGTTGCTGTTTGTGGAGCCTAGGCTGTCTACAGAGACCGCGTTTTTTTACAGTGTGTTCAGGGGACAGGCAGCTAGCGGATAGTGAGGAGATGTTTGCTGTATGTGACAAAAAATGTTTCGGCCTAAAAAACGCGTGACATCGCTTAGAGCACCTTTAAGGGTTAAAAAAGGTCAATGTAACAGCACCTTAAAGGGCCTTTTCACCTGAGCGTGATTAAGTGGCGCAAATATATGACACGATGACACTCCGTCCAATTAGATTTGAGCTTACCTGAACTTACAAAAGTGTGAAAACACTCAGTGTGAAAGACGGGTATAAGACGGGTGAGTGTTTGCGAAACAGTTGCAAGTGGCGCAAAAATGCACTTCACCTTCAAAGTCTGGACTTTTTTAGTAAAACATCAGTAACAGCTAGAATAGAAAGTGACATGAGGGACAGATAATCGTGTTATTTTGTTGTTGAGGCCACAATACGGTACTGTACGGGTGGGACTCATGTTGACATTATCCAACTCCAAATTTAGCTCCATTATTAAAATGACTATAATCCATCAAAGCGAATCAGCCCTGCGCTTGCTTTCACTGTAAGGGAGGGACAGTTCACAATGAGGACTTTGATCTGAAATGCCATTAAAACGATGACTTAAGGAACTTGCTTCATGATTTCAAAAGCTTTAGAAAATAAAAGTGTATTTTTCAGCAGTTGGGTCTGGCTAGCTAAGGTTGCTGGCCTCAGATGTCATGACTGATTTATGAGGTACTACTGCCTCAGTGACACCGCCCTCTTCTGCACTTCCTCCATCCCAAACAAATCCACTTTTCTTTAATCCGCAGTCAATATATCTGACGCTTACAAATTTTAATGATATATATTATTTTAATATGTTATATGTGACATATAGCCTATGTTCTTTATTTTATTTTAATGTATTATTTTATTTAGTATGATGATTCTGTTCTGATACCAGTGTTATTATAGTTTTAATAATATTTTGAGTTAGCATTTATTTTTGTTAATTTTACCTACATTTTTCAGTAATCAGAGTGCTTATGTATTTTTAAAAATATATATATATTGCTTATTTAGTGATTCATCTTAAACTTATTTTAGTTTAATGCCAAGCCAAAGTTTTTCAACTAACATTTCGATTTTATTTTATTTCAGCTTTATTTCAATCAACAGAAACATTTTAAATAGTTGCAGTTTTAGTTAATGATAATTACCCTGTCTGTTACAAATCTCAGTGCACTGGTGGCTAAAGAGCCACTATACACTGCAAAAAATGATTGAAATAAATTTCAAAATTAGAATAAGAAATAATGTGTTGTTTCGACTTAAAAAAGTATGTATTCGTGCTTGACTTAAAATATTAAGTTTAGTTAACTTAAGTTTAGTGTAGTTAGGTTGGATATTTAATTTATCTCAACAAATTTTAAGTTGTTATAACTAATTGCAGCAACATTTTTTTTACAGTGTAATGCTCACAAATTTTATTATTTTATTTAATCAGAATGATGTTTATGTTCCGATATAAATCTGTTTGGTGTCTTATATTTTTCTTTTAGAGCTCACCTGACCTAACATCTTATTCAGGTGCAAAGGTTTCTTCCGACCTTTCAGTAGAAAATAATGTTCCTGGCAATACAAAGACCAAGGTTGATCACTGCCGCTGTGCCCTCCAATTGTATGAACACACATCTAGTGCCCTGTTGACACTCCAGGAGAAAAAGGACTGATAAGAGTGAAGAGATAAAGAAGAATGGCAGCTAGGAGGGTCCTCTGGGCAGGCAACCAATTACAGATGACAGCATCAGATTGTGTGTAGTCTCTTTCACCATCAAAAGACAAAACTCCCATAAAACTGGCTACAAAAGGACCAAGGACACCCTGCTCAAGAAATGGAGGAAGGAGGAAGAGCATTTTCTGGACTCTGAAAAGTTCTCCTGAGTCATTTGTCCGTTGCACTTCACTTCACTTTCCGTTTGGGCAGAAAAAGAAAGACCAGACTAATGATGTAGCCTACTGTAGTTGATAGTAGTAGTTGTAATGAATGCCTTGCCTTTGGCTATTGGTCTAGAATATTTGGAAACATTTCTTTAAACAGCAGTATATGCAGAATATTCATATAATCATTATTATCTTGTTTGTTTTTATGATTATGTTTTTGAAAGAACTCTTTTATGCTTACTAAGGGATCATTTAAATAACACAAAATACAGTAAAAACAGTAATATTGTGAAGTAGAATTTAAAATAACTGTTTTCTATTGGAATATATTTTAAAATGTAATTTATTCCTTTGATGGCAAAGCTGAATTTTCAGCATCATTACTGATTACACCATTTTATATATTATATACACACATTATGTACATATATTACCAATGAGTCAAAAAATTATGACCACCAGCCTAATATGACTCATCGGACCAGGCGACCTTCTTCCACCGCTCCAAGGTCCAGTTCCGACACTCGCGTGTCCATTTTAAGAGCTTTTTGGTGGACAGGCGTCATCATAGGCACACTAGTTTGGTTTACGGCTATCCCATTACACTGCAGAGTGTGATGCACTGTGTTGTGACACATTCCTCCCATAACCATCATTAAAATTTTGTGTGACTTGTACCTTTATTGCCCTTGTGCTTCAATGAGCCTTGACACCAGTTTGAAGTTCATCCCTCCTCTGACACTGTTGGTAAGTTCTCAGCACTGCTGACCGGGAGAAACCCACAAGTCGTTTCAGAGATACTCTGACCCAGTCGACTTGCCATAACAATTTGGCCCTTGTCAAAGTCACTCAGATCTTTATTCCTGTTCATTTCTCCTGCATCCAACATGTTGATTATGAGAACTGATTGTTTGTTACCATCTAATCTACCCAGACCTTAATATGTGGCCTTGTTAAGAGATGATCAATGATATTCGCATCACCTGTCACTGGTCATAATGTTTTGGCTCATCCATATATATATACACACACAATATATTTATCAAACACTCACCCCGTCTTCTATTGTTTGGACAAACATATTTCGCACTAGTCAGGATGCTCAAATAAACAGAACAGTTTAGATAGCACAACAGGACCACAGTGTTTACACTTTTGAGGAAAATCAACTTACAAATGTCTTATTTACAGTTCTCTATCTAGGAAAGAGAGAACAGTTTTACCATCGGAACATATGAGAGTTTTAGTGCTACTTTCAAGGACTCAAATTATTGTGGAAATAAATAGGCCAAGTTTTTATTTGCATGAATTTTGCAATACAAATAGACGACTTAAACGGTAAGACTTTAAAACCTCGGGAACCAGATCATGTAGGCCTATGCTATCTTCCATTCAACACGCTATGTCAATATAAATGGCTTTTAACAACGCACTTTATGAAATAATAATGAACAGGGGATACAGGAATGATATTATCACTCCGCGTTATTTAATTCCAAGCGGTCTCAGGATAATAAACAATTCTGTTTAATTCAAAACAAGTAATGAGAAAGGAACGCAAGCGCAATTAAGTCCATGCTAAACAATAATAATAACAACATAACTTTTATAATAACTGGTTACATAATCATGTTGGATGTTAGATTCATTTCTACAGGCTGTATGAAGACATACTTCCTGTCAGTCACTCGTGCTTAATCCATATCATAATAAGCAGAGTGACAAGGACCTTGACTGCTCCCTCAGGTCCTATCAGATTGGTGTTGTGCATCCTCAATCCCTCTTGTGGCACACATTGCTTTGAAGGTTCCTACCTCTTAAGTGGCTGAGTAATGTTATTCTCTCATGACATCTCCTTGCCCCTTTCCACTAAATGCAGTATATTGTCTCCTCACTGAAACCGCATGACGCTCGCACGCATAGACAAACAATTTTGATACGTGTCCAGAATGAAAGCAAGTGTAAAAACTTTAATGAGCTGTAAAACAAGAAAATACATGCCTGTAAGAAAGGAGTCTGGACTCACTTACTATGTTACAGTTACCTGCGAAAAGAGAAATATAAATTCATGGTATTATAATACCGTCAACTTGTTTCTGAACAATAAGAAGAGGAAAGTTGGTGCTGAAGGTCGTTTTCACACAATCTCATTACAATTCACACAGCAGCTTTCACTGGCCAAGGACCACCCAGAGGCAGTTTGACTGACATGTAAAGCAACCACTCACAGTTGTTGTTGTTCAAAATGTAAAGTCGGTGTCCCTAGCATGTAAAACCCTTGGACATATTTTAAAGAGTCTTTGTCGTGAACTTTACATACTCCCTTTTGAAAATCCAGTGTTTAGTTGAGCATGATAAGCACTCATTGGCACATTTGTAAACACCACAGGTTCATTTTCCACGAGGGGGTTTGACATCACGACGGCTTTGTTGCCAGGCAGACCATTAAAGAACGCAACATGTACGTCCCCCAGAAATCCTGTTCAACCAATCAGATGACGACTTCGAAACTCCTAAAGTATTTCTAATTTTGTGTGACATATGCATCAGACATTCCGATTGCGCCAATTCCAATTAAAATAACTGGATTTCGCTCAAGGAATTTAGCAGAGCATCGGTAAATGTGACCGGACTTTAATTCATACGACTTCATATGATCTCTTTGTTTTTGTACAATCTGCTTATGTTTAGGGTGGGGTTAGGGGTGGACCTAATTCTTACTTTTTTTCTAAAACTTTTACATTTTCATATGATTCATATTGTACAAATTAATATGAAATCGCCATGTCGTAAAAAAAAAAAAAAAAAACATTTACCTTTGAGTGTCCTGGAGAGGATGTTGTGATCGAAAGGCATGAAAAATTATACAGTTTGAAATATTTCTTCTCCTTTCCTTCAGCAGGCCGCTTTGAAGTAGTTGTGATTTCCCTTGGGGGTGGCCCGGGGCCAGGGGTGGACACCAAGGGGTTTAGAAAGAGGTGGGTCTAGGGCTGTCTGCTATTGTACACAATCATCTGAGTATCCCAGCAATCCAAGCTCTAGGATTATGAATTATAGACACGTGCCAGACACCATCGTCTACTCTTTGCCCCAGGAACCCACCCACACTTGATCTATTGATCCTTCAAAGGAATGAAACTTAGCATGTCATAAATAAAACCATCAAACACCGTCATCTCTCACGTGGATGACGTAGGAAAACAAGGCTTTCCCATGAGGACACCAGTGCTGAGGGCTGACTTAATTAAACTGCAAGTTTTCCACCCTGCATTAGTATTTGAGTCCCATGTTTGTGACTAGTCAAGTTCATCTAAACGGTTTGTATATTATATACAAACAGCACTAAGTGCTATATCAAAGTTTTATCAAGACCATTTCCTCTGGTCTCTGCTTGGATATTATGTTGGTGTCCACAACTTAAGGTGATGTTGAATTCAAAGGCTTATCGCGGGGAAAAATGCTACGTAATGTTGTGAATACTAAAATGCACACAGTGAGATAAATGCATAGCCTGTCAATGAAAAATGCAGATGTCTGAAAGGATACACAGGATAAATCTTTTTAAAATGTACTTTTGAGATGCCAAGTTTAAGAAATGGAGTCTTTTTATTCATGTTGGTTTCATACATTTTTGAAGTGTTTATGACATATTCAACAGAATTCTTGATTTAGTGGCTCTAAAATGCCAGGTGGCAAAAAGTAAACACTGAAAAACTTTCCTTGCAACTTGATCATTACTAAACACATATTTTCTTTAAATTACATAAACACACACACACGCATTTATGGGAACCTCTAATTTAATATTTAATCTTTTCTAAGTGAAGGTATAACATCAAATCCTGAAGCCAGTGCGATGCTTTTGGTGGGTTTGTAGATTTCTAATGTAATAAAACCCAGCTGCCAATAAGGATGCAAAGGCAATAATGTTTAGTTGTCTTTGAGTCAGACTCGTTTCATCACCTGGAGTACCAAATATAGCAAATTCAGCACATGGCTTCAGTTGTACTTCACATACTTTAGAAAGTGTATCAAATATGGTTGACCAGTAAATAGTAAGTGTGGGGCATGTCCAAAACATGTGAGTAAGATCTGCTTCTCCAGTGTGACATCTTATACAGGTCTTGTCGAAAGTAGGATTAAAAGAAGCAATACGTGTTCTGCTTAGGTGCACACGGCAAAACCTTGAATTAAACTCAATTGGGGACAAGAGGTACTACCATTCACTCTGCGTAGCGCACTGCTCCAAAAATCATCTGAAAATACTATTCCAAGCTCTTTCTCCCATCCACTTTTACAGTTTTTCTCAGTCGCTTTGGTGCATTTCTTAAATCATCCTTAATATTTGCAAAGAAGTATGTGCATTCTCAAAACAATTCGTACAAACACACTGTAAAAATGAATACGCTATATTTACTCAATAAAATTGTGGCAACAGATTACAAGCAATATTATTAATTAAATTGAACAAATTAGAATTGAGTAATAATTAATCAAATTAATTCCTTAAAAGTTAACCATTTAAAATGAGTAAAATTTACTTTTTTTTTAAACAAAAATATCGAAATAACAGACAGACGTCAAAGATGAATTAAGAACTCTTTATTTTTTATTGGCAACATTGAAGACACCTGATGTTAACAAGCAGAATCACCGAAGGAGAAAACCGTAAATTGTAAGTCGCCGTTATGGTGATCAGTGTTTTCTTTAGTTGGGCTCTTGGCCTTAAATCATTAACTTTAGATTTTGTTTGGCTGCTGTACCTGAGTTATAACAGCCAGATGAACAACGAGAAAAGGTGATCTGATGGTGTTGGTTGTGTTTTAACAATCATTATTTCACCTGAACTCATATAGAGCCCAATGTCTGAGTTGTGTTTATTTTATTAATTATAGCAAAACTGTCCTTGTACAGCATAATATGTTTAGCCTTTTCAATGAAATCCAAATGACCCAAAAAAAAACAAAAAAAAACAAAAAACTTGTTTTTTATATAGGCACACACAGGCATCAAGATTTAGTGTATGAATCTCAGCAATGGTGACAAACAGATCACCTCTGATCATAAGCTCATTATTTATTCATGCAGCAATGCATGATGGGAGCTATGAAAGAGTTGTGATTGGTGGAACCCAGAATGCACTGCAACATGCTTTATAAATGTCACCATTGTTGAGATTCACAGGCTGATTCTTGATGTCTGTGTGTTTAGAAACTAAATTAAATTAAAAAAAAATTTTTTTTTTTGTATTTTAGATATATTAGATAGTTAATTATAGCAGCTCTGTCCCTGTACAGGATCATATTTTTAACTATATGAGTCCAGAGATTCAGGTCAAATGATTGTGTAATAATGATTGTTAAAACACAACCAACACCATCAGATCACCTTTTCTCATTGTTCATCTGGCTGTTATAACTTAGGTACAGCAGCCAAACACAATCTAAAGTTATTGATTTAAGGTCAAGAGCCCAACTAAAACAAACACTGATCACCATAATGGTGACTTACAATTTACGGTTTTCTCCTTCGGTGATTCTGCTTGTTAACATCAGGTGTCTTCAATGTTGCCAATAAAAAATAAAGAGTTCTTAATTCATCTTTGACGTCTGTCTGTTATTTCAATATTTTTGTTTAAAAAAAAGTAAATTTTACTCATTTTAAATGGTTAACTTTTAATGAATTAATTTGATTAATTATTACTCAATTCTAATTTGTTCAATTTAATTAATAATATTGCTTGTAATCTGTTGCCACAATTTTATTGAGTAAATATAGAGTATTCATTTTTACAGTGCAGCACCACACATTGGATTACCTGCAAAAGCCTGTAACTTACACAATCTTTAGTTCATCTTAAGTAAGAATTTATGTCAATGCCATCAGAATGAAAAGTCCTTGTGTCATTTTTCACAAACAAAATAGTCAAAATGCTTAGTCATGTTGTCAATAAAACACTGTCCTCTGTTAGTATTACCTGATGTAAACTATGGCAACAGTTTGGATGACAGATACTGTATTGAAATGTACAAAGCTGCGCTTCTTCTGTAAGCCATATATCCATTTCAAAAGTACAAATTTACACACTACTATACGTTATTGATTGATTGAGTTATTGATTGAAAGAGACTGGATTCACAGTTACAATTTTAGTGGTCTGACAAAAAAAAAAAACGTTACAATTTTATTGTGATATAGAAATACATTTTTAATACATTTTGAGCAACATGGCATTAGCAACTGATAATGTAGGAAACCGCAGACAATTGTACATAATCAATTGCATGAATGTACCGAAGTAATCACAACTTGTTCAAAAGAATGAGAAACTGCTTTTATGATGTGCACAAGTGACAAGATGATGTGGAGGTTGAACAAGTAGTTTTGAGAATTTCATTTCTGATCTGAGAAATGCACCAAAGCGACTGAGAAAAACTGTAATCTTTTTAAAGACATGAGAATTGTATATATTCTTGAAATAAAACATTGTAGATGAAGGGGAACTTCAAACAAAGAGTCTACAGAAGACTTAGATGGAATATATGGAAATGATGGGCTTTGGGCATTCACAAAATTACGGATCTGAAAATAAAGAAACCGGTCGGTTTGATTACTGTAAGATTGAATTTGGAACACAAATCATTAAAACTAGCAAAAATACCATCAATATAAAGATCACCAATCTGAGCAATGCCCTTATCTTGCCATTGTTTAAATGCAGAGTATAGTTTGGCAGGGAGGAATGCATGATTATTATATTGGGCTGTGAAGCAGAAGTGCTTGTCTTAACTGCAAATGCTGGCTTAGCTGAGTCCATATTTTAAGAGAATGAACAACCGTATTCGATTTATATTGTGCTATTTTAATAGGTAGGCTAGATGTTACTAGGGCTTGTAAAGAGGTTACTGTGCAGGATTTAGATTCTGTTTCATTCAAGTCATTTTAAGTATGTTTTTTTTGTTGCCATTTATTATGGAAATATAACTTTTTTATGTAATATTTTATTTAGTATATCCAGGCAAACAAAATACTGCCACTGCCACTGACCCATGTAAAAAAATATTGTTGGTTTTGGTTTAACTTAAAAAAAGTAAGTTACCTGGTTGCCTTAAAATAAAATTTGAGTTAATACAACGAAGGAGATTGGCTTAATCAACAGAAAGTTGTTGATTTGACTATATATATATATATATATATATATATATATATATATATATATATACATATATATATATATATATACATATATATATATATATACATATATATATATATATATATATATATATATATATATTCACTTCAGTTATCAAGCACTTTTCTGTAGAACGGATGAAACGGCAGCATCGCTTCTCTCCAATTCAGCAGCCCATTTCTTTTTAAAGTTTTACAGTTGCAGTCTATTTTTTACCCCAACTTATCTCTTTTTAAGTTATCTGTCGGTTAGTAGCTCTGCGAGACATGATTTAGCCTATTTTTCTTTAAAGTGTTAGCTTGAATA
This sequence comes from Abramis brama, assembly GCF_963993115.1. Classification (NCBI taxonomy): domain Eukaryota; kingdom Metazoa; phylum Chordata; class Actinopteri; order Cypriniformes; family Leuciscidae; genus Abramis; species Abramis brama. Next base: position 19,939,834 of record NC_139982.1, on the reverse strand, counting down.
GTCTCTAACGCATCGCTGATAACAGAGGATCTTCTTTTTGCAGTCTCATTTCAGTGCTTCTCACGGATACGTTCGCGCCGTTTCTCCCTCGTTTGTTTCTTTATGGCAACTTTGAGACGAAAGCTGACGCGTGAATAGCTGCTGGCTATATGAGCCAGATTGGAGGCTAATTTGACTGGAGAATTGAGGCTGACTTTGATGGCTTCGCCCTTTAGGAAGAGGACTAGACGGAGGAATGCGTGGCTGACGATGTCCTCAACTTTCTGGGTTGTGGTGTTGTTGAGCGGTCTGCTGATCCTGTACTGCGGTAAGTAAACTGCTCTCCTGCCTTATGAATCTTTCATTTATTCCCATAACTCGTCGACAATCACGCAATTGTGAGTTCAGAAGCAATAATGAGTTCGTTATGTGATAAGCTCGATATGAAAACAGGATAAATCAAAACGAAGAGTTTTGGTTAGAGCATTTAACCACAAATGCTGTTAAATAGTTTTTACATATAATCCCCCCCCCCCATTTTTTTCCTCCATTTTTTCTCTCTCCATTTTTCCATTTTCTATTTCCCCATTTTTACCATTGACAGACAGACAGATAGACATTTAGACAGATACATACATAGATAGATATAACTATAATTTCCCCTATTTCACCAAATGATATATAGTAGATAGTCAAACAGACAGACAGATATATAGATAGATATATAGATAGATAGGCAGTCAGACAGACAGACAGACAGATAGATAGATAGATAGATAGATAGATAGACAGACAGACAGATATATAGATAGATAGACAGTCAGTCAGTCAGTCAGACAGACAGACAGACAGACAGATAGACAGATCTATCGTTTTAGACAATAATTTCCCGTCACCAATGATGTATAGATAGATAGATAGATAGATAGATAGATAGATAGATAGATAGATAGATAGATAGATAGATCATTTTAGATATTAATTTCCCCTTCTTTACCTATAGATAAATAGATAGTTAGATAGATAGATCTTTCATTTTACACATTAATTTCCCCTCATTTACTAATGATAGATAGATAGATAGATAGATAGACAGTTAGATAGATCTATCATTTTAGATATTAATTTCCCCTCTTTTACCAATGATAGATAGATAGATAGATAGATAGATAGATAGATAGTTTTTACACAGTCATTTCCTCACTTTTACCAACCAACTTTCCTACAGTCTATGCTACTAGAAAGATAGAGAGAGGTGGAGAGAGAGAGAGAGAGAGAGAGAGAGAGAGAGAGAGAGAGAGAGAGAGAGAGAGAGTAAATGTCCATTTAGTTACTACATTTAACTTAATCAAGTTCTTTCCCGCTATATGACTAGATTACTGGTCTGGTGTTTGGGGACTCAGGAGTCAAGCCCCACTGTACTGTGGCTGTCCCACTGCCTGAGTCTTCATTAGCGTCGTGTTGTCCTATCGATTCCATCTATAGCACTGCATTTAGTTAGAGGACACAGCAAAAAACAGACACTTCCTCCCCAGTGGCCTTTCAGCAAATAGGCAAAACCCCTTAATCAGTTTTATTAGGGGATGTAGCATTTCTGGAGCAGACACCCAGAGCCCATTGTAGCTTTCAGAAGGGCTGTATTCTTGTCTGAGTCACCATTGCATATTGACTTGAGTACATTAAAATCTTTAGTTCTTTCTAAGACAGGCCAGCAAATGGAAGTCTTTATTGATTGCTCTGCGGAGACAGCATTCACACAACATTTTAACCTCCGAACAGATTTTGGGACTTCTAATGTGGGGGCCTAAAACAGCCAAATCATTTCAATAAAAGCAACAAGAATCTTTTTCCATGTATTTGAGCTATTATTTATCTTTTAAAAGCTAGAATGCACTAGCACCACACTAGAGTCCATAACTCAGAATAAGCTTGGAGACAGGCCATCTGTTCAGTGCATACAAATAATACACATAAAAGAAAAAACACCTAAAATATGTTTTCTAACCAGCAACTGTAATGCTCAAAACAGTTGAATCAACAATTTCTCTGCATGCCATTGACCTCAAATTATTCATACTGAAAATTTGCAGTATATTGAGTGGTGTGTTGAGTCAGAATACAAAATAATGGGGTTTCAAAAAGTCTTTATTCCAGAGCTGACACATCGTACTCTTTTAATCCGTCTATACTGTTCTCTGGCTTTTGAAAATCAAGTTATGCAATGGCTGTGATGACCAGCAGAGTGCGAGTGGCTCTTGACCTACAGACTCATTATGCAGAGCATCTATAAGCCGCTCATGATCAAGTACTTGCATAAAAAGCAACCATTTATTGTTTGTATTTCTACACATTTACCATGCTGTGCAGGCATATGCTTTATTATGCATGTGATGAGGAATGAAGACTGCTAGCATTCTTTAAACTTCCTTTCAAACAAGCAAGCTTAAAAAAATTGAATTTCTAAGAACAATACCTTCTAAAGTACTTATGAGACATTGGATCCCTCTGACGGCATTCACTGTTCAAAAGCTCTCTTGGAGTCGCTTCTTTAAAGTTTTAAGAGCATGGATGGGATTCATTAAAATGGCTCTTCAAATGCAAAGGGTGGAAAAGACTCTCAAAGTAGTCGAGCAGTTAGAGAGCCATAATACTAACTTTAGATTTCTATTACTTGAGCTTCAGCCCCCAAGTGAAAACTGAGGCAGATCATCCAGGAACTCCTCACACTGCTTTTTTAGAGAGATTTGCAAATATCAGACACGCATAGTTCCCATTTGTATCAAATAAAGTATTTTGAAACAAGCACACGGGCACTGTTGGGGAAGCTATTTTAAATCTAGCTTGCTAAGCTAAAAACCCTAGGTAAGGGCTTTTAGCAATAGGTAACTACATTGAACAATAAGTACTAAAATAAGTACTATAAAACATTTGGTAACTACATTGAAGGTAACTACATTGAAGTTACTTAAGAAGGCAGTGTCTTTTTAAATATATAACAATCTAATGAAACAATTTATCCCAATTAGGGTGAGATTAACTTGGGAAGATAACTTTATACAAAATACAACTAGCTAGAATAAATCCTAATAACTATAATTTTACAACAGTCTGTCCTTAAATTTGATTGGATGAGCGACGTTCCAACTGTGTTTATACTGTATTCAATCCAGCAAGACAGTCAGTCTGTGCATTAGTGATGGGGATATTCAATGATTCCTTTTGCAAGTTATATCCTTGAGACAGTAGGTGGCGACAAGGGACTGTCTTATGAGTGATCAGAATCATCAAATCATTTATGCGATTCGTTCAAAAATACAATTTCATTCAGGAACGAAATCAAATGGTGCATTCATAACATGTCAGAAACATTGTATTTATGAGTGGAAAGCACATGAATATCACCACAAAGTCAAGACTTTAAGTTAAGACAAAGTTAAGACTTTCTTAATTCTTTAAAGATTCTTTAATTCTTAATTCATTAATTCTTTCTTAAGACTTTCATAATTACGAATTTCCCTGGAAGACTTGAATGCACCAAAATGACCATTCATATAAACGAGTCACTGAATCATTCAGTTATTCATTCAAAAACACTTATTCATTCAGGGACAAAACAAGCTACTTTCTTTGACTGAGCCATTGAATAATTTTACTCAACCGATTCATTCAAAAACACTGAACAAAACAAGTGAACAGCTTTATGAATGAGTCACTGAATCATTCAGTCAACTGATTTGTTTAGTCAACTAATTCATTCAGGAATTAAACAAATGAGTCTTAAAATCATTCTCTCAACTGATTCCCAAGGAATGCATGAACTGATAAAATATATATCTCCAATGCAAGTGACTTTGGATAAAAGCATCTGCTAGATGGAAGTTTTAAAAAAAATCTTTTAATTTACATGAACTATCTGAATGAACCGAATCACTCAAAATAATTGAATTCAACTGAATGATCACACTGTAAAAATGTTGCTGCAATAAGTTATAACACCTTTAAATTAGCTGAGATAACTTAAATATCCAACTTAGCTAAACTAAAAAAAAATGTAACTTAATATTAACTCAAAAAATTAAGTTGTGATAAATAATCACACCAATATTTTTTTATAGTGCAGTTTGGACAATTTGATTACTAAATCAGCTTTGTTAGTTGTACAGCATACACAAAGTGACATTAAAAACAGCAATGCAGAGTTTTGACACACTACACATCTACTCACTGCACAAAGTCGCTTGTTACTGCAAAAGCTGACATGTTTTCAAAAAAAATGGTACAAATGCAACTACTGAAAATGTAGCTCTAAGATGCGAACGCTGTACAAGAGGAAAAATGGCATAGTCATAGAAAGAAAGAGTGTGTACTTAAGTTAAACATACACACACATACATATACATTCATACACAAAGAGCAAAGCTAGTCACTTTGAAGATGAGAGAGCACAAAAGTATGCCTTGAGAAAAAATTCAAACTTACATGATTTGACAAAGACGTTTTTTAGTTTGCAAAATACTAATCGCCCAAGGTGCTAGGCAACTCCACTGTGGGGGCAGGGCAAGCCTTTTTTTCCTCTAAAGGAAGCACTTTTTGGAAAAAAACAAAACAAAACAAAACAAATAAATAATAAAACGGGGAAACGGAGAAAAGAAGCAAAAAGAGACAATCAAACTAAAGTAGATGGGAGTTTTTTTTGGTCCAACGATTCGTAGCCGATGAAATAAACTACTTTGGAAAAATAAACAAGTTTGATAGCAGCGCCAGGAAAGAAATATGAAGTCTGGTGCACGACAACTAAATGAGCTGCTATTTTAATAAAGCCGGCGGATAATGAAGCCGCTCAATTAATGTGGTTTATGGTGTAGTTCTTTTCCGAAGCTTCCGTTCCAATAATGCACTGACATTGAGATACCTTCTACACTTCCACACAAGCCAACAATAGATCAATCAGGCCGTTTGCAAAACCCATTGAGGGTGAGAAAAAGAGCGAGAGAGAGAGAGAGATTGAAAGAGAGAGAGAGAGAGAGAGAGAGAGAGAGAGAGAGAGAGAGAGAGAGAGAGTGTTTTTACAAAAGTGTGTTTACAAGAGCTCATTCAACGGACACAGGGGAAGAGAAACCCTGAAGATATTTATTTAACTGGAGCAGTGTAATTCCAGCTGATACATTCATACATTTTGAAACATGGCTTTGTTAAGCTTCATTGGCTGTCTCAGAAAAAAAAAAAAAAATCTCTCTACTGCTCTATTCCTGAAACCTTGGTTTCTTGCTTCTGCTCTTTTTCTCGGGAGCAATAAATGTTAGATTGTATTGGCACTATATAGTCCCGGCCAAATCCTATTAATATGTGTTATATTAGGTTTTTCATGGCAATATCGAAAAGAATCTCTCTCATTCCCAACGTTCACCCTCCAAAGTTTCAGCGGGCGCGGTTCATCATCCGCACATATAATACTTTCAGACCCAAAGCATTGTTGCAATTTCGGACAGAAGGTCAACGGCGTTTCGCGCCACATGTAGACCGCAGTGAGTACTGTTAGTGACTCTCCTCCCTGCTGTCTGGCAGGCCACTCTATCCTCAGATTCTTGCTCTCCCAGCTTAACTAAATCAAGTTCAATTTGAAAGCAGGAGACGTGCCAGAAATGCCATTGTGTAAGTCTTGAATAATGTAAAGCAGCTGATGCCTTTGCTTGTTGCGGAATCTCTTTGTGGCTCAAATAATTTAAGAAAAGCTTTCAGGAAACGCTCTTGCAGCAGCGTTGGAATGCTTTCTCCGGTCTCTAAAAACAAATTGTCATATGCAAAGTGCCTGGCTGCCACCAAGGTCATTTTGTTCATTTATTCATCTTTTTTTTTAGCCCCCCTCCTTTGCAAGTATTTGTCGGTATTGATTGCAGATGCTACCTGCTTGTTTATAATCGGCCTTAACTTCAGGTCAAGAGCTGAAACAGTATCATTACCCTGCATTTCGTATCCACTATATGACGAGCTTCATTTTTCATAAGCTCAACGAACGCTGCCAGAAGTAAACAAGAAAAATCACTTTGTTCTGTAGGTTCCTGAGATGTTCCTTCATAATCCCTGACATGCATTTCATTAATTCACAAAACTGAATGGAACAGAATGCAGAGGTCTCGAGATTTGTCTGAATCTGTTATAAACCGGACACAGTGTCATAAACTCTGGGAATGGGATAATTGAGACGTCTGTTTATAGGTTAATGACAAATAAAATAACGGATATTTCAAAAATCTAGATTAGAACACAAAATCTTAGAAACATACCCTTTGTATTCCTGTTTGTTTCATATGGTTTTGAAAAAGGACCGTTTTCAAGAAAAGTTTCAATTTAGCGTCATGTGGTGTAATCATCAAAAACAATTTACACATATTCATAATTATTCAAAAATAAATTAATTATTTTTAAGGTAAAAAAAATAAAATAAAAAAAAAATATATATATATATATATATATATATTCCTAGCATTTCCTGTCCTCTCTATGCCATCATTTCCTGTCATTTCCTGTCCTCTCTATGCCATAATTTCCTATAATTTCCAGTCCTCTCTATGCCATCATTTCCTGTCATTTCCTGACCTCTCTATGCCATTATTTCCTGTCATTTCCTGTCCTCTCTATGCCATTATTTCCTAGCATTTCCTGTCCTCTCTATGCCATCATTTCCTATAATTTCCAGTCCTCTCTATGCCATCATTTCCTGTCATTTCCTGTCCTCTCTATGCCATCATTTCCTGTCATTTCCTGTCCTCTCTATGCCATCATTTCCTAGCATTTCCTGTCCTCTCTATGCCATCATTTCCTATAATTTCCAGTCCTCTCTATGCCATCATTTCCTGTCATTTCCTGTCCTCTCTATGCCATCATTTCCTAGCATTTCCTGTCCTCTCTATGCCATCATTTCCTAGCATTTCCTGTCCTCTCTATGCCATCATTTCCTAGCATTTCATGTAATTTCTGACAACATTGTCTATCATTTCCCGTCCTCTCTATGCCATCATTTCCTATCATTTCCATTCCTCTCTGTGCCATCATTTCCTGTCATTTCCTGTCCTCTCTATGCCATCATTTCCTATAATTTCCAGTCCTCTCTATGCCATCATTTCCTAGCATTTCCTGTCCTCTCTATGCCATCATTGTCTATCATTTCATGTAATTTCTGACTACATTGTCTATCATTTCCTGTCCTCTCTATGCCATCATTTCCTGTCATTTCCCGTCCTCTCTATGCCATCATTTTCTGTCATTTCCTGTCCTCTCTATGCCATAATTTCCTATAATTTCCAGTCCTCTCTATAGCCGCGTTTCCACCAAAATTACCCGGAACAATTTGTCCCAGGAACTTTTTTCCCAGGAACTTTTTTTGCCCCAGACCGGTTGCTTTCTGCGTTTACACCGCGGTCTAAAGTACCGGGAAGGTAAACTGCGCGCAACTGCTCCTCCCAGTCTGCGACGGACAGTAATCAGTTTTGAGCGCCACATTTATAATAAATATGGAGGAGATTCAAACTGTGCTGCAGTTATGTATTGGTTTACTAACGAGGTAATTAACAAAACAAAATAAACGAGCACTGATACTAAAGCGTGTTCAGAAAGCTCGTATGCGTATAAAATTAGACAACGTAGGCTATGTTATCAGTTATTGTGAGATGCCTGGGACGAACGCGCAAAAATTCCCTCTTTCGCAAATACGCTTAAAAAAAGCCTGAACCCAGTCTATCAATCATAAATAGTGACAGTCTTGTAAATAGTTGTTTGTTACTAACCTCAAAGCGCTATTTCAGTCCTGTTAGTAAATTTATAACATGGTTTGGAGTGCCTTGCAATAGATGACAATGTGTAAACATAATGACTTAATAATAAAAGCTGTGGCAGAAAAGAGACGAGCACTGATAAAGCGTGTTCAGTAAGCTCGTAATGCTAACGTTAGATATAAAATTTGTATGTTATCAGCTATTGCGGACATTGACTGTGAGATGGCTGGGACGAACACGCAGAAAGTTTCCTCTTCCACAAAATAAAGCCTGAAACTCGTCGCCAGTCCACCAGTTTTTTTTATTAAATTCCATATTTGCAGACAGACAACTCTTACTGCATGAAGCCACGACACGAACCGCAATAGATTTTTTAAAAAGGGAGGTTAAAAATAAATAAAATGCTGCGTGGAGTCATCCAACCAAAATGCGGCGTAAACACAACCAATCAGCTTGTGCAGCGCACAAGTCCCACCCCTGAAAGTTCCTGAACTTTGAAAAAGTACTACCTCGTGAGCAGGGACTATCGGAGGGGGAAATATTTACCCGGAACTTCATTTAGACCCTGGTTCCTGCGGCTTATGCCATCATTTCCTAGCATTTCCTGTCCTCTCTATGCCATCATTGTCTATCATTTCATGTAATTTCTGACAACATTGTCTATCATTTCCTGTCCTCTCTATGCCATAATTGCCTATAATTTCCAGTCCTCTCTATGCCATCATTTCCTAGCATTTCCTGTCCTCTCTATGCCATAATTTCCTAGCATTTCCTGTCCACTCTATGCCATCATTTCCTAGCATTTCCTGTCCTCTCTATGCCATCATTTCCTGTCATTTCCTGTCCACTCTATGCCATCATTTCCTATAATTTCCAGTCCTCTCTATGCCATCATTTCCTAGCATTTCATGTAATTTCTGACAACATTGTCTATCATTTTCTGTCCTCTCTATGCCATCATTGTCTATCATTTCATGTAATTTCTGACAACATTGTCTATCATTTCCTGTCCTCTCTATGCCATAATTGCCTATAATTTCCATTCCTCTCTATGCCATCATTTCCTAGCATTTCCTGTCCTCTCTATGCCATCATTTCCTAGCATTTCCTGTCCTCTCTATGCCATAATTTCCTAGCATTTCCAGTCCTCTCTATGCCATCATTTCCTATAATTTCCAGTCCTCTCTATGCCATCATTTCCTAGCATTTCATGTAATTTCTGACAACATTGTCTATCATTTTCTGTCCTCTCTATGCCATCATTTCCTGTCATTTCAACATCAAGTTTCATAAAAAAGTAACATTTTGAGCAAAAAGCTGAGAAAATCGCATTTTTGTCAAAGACTACATCCAGTAGTCTGCAAAGACTACATACACACATACTTATTTTGAATAAGAAGTATGTTCTATTATAGTATGAATGTAATCTGGACGTACTATCTTCGCCATGTTGCCCTTATCACGTGACCTACCAGCGTCAGTTACGTCGCTTCACTGCCATTCATAAATCCATTGAGTGTTTACATACTCAAACAACAAAATATTCTTGGGGCTCGCTGGCAACTTTGTTTTATTTTTTATAAAACTCTGGCGTGGAAAGAGTTAAAGTTTTTCTGAATAAATTAATATATTCAGACTAAAAATGAGCATCATGTCACTGACCTTTATATAGACCAATAATTAAAAAATGGCATGTCCTGAGAGAAGTATTAAAGGACAGACACACACATACATACACACCTTTTCAGAATTTTTTCTCCATCTACTGAAGGGCAGATGCTTTATGATTTGCCTTGAAAATGTTCTTGTGTGCTTTGCATAGCAACGACGGGAAACTGGTATAAATTCTGCACTGAATATAGAATGAATGTATTCCCATCTGACCTGTGGGCAGTAAAATTCATAAAGTGGCCCATCTTTTACAAGCACATTAACTTTTTTCCTCCTCTCTTTCAATGCGGTGGTAATGCCGCCAACAGTTTGAGAAAATAGAGTTACCCTCAGTGGAATGCCTTCTCGTGATTACATCTCTGGCCTAAACAATATTTTTGTCAAATCTGTATTTCATTTTACTGATCCTTTACAAGATATTAGATTTTAATAAGCAATCTCTTTTTCAGTCTCTTTCAGTCATTGCTCATAGAATCATCTGACTGAAGGGTTTCCTTTAAATCCCTGCATAGTGATAATGTTATGAAATCTGCAGTGTTTCACTGTGCCGAATGATGTAGCACTTTAGAAATGTGGTCACAGAAGTTAAGTGAATTTAGCATTACAACTTGATCATCTACCCCTGCATCATTCACATGAAAGCCTTTTTAAGCTCGGTTGCTTGCCCACACTACACCTTGTCTGAATGATTTATCCAAAACGTTTGTCAAAAACTGCTTACTATCAACATTTACGCCGCTGTGGACTGCACATTTGAATCTGTCAATAATTAATTTCACACATGCTATCCATTTCATAAACACTAGCAACAAGGGTGCATCACTGTCAATGCACAAAATGTTAGTTCAGTCAAATCAATACTGTCCTTAATAATACTGGCCTGCCCTGCATGGAAAACCCTTCAGAACTAGAGAAAGATCTGCTTTTCCATCCTCATGCACTTTTTGACCCCCCCCCCATCTTTTAAACAGACCAAGCCACTGCTGTTTCACTCAGTAAATATTGACTTTATGGAGTAATTTCTGTCATGTAGGAGGTTACCTTTTGAGCAGACTTTTAGAAATAGGAAAATAGAGTAGGATTGATAGTTTGCATGAGGGTGTCAACTTGAAGTTAATTGTGATAATTGTTTCAGAAATTAGTGCAAAACGCTCTGAAACATGGCTCTAATGGCAACAATTATTCAAACAGTATTGAACACATTTAAAATGTTCAATTAATCCTTAAATCACAAGTCTTAAAGTCGGCATCAAACAGAAGTTACGATTTCTTTGCATTGCGATGTATACGAGGAAGAAGAAAAATGTGGGGTGGGACTTGATTTTGTCCATTGGGAATTGATTGGATGGTTGTGGTTTGCTATTGGTCGATCTCAAGTGAGTGACAGGTTGTCCCGCCCTCATGCCAATAAACACGCCATCAGAGGAGAGAAGAGATGTCGTTGCAAGAGGGAGGGAAGTTGTTTTGATTAAAGATTATGAGGGCACATGAATTTGAAATGTGCACGGAATAATCATTTATAATAAATACAGGAATATTTTTAAAAAAGGATTGACAATTTTAATGGTGAACTTAATTTAACACCATCACACCATGAATAGTTAAATATTATCGCAATAAAATTTCAATGTAATATGTTTCAACCGTACAAATTGAGTTTAATATTTTAAGCCATACATGTATATGATAGAGGAATGAAATGTAGTGCACTGCAGGACTCTACAGCTTTACACTGGCCTGTCAGACCATTTCTCACTTTTCCTCTTTTTGAAACACAATGTGAAGACCGGCCCAAATTAGTCTGTGTAGATTGATTACAAAAGTCTTTGCGGGCAGGCGAGAGAAGAAGAGCCCTTCCTTCTTATCACTCAGCGTATCTGGACTTGTCACAGTTTCCCACCTCTCTTTGATTGGGATCTCTACTATCAGCTTTTCTTTTTCAGACTGTCTGGGAGTAAAACTCTGAGGCTTAATCCAATCTGATTACCTCTGACAGCAGAAACGCATCACTCATCGCTCATATCAAAAGATACAGTTACAGTTTCACAATGTAGTTTTAAATATATATGGTTCCACATTAGCTAAACAAGAGTCAGAGATTTAAATGCCATATGGATCAACGTATCTTGAAACTGGGGGATAAACATTGCTAAAATGCAGCAGATTTACTGGAATGTATATTGTGAAGGCGGATGTCACATTTAATGGGATTCATCCAAATTGGATTGCACAACCCAAACTGTAATAAGGATGCGCTGTGCAGTTTAGACTTTGGTTGGTGGTGGAATTTCCTTAAGTGTACCATTTTCTTCTCCTCTTCAGGTTTCTTGTATTTTATTTGGTTAAAATCTGTCTTGACTAATTATGCTGAATTGAAATGAAGGTTTCACACCGTAGAAGCCGTGATCCTGTGGTTCGAACACCTGTCAGAGCAGAAAGTCTTACATCTGCACATCAGTATTGAAATTAGTTTGATTTTGAGAGATATGAGTCATTTCACCTGCTATTCATTGTCATTCTGATAGGATGCTCTTAAAGGTCTAGTTCATACAGAAATTAAATTCTGTCATTATTTACACACTTTCATGTTGTTCTGCATCCATATGATTGAAGAATATTCTGGCCACTTTAATATAGAGAAAGTGAATGATGATGACTGGAGCTGTCAAGCTTCAAAATGACAAAAGCATCATTAAACTATCATATATTCAAGTTCTATCCCAGCTAACAATAATACAGTATGTTCTAAGAACGGCTAGCTAACGTTCCAATTAAGTTATGAAAACTTCTTATTTCTGAATGGTAAAAATATCCATTTTTTCTTAACATTTAGGGAACATTCTTTTTGATAATTTTGCAACCATTATTGATATAATGTTTTTTTTCCAATGATTAGACATGAATCTCATTCATGTTTCATTAACCAATTGTTCTTTTAATTCATATTCTTTCATATAATCAGCTGATTCAGTTCACAAATCCAGTTTGGAAGCTCTTCAGCGCATTCAAAAGTATCTTTTTAAAATGCTTTACCCAATTCACTCTCATGGCATTTTGTAACTATTTTACATGTTCTTGAATTGGCATGTAGTTTCGATGAATTTGAACAATCTCAATTACAGGTTTTCGTACGATCTGCTTACGCCCCACTGAGGGTTCGATTTTAAACCTTCACGCTTTTTCATAAAATCTTTATTAATGAAATCATACAAATTCGCTGAATTCTATGTTTTCTTATGAGATCTGGATGGCTTTTTCCAAAATGCACTTTTGTTAAAAATTGAAGAGTTTGTTCATGACATGCAAAAATGTCACATTAGAGACCGAGCATCATTGTACTACATAACTTAAAGGTCCCGTTCTTCGTGATCCCATGTTTCAAACTTTATTTAGTGTGTAATGTTGTTGTTAGAGTATAAATAATATCTGTAATATTATAAAGCTCAAAGTTCAATGCCAAGCGAGATATTTTATTTAACAGAAGTTGCCTACATCGAACGGCCCGTTTGGACTACATCCCTCTACTTCCTTCTTTAATGACGTCAGTAGAACAGTTTTTTGACTAACCTCCGCCCACAGGAATGCTCCCTCAACTCTACCGAAATTCGTGTATGTACTTGCGCACTTCTTATAACTTACTGTGTTTACTCAGCTCTTACGGTGATTTTCTGAAGTAAAACTGACGCTTCATCTTTTGTGTGATGTACAATAAACTTTATTAAACTCATCAGTATGTTTGATCATCATTTGGACCTGGTCCGAAACAGCAGACTTGTAGGCTATTAATAAATAATGGATACATACAAGCAGATGACAAATACGTTATAATAACCGTAATTAAACTACTAAACTATACCTGTTCCATCTCTATACAGCACTCTGACTCTGTAGGCATTATTGTCCGACTCGAAATGAACACCGTGACTGAGAGTTTCTGATATTATCATCATTCTGTGAGATGAAATTGTCCTGAGAGACTGAGCGTGAGCTCATGAAGCTCCGCCCCCTGGGTCGTCCAGCAGCAGCTTATTTGCATTTAAAGGGCACACACTAAAACAGCACGTTTTTCTGAGCCCCAAAAAATGACAATTTAAACATGCTGTAAAAAATGATCTGTTGGGTATTTTGAGCTGAAACTTCACATACACACTCTGGGGACATCAGAGACTTATTTTACAGCTTGTGAAAAGGGGCATAATACGGGACCTTTAAAGTAATTTGGAAGAATGGAAACTGCTTTTGTCCATACAATGAAACTCAATGGGGTCCAAAACAACTCCACTGGTCCCCATTGACTTTCATTGTGTGGACAAAAAAAAAAATTTTTTTTCAAGATATCTTCCTTTTTTCTTACACAGAATAAAGAAAGCTATACAGGTTTGGAACGACATAAGGGTAAATGATGACCGGATTTTTGGCTCAACTATCTCTTTAAATGAGAAGTATTTTGCAGATCACTCTATCACTTTTACAGAATCATTGCTTTGCTCACTTGATGTGTGTCCTCTAGACTTTCATTCAGGTAGCAGGTTCCCAGGGTCAGTGAAGACGGTGGCCCTGTGACTAATCCTGACAATGACAAAGATATTGATTATAACAAGACACACCATGTCAGGCGTATTGTGAAGTGGAAAGTGCACTTTAGGGACATTCTGCAGTCAAGCGGTGGTCTGCGCTTTGCTCCCCCAGAGTGTTGCAGTGATAACGCTGACAGGAATGCTGCATAACATTACGGTGCAGGTGAGAGCGCCCTTGGCTCTCAGACAAGAAGATTGTGTAAGTCAAGATGCATTAATATGTTTTTATGTTTCCCCTCTTTATTTTTACCCCGCCTCCAATGCACATTAGCACGTGCTGTTCTTAAAATACCCTGAATTTCATTCAGACTATTTTTATACAGTTTGGATCTCAAGTTCAACTGATTCACTGATCCGGTTAACAGCTCACTGCAGGGGAAGAATGTCATTGAATACGGACTTAAATTTCTGTCTCTTCACATAAATCTATCACATGACACTTTTATTATACTGCTTTTTGTCATTATGGAGCTTGACAGAGTTTTCATATGCAGGGATGCTTCTAATGCTCTCATTAGCATGAGATAAATGTTTAGTAGCCCAAGTAATCTTTATCATTTCAAATCTAAAGTTTGGTGCTGATGTTCTTATAGCTATCTGTTTAAGTTCTCTGAACAAATTGATGCCAAATCCAAGAAAAGGATTTAGATAAAAAGGGCAAACAGTGGCTTGTCCCTGCATTGATCTGAGAGATTAAGTCCATGAATTGAAATTGTTTTGTTTTTTTAATGGAATTTCAACAATTCACACTGTTTATTTTCACCATAATAGCTGCTAAATACTTGATGAAAACAGTTCAGAATAAAATATTCATACTTGGGTAGTCGTCATTCGCAGATTTTATAGCTGGAATTAGCTTGGTGTGATTTTTTTATCCACCAAAAATAGCAAACAAAATAGGGTACTGAGTCTGGCTGATATTGTTTATATATCACACCAATATTGCTTTCCGGTGTCTCCTCTGAGACGTTGCAATTACTATGGAAAACAAATGTAAAAAGTAAATAAATGAAAGCTGGCTTAATAAATTGGAACCAGGTCTATTGTCCCACCACATTTTTTTCATACAGCACCGCTAACAAACACTGCAGCGTCAAATATAGATATTCCCCTTAGACGAGATGGAAATTGAGAGATAGAGCGGGAGAAAATGCTAGATCTGTAGGAGATATATTGGCAACACAGGAGGAACATGTTATTATAGGGCAGGATATTTCAGTAGCAGCTTGACTTTGCAGTGCTGCGGTATTCTGAACATATTTAATTGGGTCCCTGCTGATTGATTGCCATTCTTCCTCTGAAGCCGGAGTACGTGAAAACAATATGAGAATATGATGGGATGTCATGTGTGGACAGCTGTACTTGGGGGTAATATGAAAAGTGACATTTACAGCAGAGAATTTAAATCTGAATATATGCATTAAAATAGATCATTATTAATTATATCATCTAGAGACAAAGAAAAGAGCTATTCATCACTGGATGAAGAAGCATTTTTAGGGAAGATTAAGGAAATAACTGAAACTAATAAACCATGAGAAAGCAAGTCTCCCTCCTGAAATGCATATGCATGCATTCAATTTGAACGTTAATTTAGATTGTGTGTGTACCGAACCTCATGTTGATCCAGGGGGATTACTGTCACTGTTATAAATAGCCTGTACTGTAAATGGCTTCGGGTAAAAGCATCTCCTAAATGACAGCTTGATATTTACATATAAATCTGAACATCAGCATGATATTTAACATTTCCTAAGATGGATATCAGATGGGAAATGAAAGAAACTAATTTTGACCTGTATATGTAAATTATGAAGTAGCCTACATGCAAGTCATGTAAATTAAAACATTTTAATACAATTTTTTACTGTAAAAATGTATTAGAAAAAAATATTAGCTATACAATTTATGGATATATATACACACACACACATATATGTAGGCCACACACACACACACACACATATATATATGGTCCTGGTGTGTTAATGTTTGTGTGATTATCTTACAGAAACTGTGAAGTTAGAAAATAAAATATGCAGTCACCAAAATGCTTGTAATATCATCACTTTATTTATACAGTAAAGTTATGGCAACCACAATAGAAAGTAAATCAAATAAACTATTAAAACTATTAAAATAAACTATTTCATAGTGTATTAATATTAATGGAAACTCTCCTTTTTAAACAGCATAATAAAAGTGACTTTTTGATTGAAGATTAAACACGCTTTAACTTATGTATTCATGTCAGGTGAAAATAAAAAATGAGAAAGAATATAGCAAAAAGTACAAACTGTAGCCTACTTATGCAGTTTAGAATATAACTGGTGGCCTGTAGCCAGGTATGTCTTTCTCGATCTCATAAGTGGAATCGCCCGGAGATTGACAGATTTAACATTGATGACGTCGATTTTCAACCAAGATGAAACTCGCGTGCAGACCCGCAGCCTCAGTTAAATAGGAGACGCTCAGACGGGGATCACCGCGCGCTTTCTTGGGATGCACGCGCGTCCGCACAATTTCTGCTGGGAAGTCAACAGAACAATGCAGTAGTCTAGAGACCTCTCGCGTGATGCTGGACATATTGAGGTCTTTTCCTGGACTTTAACGGAATTCCGTGGGCGAAAGTTGTTTATATTTAGTTCGAGGCTCGTGCGTGGATGTGTGAAGACATGCGGCGAATTGCCTGTTAAATATTTCGGGACGAGAATTGAGAGAGAGACTATGCTGCGGTTAATGGGACACGAAGTGACAGATGCCGCGTTGAAACTCGTATTGAACTTTAATCTCTCCGAATAGAAACCTGTCGCGCGAGCAGTTCCACACGTACCAGCATAGGCTTTTCCGCATGGAAAGTGTCCTTACCGATCAGCCTGTTCTTCCTGAGAATAAGGGAATGTTTAATGCGTGTTGAGTTGGGATGGATGTGCTGTTGTGAACGCGTCATATCTTCAGAAAGATGCAGCATCTTCGTGTGGCGTGGGCGCTCGCGGGAGCGGCGCTGGGCTTTTTTCTGCTCTTCTGGATTCAAGCGCATTTCTTCGGCGAAGGTAAGCCGTACTCTAACGGTCAACTTGGCAGAATTAACTGAATGCTGAAAAAAAGTGCTAATTTTACGATAAATGATTAGGCTCATAAGAAAAACATGCAGTTGTGGTTGCCAGAACTTTACCGTAAATATATAGATAGTGATGATGTAAACATTTTGATGACTTTTGGGTTGCCTATTACGCGTTATTTATTTATTTTTCATAACTGTAGCCCATATACGTCATTAAATCATACAATATTAATACCAACCTATTTGAGTATTAAAAAATTTTACTGTGAAATGTAGCCTACTACTGATATTTGTACAGGTGGAACAATGGAAGGCCATGATGAAACGTCAATGAAAATTGGCCTCTACAGCAACTATAATAATATAAAGAAGACAGACCAGTGAGACCACAGTTACTTACAAACATCAAACATCATCAGACACTAAAATAATACAGTAAACTTAACATAAAATGCAACAAAAAACTTAAACGTACATTTGTGTTTAGGGAATTGTGGGATGGGAATGAAGGATGATAAGGTGGTTTCTAAGATTTACTTACAAAAATATAATTTCAGCAATATCTTACCGTAAAAGTATACGTACTGCCTTGTTAAATATACAATTCAGAATTTTTACTTTTCAAAAGCATTTTGTTTAAAAAAAAAATATTTTTCAGTTACACAAACTGAACCATCAGACAATAATGCAGTAAACTTGAACTAAATAACATAAAATACAACATAAAAACATAAACGTATGGGATGGTAATGCCTCTTTCTCCACAAATTCTAAAGGAGTTTCTAAGATTTACTTAAAAAATATAATTTAGGCAATATCTTACCATAAAAGTATACACACTGCCTTGTTGAATATGCAAAATGAGAAATTGTTAATGTTTTAACAGGTGTTCTTTTTCTCTTAAATGTAATATTTTTAGAGTGCCATATAACATATCAGGGTTGCACTTGCACGGTATACCTGTACCACGGTAGTATCGCGATACCAAAGCTTCAAAATACTGGCGATAAACAGTAGTACGTAAGTAATGTTGTATTTGCGGCAGTACAACTATTCGAAACGTTCATTTGAACACTTAATGGCTGCAAAAACATTACAATAGAGTCTTTTTGAGTGCCATTGCCTTTCTGCTGTCCCCTGTGCAGTAAATGCTGTGTAGAATTTGCACCTTATTGAGTGTAATCCTTCAAAAGTGCGTCTGATTGCAGCTCATTTTGCAATGAAACGTTATACGTCATTGATTGCCCTGTGGTTTATCAGATGAAAGGGTATGAAAAGATTTTTTAAATTAGAAGCTCAAACATCTCTATTCAACATCATAAGATCTTTATATAAGAATTTATTCTCTCAATTCGTGCTCTTTTGACCACTTCTGTAACAGGTGGTTTGTTTCTAGAATCATGATGAATGGAATTCAATTCATCAACAGCATTCGCACTCATTTCTTATCAATCATTTCAAACGTAATTAAAATATGACTTGCTTTATAGCTCATTTAGGCTATAACATGATAGTCTAAACATAGTTTAGCAATATGCCACGAGCAAGAGTGCTGTTTTTCCGATTATCAGCACAATTGCAGATGTGACTGATTTTATACAACAGTTCAATAAACAAAAAGTTATTAAATGACAGTTTAGACAATATTTTTTTTTCCTATGAAAATAGTTATTCTAAACAAAGCAGAACGGTTGTACTTCTCTAAGAAACACACAGCGGGTGTTTAGTTTCTGAATGAATTCGTGTTTTTGAATGATTCAGGCGTGTCAATGATTCAATGAGTTGTTCATAAAGACAGTCACTTGCTTAGTTCCTGAATGAATGTCAGCCGTTTTGAACGAATTGTTTGAATGAATGATTCAGTGACTCAGTCATTAAGACTTGCTGCCACCTATACTGGCGGTTTTAGTTTCCCATTTAAAAGAAGGCCCACTATTTGATGTTTTTAAACATTTCATATTTCTAGATTCTATTTCAAAATATTAATCTCATAAAATTATTGTTAATTAATAATCTCAATTGTAATTACAGTGCTAAGATAGATTTTGTTTACACTAATTTCATTTGATAAGTAACAAAGCCAGTTAATTCTCATTAAGAAAGAATTCACATGGAAATCGAACCTATTAGTTTTCATTTACATCTATGTATTTATGAGAATTTGGTCCATTTTGTAGATTTGAATCATGAATTAACTACACAATACATGGTATTGTGATATTACTTGGTATTGGTTGATATGTTTATGCTATCGTGACAACCCTATAACACATAATTGCTTATATCAATAAGTCAGTACAGTGCAAACACAATGAGATGGAAAAGAGACAAGAGTAATTTTGAAGAATATTACTTTTTAAAGAATTTAATGTATTTCCTTATTGCACTTGTAATTATTATCATACACATAAATGTATTTCTTATGTGTATGACACATAGTGCATGCGTATGTGTATGCCATGTACGTGCATCAGTGATACTCTGTATTCATCTGGCATCAGCATTGAAAAAAAAAAAAAAAAAAATCCTTTAATGTACGTGTGCACTTAAATAGCTTAAGGCCAAACCAAGGACCATCTGTTTGAATTGCTACTCCATTTATTTACTTAAGGAAATGCCATATTAATATCAATGTCATTTACTGACTTTCTTTGCAACTGAATAACAGTCATAACCTACTTTGGAGACAAATGATGCATGCTGATATCAAAATTATTCGGTTTTACAAATTGATTTACTATCAATTGTTATTATAAATGATCTTGTGGATAGCATATAGACTGGATTGTGATATGCATTGTAAAGAAACCTAAAAAAAAAAGACATATCTGCCTATATTCCCAATCTGACAATCCTTGAGCAGACCTGCATTGTGGAACCACTGGTGTCATTAAGGGGATAGATAGATAGATAGATAGATAGATAGATAGATAGATGTGATACCCTAGATCTCAGTCTGACATCTTTTGTCTTCTATACGCTTTGGAAAGAAAAAGTGAGAAAATTCTGCCTCATAAAATTGATCCATGTTGCATAAGGGTCTCAGTATAAGGAACACTGTGAAATAGTTCAGACATGTTCATGACCAGTGTCTTTTAGCTCAATTATTTTTCAATATTCAAGAACTTTCTAACTACAGATCTTTAAATACAGCATAAGGCAAGTTGGGATTGCATTTTAATCGACAACCCTTACAGATGTCTTTAGTTTTAAGCAATCAATGGACTTCTAAGTGAACCAATGCTATCATTAAGTTCAGAGTTCTTTCTGTGTGCGATATCAGTATAGGTGTCAGGTTCAACCCAAGAGCAGTCACCCATTATGTGTGAGCTAGCTTTGAACGGCTTAAAGGTTTGAGTTGGCCTGCCGCCATGGCAAACAAAACATGTTGGCCTGGTTGCCACAGTAACTGGGCTTTTAAGGAAATAATTGGAGAATGCATGGGTTTGCTTCTCACAAAGTGCCAAGGAATAGAGCAGTGACCTCCAGCATAGTGATAGAGAGAACCACAGGAGGCATCTGCCCAAACCCTTTTCATTTCCTACATACAGAGACTTAGTGCACTGTTGGGTGTTTGATATTATAATGCACCAACCTCAGACCGTAGCTCATATTTTCCAACATTTCTCCATTTATTTTTTTCTGTAGGCCAATTTTGTTTATGCTCAATTTAGAATTGATTATCCTATGGCTTTAAAAATATAATTTACAGTGACTGTTATAAAGAACAAATAAAATTAACAAGTCAACACGAAATACAAACTGATCATATTTACTTGCCTTATACACATTTCTGGTGTTATTGTGAATTATTTAACAGTGCATTCATTACAAATAACTTGCTTCATCACTGAAACAACTTTCCTTTTTAGATGATGCCACTTTTTTTTTTATGTTGCTAATAGTCGCACAATTCCATGCCAGTTAAAATGAATTAAATAAACACTTTCCTTTTTAGCTGATGCCACTTTTTAAAAATCTTGCTAATAGCACAATTTCATGCAGTTAACAGTAACGTAGTATAAACCCACTCTTCCTTTAGGATGATAAAATTAATCCTTACATTTTTTTTCTTTTAAATATCCTGTTTAACTCAAATATGTAATATTATAGAAGTCAAACAGTTTGCGAATGCAAGCTATTTTAAGCTATTAAAGCTCATAAAAATGTATTATTTTTTTATTGAGGCTCCATTTTGGTCTCATTTGGTGCTTTGGATGTAATGTTGTAGTACTACTGATACACTCTGCACCCTTTTTGCATACTTTTTGCAACCTCCTAACAATTCTTCAATGCCTTATGAGTTTGGAGAACAAGAGATTAGACACCATTCCTCCTTAAAAAATCCCTCCAGATCCTTCAAATTCCCAGGTCCATGTTGATACTCTCCTCTTCAATTTTCTATAGGATTCAGGTCAGGGGACTGGGACGGCAGAACCTTAATTTTGTGCTCAGTGACCCATTTTTGTGTTGATCTTGATGTTTGTTTTGGATCATTGACCTGATGGAAGATCCAACCACGGCCCATAATAAGATTTCTAGCAGAGGCCGTCAGGTTTTTATTTTTTATGTTGATATTTGATAGAATCCATGATGCCATTTATCTGAACAAGATGTCCAGGGCCTCCAGAATAAAAATAGGCCCACAACATTAAATACACACGTCCTCTTCCAGGCAGATTCATAACCTTTCCTGTTGTTCGGAACTTTTTTATTGCCATGGTGGTGGAAATAGGGATTTTCAATGCTTTTCATGCCACTTTCTGTTTTGTGAAGCTCAACAATCTTTTGCTGCACATCAGAACTATATTCTTTGGTTTGACTCATTGTGATGGATGCTTAAGGGAATTTGGCCTTTTGTTTCTTCATATTTACACTCCTGAGAAACAAGTCGTGGCTGGATAATTTCATGTTCCTACTCACTCTGGTGTGCTAAAAATTGTAAATATGAAGGGGAATATAGGCTACTTCAGATATATATTTTTACTTAAGAATTAAGAATTTCTAGAGGTACCAATAATTGTGGCCAACGTGTATTAGAGAAAAATGATTTATTTCATAATGTGATTTTTCCTCCACACTCATTAGATTTAGCCTACTTCAATAAAAAGTTAGATTTTTGTGATTTTTTTTAATGAAAGATCAAAAGGATAAACAATGCAGATTTATTCTCACAGCCTTCTTTGTTCATATTAATTCATATTCTGACCACGACTGTAATACAGTATATGAAGGGCCTGACATAACCTTTTTAGGTTCTATATAGAACCTTTTCTTATATGAGTGTTTATATCACAAAACTGCAGTTTTGATGCCATTGGCTGTTCAGTTCATACAAAATCTCCTCTGACTAATGATTCAAGTCATGATGACAATGACAGTGAACTGAGAGAACTACTCAAAAAACCAATGCACAGCTAAAGCATTTCAAATGAACAGTTGGCTACAAAGATTGCCATTACTGTGGCCACCTGAACTCCCCCAGCAGTTGCTAATTGATGGAAATAGCTTGAAAGAGGATGGATGCCAGACTAAAACCATGGAGTGATTAACAAGAGGGCTGTGGAAGGCTTGCGTGTCTTAACAAAGTGTTCTGCGTACGTTTTAAGTATTCTAAATAAGTTTAAAACACTCCCCAGGAGTCCGTACAAGCAGACGTCTTGCAGTCACACTTTGCAGGGGCTTTTGGAATGATTGGACTGTGGAAGCAAAGATTTTGGCTTCCTGCTGAGCCCAGAGGCCAGCCAGACTGACCTGGCATCAGGTCCAATCTCAGTCTGACTGTCATTACCGACTCTAAAGGAGACCCTCGTCCCCCGCCAGCCCTCCCTCTGACTACTGCTCCAATCTAGACAAGGATAATAGGTGTATAGGATGACAGGAAGGAATATAAACTGCCTAGATAAAGTATCCTTAGCCCTTAAGCAAGTTATTGGCAGTTGAAATTATGATGGCTGAATAGTAGGGCTTTTCATAAAAAATGTTGACCTAAAATATATGATACAGGATGTAAAGTCCTCAATTTCAGGTTGCAATAATTCTGTCTACTCAATATAAAAGATGTACTCAATGTTTTTATGGTCTTGGACTAAGAAGATGGAATCAGATTTGAAGACTTATGCAACATTTTTACAGTACATTCATGCATTTGGCAGTCACTTTATACAATTTATACACCTATGGGAATAGTTTGAATAAAATTAAAACTAAATATAAATTTTCTTCTTCAAAAAATACATTTATCTTGATTTTATAAAATATGGTTATTTTACAAAATAAAATACATTAATTTAATTTAATTTTGTAGTTATTTTATTAATAAAATAATTAAATGGACATTTGTTGTAGCTTGTCTTTCATCTCTCTCAATTCAAAATCTGAATTCTGGCCAATTATTTATTAAAATAATGGAATTGCATTATATTTGTATTATATTATATACATTTATGTTTTTTTACTCTAATCATTCCAGACTGGTATGTGTTGTCTTATATGACCTTTCTTTTTTTTCTTAAATTTGACTTCCTGTGGTCTTTTTTATGGTCTCAGGCTTGTCACAGGAGATGGAATCCAATTTGGTAACACTGACTTGCATTCAACATTTTAAGTTTACATTTATGCATTTGGCAGTCACTTTTATTTCTTCCCTAAAAACCCAAGACTTACACATTGATTTGGCATGTACTGTTTGAACTAGGAATAAGTCTGAATAAAATAAAATGAAATATATATATATTTTTTATAAAATAACAGTATTTTAGAAATGTATTCATTTTATTTATTTTTTAAAAAATAAATAAAAAATAAATAAAATTGTAGTTATTTTTAAACAAAAATATTTTTTTTTAATCTTTAAAAATAAATACATTTATTTTTTATAAAAAAATACATCTATTTTATAAAAACATTTATTTTAGAAAATAAAATACATTCATGTACTTTTATTTTATAATTATTTTATAAATAAAATTAAATAAAATGACATTTTTGAAGCTTGTTTTCAACATTTGCAATATCTTTTCTTTATATATATATATATATATATATATATGTTTTTTTTTATATATATATAGTTAAAAAGTCATGGTTTCAAATCATTAAAGACTTTGTGTTGTCTCATATATGACCTTTCTGGTTTTTGTCTTGAATTTGACTTCATGTGATCCTAGGCTAAACTCCTACTCAGAATATGACACTGGATGTCTATATCAAATATCCTAATTGTCTTATCAAAACTACCGTAGCAGAACATTACATTATTCATATGCTTTTGTTACTGGTGGTGTTTCTTAATGAAAACATCTTACAGTTAAATGAGGCCAATTGACTTGCATTGGAAGGCAATAACTGCAGCATAAAGCTTTCGGTTATAGAATTGAACTGAGCGATCTTGGCATGAGAATGAAGGCTGATAGCATTGTGTGGTGCGCTGGTGGAGTCCAGCATCGGTCCCCTGATGATAGACTCCCTTTTCACTCCATCACTTTTCTGACAGCCTGTAAAGCATAGCTTTTGAATTTCAGATCAGCACAGCCAGCAAGTCTCCATCTCCGCGATGCATGGTTGGCAGCTCTTTCATCCCTAAAACGCATGCACTGGAGTATACAGGAGATCCTGGGGAGAGAGAGGAGAGGTTGAAGATGAATCAGACATTTCATTGTCAGCGGGGCTATTTAAACAGACAGGGAGGGCGTATCATCTATCACAAGTTGCGCCGCTTAACACGTCTAAGCTGCAGCACTTAGAGGCGTTTTAGAACAATGCGAGCAAATCTGAAGCTTATTTGAGCGGTGTGGCTCCGTGACCATTAGCAAAATGTTGATTTGTATTCTTGCCGTGTTAATGATGTCATAATGGCTCGTCCTGGAGTGAACCCGTCTCACATTCGGTGTGTTTAATTGTGTTTTCCTCTGAATTATCTCAATGGTCGTACACTATAATGAGCACATTAGCAAGCACACCAATTTACTGATAACTCACAAAAAACTCAGGTTACGACTGTAAAGGGAACGAGATTCTGCATTGGAGATTGCAACGCTATGGGAACATTTCTGTTTGATTGGGTTTTGAAGCCATCATGACCAGGAGGCTCTATATAAATAGCGCCCTGACCAAACAATGGCAGGTTCAGTCAATCATAGGCATGCAGGAAATATAGCAGAGCAACGCAGCATCTCGTTCCCTTTTAGGGAACGATGGTTAACAAACTTTATTACTGTAACCTGAGACAATCCCTTTCAAGTGAACTTGTGCTGTCATAGACAGCAACGGTATGGGAATGATAATACCCACTCCGTTGTACTGACAAGTGCCATACTGTGAATCATGGCTAGCACAACTAAGACATTAGCACCTGGCATCACACACATATTGTAGGGATACCCCTGACAATACGGTTTTTGAAGCCGCCATACTCCTATTCGAATGAGCTCTGACAGCCATTGCTGAACGGATAGCCTTGACTATCCACTTGCTCATTCTTTTCTTGGATGCTGGGGTCCCTTTTCTAGGCAACCCAAAGCAAACAAACAATTGATCAGTCTTATGCCACAGGGCAGCTCTGTGAACATAAATAGCAAATTTTGCTTTTCCTGGTCCAACGTCCGAAAGGGGGGAGGACAAAAGGCCTGAAAAACTATAGATTGTGCCACATTAGTGGGGACATACCTTGGTCTAGGGTGTAGAAAGGCTTTCACCATACCAGGTGCAAAGCCTCTAATCAATACGGCGGAAATGCGACACCAATGGATTTCTCCCTAATGACTCCCCACCCAAAGGTGCATGGTAAACAGCTATGGACGCCACGTATCCTTCAGAGTGGAGGGCGATAACCCTGCAGAGAACTGATCCTGCAGGAGCTCCAAAACAGTACAAACCAGCTATAAACTGGGTCCATCTGGCAATTTATGCACCATAAAGTGAAAACTCTCCACTTCAAGGCATGTAGTTTCCTTGGTGAGGGAGCTCTAGAGTGAAGTATGGTCTCAACAATCTCAGTTGAGAGACCAGACAGTTGGTTTCCATAACCCCAGGTGGGGGTGAAGGGTTGAGCCCTCTGCCTGAGACAGAAGGTCCCTTCTGACTAGTGTTGCTTTCGTCAACGAAAATTATGACGAAATATTGTCGTCAACGAACCGTTATCACCTGACGAAAACGAGACGAGATGAGACGTAAATGTTGGTCATGTGACGATGACTAAAATACATGTGTAATGCAATATCGTTGACGAATAAAAACGAGACTAAATGTGGTTTACAAAATAAAAACTATGCTAAAATGTCTCTTCATTTTTGTTGACCAAAACGAGACGAGACGAAATGTCACGACGAATGAGAGAGTTGTGCGTGAACCCATAGCTTTGTCGGCTTTAAATTCTGGTTTGCGATCTGGTCACCCGATTATCAGCGAATTTAATAATAGTACTCCATTAGTTATTCTATTAAAATGTCTCATTGATATATTTGACACATTCATAATCATTACTTTTGCCGGTTCTTTGTGACAGCTGTATGTTATTGGCAGCGTCTCTGGTTACATGAACGCGTCACCGCATCAGCACCAGAACATGGAGATTTTATTTTAGAGAATAATCGCACAACCTATTCGATATTCTATAATTAAATAAACTAATCGAATATCCAAAAATCATGACTCATCCCTGCATGGAATCTCTTGTTTCTTTTCCCAAATCTTCACTCGCGTCATTTTCTAAAGGGATTATAAACGTTTCTTCATTGGTTCGCTTTTAATTAGACCTATTACATTCGTATTCTTTACTGTGGTAAAGTAGAAAAACGCTGTAGGACAGATAACCTACATTTGTACTTGCATGTCAAATTCTTTTCAACACAGTTTGTGCTTGTTATATTAGACATAGGGCGCGTCAAGTTTAGTTGTAAAGCGCGTTTCACACGCGCAGGTGATTTTTAGTTTCACTTTCTCTGGCAGCGCAATCTCAAACATAGCCTAAATATCTCGCCCTTGTGGAGGATAAAATTCGCTCTTCAGACCAATTTACATCAAGTAGAAAACACGAAGATGCAGTGGGGAAAAAAGTATTTAGTCAGCCACCAATTGTGCAAGTTCTCCCACTTAAAAAGATGAGAGAGGCCTGTAATTTTCATTATAGGTACACTTCAACTATGAGAGACAAAATGAGAAAAAAAAATCCAGAAAATCACATTGTAGGATTTTTAATGAATTTATTTGCAAATAATGGTGGAAAATAAGTATTTGGTCAATAACAAAAGTTTATCTCAATACTTTGTTATATATCCTTTGTTGGCAATGACAGAGGTCAAACGTTTTCTGTAAGTCTTCACAAGGTTTTCACACACTGTTGCTGGTATTTTGGCCCATTCCTCCATGCAGATCTCCTCTAGAGCAGTGATGTTTTGGGGCTGTCACTGGGCAACATGGACTTTCAACTCCCTCCAAAGATTTTCTATAGGGTTGAGATCTGGAGACTGGCTAGGCCACTCCAGGACCTTGAAATGCTTCTTACGAAGCCCCTCCTTCGTTGCCTGGGCAGTGTGTTTGGGATCATTGTCATACTGAAAGACCCAGCCACGTTTCATCTTCAATGCCCTTGCTGATGGAAGGAGGTTTTCACTCAAAATCTCATGATACATGGCCCCATTCATTCTTTCCTTTACACAGATCAGTCGTCCTGGTCCATTTGCAGAAAAACAGCCCCGAAGCATGATGTTTCCACCCCCATGCTTCACAGTAGGTATGGTGTTCTTTGGATGCAACTTCTCCTCCAAACACGACGAGTTGAGTTTTTACCAAAAAGTTCTATTTTGGTTTCATCTGACCATATGACATTCTCCCAATCCTCTTCTGGATCATCCAAATGCTCTCTAGCAAACTTCGGACGGGCCTGGACATGTACTGGCTTAAGCAGGAGGATACGTCTGGCACTGCAGGATTTGAGTCCCTGGCAGCGTAGTGTGTTACTGATGGTAGCCTTTGTTACTTTGGTCCCAGCTCTCTGCAGGTCATTCACTAGGTCCCCCCGTGTGGTTCTGGGATTTTTGCTCACCGTTCTTGTGATCATTTTGACCCCACGGGGTGAGATCTTGCGTGGAGCCCCAGATCGAGGGATATTATCAGTGGTCTTGTATGTCTTCCATTTCCTAATAATTGCTCCCACAGTTGATTTCTTCACACCAAGCTGCTTACCTATTGCAGATTCAGTCTTCCCAGCCTGGTGCAGGTCTACAATTTTGTTTCTGATGTCCTTTGACAGCTCTTTGGTCTTGGCCATAGTGGAGTTTGGAGTGTGACTGTTTGAGGTTGTGGACAAGTGTCTTTTATACTGATAACAAGTTCAAAAAGGTGCCATTAATACAGGTAACGAGTGGAGGACAGAGGAGCCTCTTAAAGAAGAAGTTACAGGTCTGTGAGAGCCAGAAATCTTGCTTGTTTGTAGGTGACCAAATACTTATTTTCCACCATAATTTGCAAATAAATTCATTAAAAATCCTACAATGTTTTTTTCTGCATTTTTGAACCTGAGTTGAAGTGTACCTGTGATGAAAATTACAGGCCTCTCTCATCTTTTTAAGTGGGAGAACTTGCACAATTGGTGGCTGACTAAATACTTTTTTTCCCCACTGTATCATAAAGAGATCGATGGTCTCTTTCCTGCTCGTGTCCCACATCCCTCTCAGAGCGCAGAGTATCACGCGTCTTTGTGTGGAAATATAAAACGAGTTTTTATTTTTTTATTTTTTTAAATAACCCCCCCAACCACCGCCGGTAGTTGGTCCATTACCGCGGTGGTAAAAAAAAAAAAACTGCCACCGTCACAGCCCTAAATATAGACTAAATATAATAAGATAACCTTGTTTGAAATTCTATATTGACTGGGTTAAATAGAATTGCATTACTAAAAAGAGACTAAAATACAATTTTCATTGACTAAAACTAGACTAAAATGTCATCAGTTTTCGTCGACTAAAACTAGACTAAAATGTCATCAGTTTTCGTTGACTAAAACTAGACTAAAATGTCATCAGTTTTCGTCGACTAAAACTTGACTAGACTAAAAAGAGTATGAACGTGACTAAAACGAATAAAAACTAAAAGGACAGCTTGACACAAAGACTAGACTAAAACTAAAATTAAAACAGGCCGCCAAAAACAACACTACTTCTGACCAGAATCTCCCTTGGAGAGCTGCTGAGAAAGGACACCAGGTCAGAGAACCATACTCGGGATGGCCAGAACGGGGCTACTAACAATAGACGGACCCCGTCCTGGCGGAATCTCCAGAAAGCGATTGGGGAAAGGCTTACAGACGCAGCCTCGGGCATGTCTGCACCATAGGTTCCAGTCCCAGTGGAGCTGGAAACGTGAGGGAGAACCAAAGCAGACAGTGTGTCGTTTCTTGATGCGCAGATAGGTCCACTTCCGCCTGGCAGTACTCCCTTCAGATCAACTCAACAGGCTTGACTAAAAAAGGGGCATAGCAGTACACTTAGAAAAAGACTGAACAAGTATGGCATGTTTAGAAGGGTTGTCAGAAGAAAACTTCTTCACAGCTTAAGTTAGCAAAGTTGCATCTGAACAAACCACAAGACTTCTGGAACAATGTTGTTTGGACAGATGAGACCAAAGTGGAGATGTTTGGCCATAAATCTGCGCTTAAATCTGCAGTAAAAGTGCAGTCACATTTACTGTTGCTCTGTGAAATTTCGCTGGTGAAATGCAGTAATTTCAGTAGGGAGCAAATTTGGAAGTTTAGTGTGAGGGCAAAAAAGTTCCACACGAAGATGTTGCTTATTTTAAAGTTGGTCATGCAAATTCACCACTAGAAAGTGACTTCTGTGTGAGCTGTGCTTCATACATTGCTACGCTACTGACAAAATACCTTTTTGGCAACAAAATTTTGCTGAAATATCGCTAATGTGACACACCTTAAGGGGCAGATTTACTAAACAGGGCAAATTAGCATGAGAGCGGAATTCCAAAACAGTGCCGATGGGAGAGACAAAGTTCTGGGGGGGGGGGGGGGGGGGGAGAATAATGGCGCAAACACCAGTACATTGACGAGCGAAAACATTTGTAAATCACCTTGCGTGATTCATTTAAATACTGTCCTCCCATAAATTGCGCCTGAAAGCGAAATTCCTACAGAATCTAATGCAATAAGGTCAGCCACAAAAATTACTTTTCAGCGCAAATTTTTCACTGCATGTCTTTAGTAAATCCTGACAGTAGTTTTTTAACGCCTAAAGAGGTTTTGCGCTGACGCAAGCTGTTAGTAAATCTGGCCCTAAGGGCGCTTAACCACACAGCCAGATATACGCACTACAATAAGCCAACAAAACGCAAGTTAAGGTGTACACATGCCAGGTGAGGTAATAGGCAAAAATCTAGCGGTGTCAACCAGTTTATGCTGAAGGCGTTATTGACTTTACTCTGATAAAGGAAAATAGATTAACATGTTTACACGACCACACACATTGTTGGCTTATGCATAATCAGGTTAAGAACATGCATGTAAACACACTGAGTGATGGTTTACTCTGACTCACGGGACATAGAGGAGAAAAAGGGTGGCGGAGGAAAGGAAGCTACGGTAAGGTGGTGGAAAACAGTGGCCGTGTTGGGTATGGTCATAAAGGGTCATAAAGCCATGGCAGGGCCGAATTAATGAGTGAGAGATTAAAGGAGGGGCGCTCACAGTCTGCATTCAGTCACTGCAGAACCAGACTTTGCTCCTGGCATGCTGATTAGCCTCCATGAATGGCTCTATGGACTCCTCTCTCCGGGATCTATCAGAGCCCAGTCATTACGGCCTATTTGGGGCTGAAGTTGGAAATGAATGGTGAAGCTTTTTTCTTCCAGCTTTGGAGTAGGGCTCACCTCTAGGGCACCGTGGAGAAAGAGAGAGAGACTGGGTGTTGTCAAACATGACAGGAAGAGAAGATAACGTTTTTTTAGAAAGGGGAAAGCCAGTGCACTGATTCTGTGCCACATTTTTACCTGCATTTGGTTTTAAGTATGATATTAGTTTGATATTAATCAGAGATGACCACTTGAAGGTTCTTAACACAAATGTAGCAAAATGTTGTCAAAATTAGAACATTACATTATCTATCTATCATTACATGTATACATTTGCAAATATTTATTATAAATATTTGACATGAGAGCACACATTACTTTTTGTTTATCTGCAGATGGCCTGACACATTATTTTGACAGCAATGAAAAACACAATTTGTGTGAAAATGGAAGCAAGATATCCAAAATAATTCCTCTGTACATAAATGTCTGTTTTTTCAGTTCCATAACCCGTTTTGTCCCACGTCTCGAGAATCAGAGAGTTTATTTTGAAGAATACATTATTTAATTCAGAGCAACTTTGATAACGAGGAGTTTCCACCCACATCACCGCTCTCATTTCCTGTGATATTCTGTGATGATGTAATTATGAAGTATCTGCCCTGTCATATCAACGATTTCACTTTATTCAAAGCTTCAGTTCAATTCAGTCTTTGAAGAGAGAAAAAGCAGACGTTCACCTATTAGAGCAGACACCAGAGCAATGCCTTCTGATTATTGTATGCTGATATTTGATTTTGCAGAAAGAGAGAAGCAAGAGCAAGAGAGTGAAAAATGATGTATGGAGAAGAGAAAAACAGATAGAGAGGGGAAAAAAATCAAATCACTTCTTGAAAATGTTCCAATAATCACTAAAGCGCTCCAGCAACTGAGTTGGCCAAAAATAGATTGAATTGAAAGTTCTCTTGGTGTTTTATGACGAGAGTAGCTCGCAACAAGGGTCGTCTGGAGAACTTTCCTTCAAACTCTTTTGTTTATTTTGGCAGTTCTGACAAGCCTGCAATAATTTCTTCTCAGTTTCAAATGTAGACTGAAATATTGGGTGTAATAAAAGCCGATGGGCTTCGCATCCTGATGAATCGATGATGGGCTGAGAGAGGAGAGGAGAGCCTCTGAAAATGATGGCTTCTTTTCTCTAGCGCCCAGGGCAAGCAGATTTTCAGCTGTGCTCATAAATGTAAAAAAAGAAACAGGCTGTATTTTTTTTTATTTATGTGTATAAAACAGATATACAAACCAAACCAATCCAGCCTGGACGTGGTTTTACATTCAGTACCTCTTCACTGGCGGTGGAAGCACCATCCATCATTGTTTGTGTTGGACCTCATGCATGTTTGGTCAGATGAACCATTTCACACACTGTAGATCAAACTTCAGCTGCATACATATACAGACACACAGGTAATTTTACATGCCAATAATTCCACCGGCCGCCATATCTAGTCAAGTAGATGCTATAATCCATCATGTGCTATAGACATACACCTTCATTATGTCTCTCACAGCTACACTAGATCACAGTTGCCCTAAGACTACATACTATGACTGCATTCAGAGCCGACCCTGACCTCCCTGGACACCTGACACCCCAGTGGTCCCACTACAATCCTCCCTCCTTAAACTAGTACTAATGAAAATGTAATTCCCGATATCAGAAATAGACATTGTTACTAGAAAAAAGTACAAGAATTCACATTTTAAATAGTACAAATTTAATTATTGATATCAGAAATGCATCCTGTGAATGAATAAAAGCTAAAATGGCTTGCCATAGCATGTCACTGTGTTTTAAATGATAAAAGCAATAAAGTTTATTACTTACTGAGGGATGTGCATCCATATTGATCAGTATGCCCAGCCAATCAACATTTTAAATATAGCCTATAAATCAATAGTCAATGTCAATACATTGCTTTCTTGCAGAGTTGTAACTAAACTGACTTGGAGACTAGATAATCATTGTCTTGTTTTAAAAGTATGTGCGCCTATAATGAGGAGTGTCATCACGCCCATATATTGTATTGGTCCCCACAGATGTTTTGCTGGAAAGTGCGCGTTTCATTTCGTGCACAAGCATATGAACGCATGTTAATGCGCGACGCGGCCGGTTATCTTTTATAAACAAACACCGTTGCCCTTTGTCGTTTATCAAACGTAATACATGGTTGTATTTTACTCTCACTTTTTTTTTGTCAGGCACAGAACACAGCCCTGGAAGTGGTGGCATTAGCAAACAAGACACAGACAGACCAAAAGATGCTTAGACAGACTAGAGAGAGATGCACATCAACTTAACTTTACTGTTCTTTGCTGACATCAAACCTGGAGAGGAGAGAACACAAGTTTTTTTCTGTCTTTTCGTGACCAGAAGGATTCCGCTTAATTTTCTCATCGATGTTGTAAACTTTGATTGACGCGCTTTGACACGAGGGGGAGACGGGGTCTTGAGTAATTTGCGGGGCCCTACACAACTTGCGTAGTGTGTGTATAGGGCTGATCGGCTCTGACTGCAATACTCAGACACACTTCTGTGATTGAACGCTTCTTTCTGTAGTGAGCGTAATTGTCTCTATCTGCAGCCATATCACAAGGAATCACATTTTCTTGGATCTTTTGAGATAAAATTGCTTGAAGTGCTATGAAACATACTGTGACTTGCTCAAACCTTCCCAGTCAAGAAAGATTATTATTTTTTTTCAAAATTTTTTTTTCAATATCCTTGATTATTTCAGTGTAATCTTAACATTTATGTGGCTTATTTTAATATGAACTGCAACTTGCAGAACTCAAACCCAGTCAAGAAACAATCTTATTTTGTTATTTTCTTTATTACTTTATTTTATTTCATTATTGGCTGTGGATTATGGACATTAGTGTACATTTAACAACATTCCTGATTATTTCTTTTTGATCTTAACTGTTTATGTGGCATATTTTTATTATTATACATTAATAGTATTAATGATAGTTGTTATGATTTTTATTACTATTAAGATTTATCAAATTACAACATTACTATACATTTTTGCCCTGAATTCCTGTCATGTTAGTAAAGCATTATTTATTTCTTATTATTAATTATACATTTGTAATATTAATGATTATTATTATTAATAGAAAGAAATGATGTGGAATTGCTTGCTGGATGTGTGGTAATATAATATAATAATAAAATAATAATAATCAGATTCCTCAAAGGGATACCTTGTCCATGGCACGCATACTCTTTATTATCAGCGGTAGTGTTTAGATGTAGATGTTTTTGTCTTGCAGGTAATGCGTAGGCCATTATGGCAATTGTGACAGACTGCCTGTTAAAAGCTTGGCAAAGGATAACCTAACTGTGTACATAAGCATTGCTTTGTAAGAGGGTTGGGGTGTTGATGCATCCCATCGCTGAATTAATCATCATCTAACATAAGCGATCTCTCAAGAGGTTGTACGCTGCTTTCTTAGCCATCTGTCTGGACTTACAGTGGGGTTTGTGGAAGATCTGCAGCCCACCCTGATGCATCAAGCTTTTTTCCGCTGACACGTCACTGCTAGGACATGATTCACTGTCGCAGGTCCATATCCAACATATTGCACTGGCTTGATGAAGCCGTGTATATAGATTCCTGTTTATGCAGGTGCAGGATAATAGAGGAACATTGAACAATGGCCGCAGTGTGCAGCTTCAGCAGAACTTGGTCCCCATCAGTCTGCTAACAAGGGTGATGCCTCAGTCTACAATATTAGTAGGGAAACTAACAGCTCAGCACCGTAAAAATCCATTTATTCTGTCAAAGCTGTGGGCTACTTCCAAATACAGAGTGGTGTGGTGTTATATGGGAGACGCTGGTTTGAATCTGGCCTGCGTTGTGTCATGATTCTGTTTCTCTCACTTTTGTGCTTATTTTTTGTCCTGTTAAATTGGCTATATACATTTTTTATGACTAAAACGGTTTTAATGATGGAAAAATGACTGCAATTTTTTAACATCACTACTTCAGTCGTTCCTCACCGTTTGCGCTGTAATTATGAGATTAATTAATGCGGCATGCTGAGGAGAGCTGTACTATTACTTTTCTTAGTGATCAGGCTTGCAATTTTCACCCGGTAGATGATAGACCGAACAAAAAAAAACAAAAAAAACATGAACTTGCATTGAAGAAGGGACCTGAGTAGGGCTGCACAAATGGGGGGGGGGGGAGACCTGTGATGATTGTGGGATTTTAAATGTGATTTACAAGAAAAAGAGCTCCAGGTTTGGTGTGCTTATTTGTAGGGTTGCACAATTTGGCCAAAAAGGTTGAGCTAGGCTATATATTAATGTGACTATTATGAATAATAATTATTAGCAGTAAATAATAAATAAATCAAATAAATATTACAATTAATATTATAATAATTACTCATAATTATTATTGCTAAAATTAGAAATAAGAACTATTACTAATTGCAATATTTTAATCTATATTTGTAATCTGAAAAATAAAATAATAGTTTAATTTTACAATACAACTTTGGAAGATGGTTGGTGCATGTCGTGTTCCCAAATGCACATTATAAGCGATCCGTTCATGTGGAGCAGCATTTACTGTGAACTGAGCCGCTCTGAGACACACTGAAAAAAACAGATCATGAGCTGCTTGCTTGAAAACACTGAAACATGCATCGCATATATTTAATTCATTAAATCGCAGCCTATGTCACAGTCATATCAAGATTTCAGTTTTGTTTTGATTAATCATGCAGCCCTAGACCTGAGCCATAGTTAGGGACTGGAATTACAGACATGGGTTAGTAACCGCCTAGCAACCACCTTGAACACCCTAGCAACCACATATAA
Organism: Abramis brama; assembly: GCF_963993115.1. Taxonomy (NCBI): domain Eukaryota; kingdom Metazoa; phylum Chordata; class Actinopteri; order Cypriniformes; family Leuciscidae; genus Abramis; species Abramis brama. The sequence continues at coordinate 19,904,083 of NC_139982.1, read as the reverse complement.
ATGTGCTAAAAACCACTCAGAACATATTAGCAACACCCTGGCAACCAGCCACAGCATTCAAGCATTGTGGCGGAGAGTTTGGCACCACTGACGTTTTCTTAAAAAGATTTGATTGTCATCCTGGTGTTATTGAAAGCTCAGCTGACATTTATCTAAACTCTTTGTCCTTCATTCAGGTCAGCTGGTGGCAGGTACATGTGAAATCGTGACTCTGGACAGGGACAGCAGTCAGCCAAGGAGGACCATCGCCCGGCAGACGGCCAGGTGTGCCTGCAGGAAGGGCCAGATTGCCGGCACTACCAGAGCCAGTCCAGCATGTGTGGAAGGTAAGAATGAGGAGGGGCTGAGGTGGGACTCATCCAGGCTTTTGGAGCCACTGCCTCTAAGCCCACCAGAGCAGCCATAGCTGGGGCTTTCAGATTCCAGAGTGATCCATGAGATTACACTGCTCAGTGAGTGTGGCTGAAGTGTCAGTCACAGGATTTGGAATGTTGCCGCAGGTTTCATCAGTGCCTGAGGTCACGTGTGCCGAATGTGTTACGAGGTGGCGGACGCTGGGGAAATTTAGATTTGTGAGATTAGCTCCGAGCTGCCGCGTGTTATTTAATAGCAAACTTTTCCAAACACAAATGACAAGTGAATCTTGACTACATGTTGTCATATTATGAACAAACTTGAGTTTCCAAAAATCTTTAAATAAACAAAGTTGCATTAGGATTCAATCATAACTGAAAGACATGCAGTTCAGTAAATGAGTCAAATGTTAAAGTAATCAGTGCAATGGATTCAGTGAATACAAACCAGTAAGTCTATTTGAGTAAGTCTATTCATTAAAAGAACTGACTCATTTGAGTCAATTGTTCATGAACCAGAATTTTAAGCCTCGTTCAGACTGTCAGTCCAAATCGTATTTTTGTGCATATCTGATTGAAATCCGATCAGATTTAGCATGCGTGAATGGCAAAAAAATCACATGGAATTTCCGTTTCGAGCTACATTCATAATGTGGTTCTTGAAATCCGCTGTCTGACCGCTCTAATCGGATTTTGCATGGTTTACGTGACTTTCTCATGCCACGTAAAATGTAAAAGTCCGACTTTGTTATAGGAAACATGCTGAAAGTCGCTGCAGAAACAAGGTTGTGTTGTTGTAAAGTGCCTGAAGTCCAGTGCTATTTTAATGATTTATTAAATTTACTGGCTCATTACAAATCATTCATTCACAAATTTAGTCTATGTTAGTTGCACTGTACGTTATTTTTTATAGTACCAAACTTTTTGCAAACACAAATGACAAGTGAATGCAAATTGTATGTTTAACTACCGTTTGCCATATGAACAAACTTAACTTTCTCAAATCTTTCATTTAAAAGAACCAGCTTGTGGATCTGTAAAGTGAACACAATGGAAAGACGTAACACTGGCTCTTTTATTTCACCACATTCATTTCAGCTTGTTACTGAAGCTTTTTTAATGTGATTCAACTGAATTTGTCCACTTGAAGAAAATGGCACCACTTAATCGAGAGCTTTTTAAATGATATTTTGCACTTGTCGCATTCCCTTTTTCCTCAATTTAGTTTTAGTCTTGCATGGACTGGTTTTCAGCGTGACCTGCACTTATCTTCATGTGGTCGTATGTCTTCTTGCCTTCAGTTGTTGCTATGACACCCGAGTAATTTCAAGACATATTTCGTAAGGTAGGAGTTTCTTCGTGGCCAGATGAAAGTAGGTGTTCTTGAGTAATTGCTTTTGAAAGACACAGTCCTCCGTGTTTCTTCGACCTTACATCACCTGTAGTGGGCTACACCACATGCCAATCAGTAACCATGGCTGGAAAAATGTGGTAAAAATGCAAAAGCATGATAAAATAGCACAGAATCCAGGAAACGATAAAGATGAAAAAATAAAATTAGTGTAAACAGAACAGTGCACGTAGAAAAAAAATGCTGTGGATGTCGTGTTTCAGTAATTCCTCATTGCTGTTATTGGAAAATTGTCTTATGGCTTACAAATTGACAATAAATATCAGTCACTCTACGTTGGCATTTTCTAACAAGATAGCCGGATACAATTTCTCCATCGGTGCGAGCAGAGGTCTTGAGGCTTTGGCCTTTCAAAAATGCAGTTATATCCTAACAACCGATGGATTCTGCTCTTCAGAAATAAATTTAAGCCTTAAAATTAAAATCTCAGTGTATCCAATTGACAATTTACCCCCTGCATGTGAAGACAATCATTTCTTGAACAACACAGCTCCCTCAATATTTCCTCAGTTTGTTTGCTGTTTAACTATTTACTCCACTCGCTTTTAATTTAGTGTAATTTGGCTCTCGGAGTGTCTGCAGCTATTAAAGAATTATTGATTTCTTCAATCGTTTTGTTTCTTTTGAAAAAAAGCTTCTGCTAAATATAGCCCGATCTCTTCAAATGAGGCAAAGAGGCTGTTTTATCTTGTTCTGTGCCCCATGGCTTTATCTGATAAAAGGCAGGCAATCAGACAGGTTTTGATACTGAGAAAGAATAGCCGTCACGTCTGCCATTATGTATTAGAACTAAGACCGCCAGCTTTAGCTGCATGACAGCAGGTGCTGAGTAAACAAGCCCTGCTGATGGAAGGTGAGCAGACTTTTGTATTTAGCACATTTGAAGACCAGTAAAACAAGATAACACTAGATCACATCTGACTCAGTGGTTGTGCATGGCAAAGAAGGAAAAATGCCAAGTTCTTGTTCCAATTTTTCCTACTATCAATTGAATGACTCTGGTAGCCCTTCTTTTTTTTCCAGTGTCCTTGTTACGTGTTACATGTACTTACTGTAGTAATAACAGTAAATTATGCATAATTACATGCAACTAACCTAATCCAAACCCTTTTCCTAACCCTACCACTTACACAAGTAAGTACATGGTGTTAATTAATATTACTTAGTATTTAAAAAATATAATTACACTGTACAATGACACCTTAAAATAACCTTGGGAGTTGCACCATATAACATTTTACAACCTGAAGTATTCTTTATATATAATATATTATATATAATATACAGTTCTAAAATTTGGAATCAGAAAAATAGTTTAAAACATCTATACTTTTACTCATTAAGGATGCTTTAAATTGATCAAAAGCGACAGTAAAGATATTTATAATGCTACATTTCTATAAACCTTTGTACAAAAGATGTCATATAAATGTTATTTTGAAATTCAAAGAATCCTAAAAATCACAGTTTCCACAAAAATATTAACAATAAGAAATGTTTTTTGAGCAGCAAATCAGCATATTAGAATGATTTCTGAAGGATCACGTGACACTGAAGACTGGAGTAATGATGCTGAAAATTATACAATTAAATGTTATAATTTTAAACTTATTTTAAAAACGTTTGTATGGTAATATAGTCAAAACTTGGAGGTGTAGCATTGTATTCAGTGTAACAGTGGTGTTCAATATAAAATTAAGTACTCAAACATACTGAACCATGAAAAAAACAACATTCTTTGGCATGAAACCAGGCTGGAATTATGTTTAATTCATGTTCGTAGCATAATTAAATTTTAACTTGTACAAGTACACTGACAGGTCAGTTCTAACTGCAAACCGCCTCCATGTAATATGAATAGCAAGAAAAGCAGAGCCGAAAAAACATTTGCTCTCTGGAATCTGTTGAGATGTCTTGGGTAATGACATCGACATGACAATTAAAATGAATTTATCATCAAACCAACAGGAAATTAAACCATCATGAAGTTTTCATGTAGAACAGAATCAAAGTGGCCTGGAAAGTCTGGCATCAATATCAAATCAGACTGAAAAAGCTAAACGAGAGGCGGCTGCAGCATGTTGGGACTCAGAGGGACTGCGGATTCTGCCTGGAAGCGGGTACGAAGTGACAGCAACAGAACGCAATTCCCTCAGCTGGAGGTAGCGAGGAGGTGAGAGCCGACAGCTGGAATATGCCCCGAAAACTATGCGGAAAGTCAGGGGAAGGAGAGCATTTTAACAATTAGACAAGGTGATCGTCAGCCAGGTGTCAGGATAATCAAGTCCCGCTCACTGAGCACCTGCATTAATTCCATATCTTTTGACTCCTCAATCGAATTCGGAATGTCAGTCCAAGGATTAGTAATGTTTCCCTAGTCACACAGCCTAGATGGATGTGATAGGTCAGGGCTGACCCCAGGCAGCCAATTCAAAGCATCTGCCTCACATCGCTGGTACTATGCGGCAGCATTACAAATCGGATACTGGCTCCCCAAAACATTCGGGAGTGGCTAGAGAAGTTCCACGCCATCAATCAAGATACCTAAGTCAAGATGGAGCTCGTTTCATCTGGGAATATCACGTCGGGAACACCAAAAGCTAGAATTGCCATTCACGTTCTTCACATTTTAATATGGATTGCAGTTTCTGGCATGGCTTTATATTTTTGAAAGGACAGATAAGGACACAGAATATATCGTTATTTGGACTCACCTACTAAATAAATACAGTGGCTTGACATAAGTGGTCCCACTAGAAACTAATTATATAATGCATCCTCTGTGTTTCCACAATGCTCTAAAAATTAGCATGCCCTGTGATGAAGTGTCTGCAGGTGTGCCCATGATAACACAGATTACACAGGCTCTCCGCCTTGACTCCTCATATATTACTTTACACAAACATCCTCTCACAAAAATCCCGTCATTTTGTTTTCTAGAATCAATTAAGTGAGAACCAGCAGTGCACACATATCTGTGTATTTGGTGATTAATCCAAGTATTATTCTATTTCATTATCAAAGCAAGTTTTATGATGGTGTAATGAAATGAGAATAAATCTACAGTGCATATATATTTATAGAATATATAAATATAAAATGACTACAAAAATATTAGATTATACAATAAATTGAATTTTTAAAACATTAAAATGCTAAATATTATGTTACATTCAATTATAAATCATGTTTAGAATTTATTACAAAGAAACTGAAATTTGTTTATTTATTTATTTACTTACCATAACAACATCACTGTCTTGAATTTCGTTATGGCAAATAAATACATTTAATTTTGAAAACATTAAAATGTTATATATTAATAAATACTAAATATTGTGGGTATACATTTGATTATAAATAGTATGTATTAATATTATCATTAAACTCAAATTATGTTTAATGTTGTAAATGTAATTTTTAATAAGAATTTAAATAATATTTATTACAAAAACTGTGGCAAATTTGTATCGTGCACATTACAAAGAAATGCTATTAATTCAAGTACACACAAAATAAATTCTCTTGATTTTGAGTTGAATATGACTGAAAGTAATAACTTGTTTAGAATGTTTATTCAGTAACTGATTTGGGCTGCATTTCCCAAAAGGATCGTGAGCTAAGTTGATCGTAGAGATCATTGATGGCAATGGTTCTACGATCTGCTTTTGGAAAAAGCTGCCCTGACTGATCCAGAAAGCTCATTCAAAAAGGTTTCATCAGGCTTATTGTGAGTCTCCAGAGATTCATCCAGATTTCTCATTCAGAATTTATGATTTAAAACAATAACTTGTGAGCCTGTTTGACAAATTCATCTAAGATTTATTCGTTTGTGAACTGGTCGTAGTTTGTTTTTGAGTGGAAAATGTGCAATAAAAGATTCAGCAGTGTCTTTAAAAGCGCTGCAGAAAACACTGGTGTAAAACAATTGGCGTAAAACAATAGATAGAAAATATTAATTGTTATTCACATCCAGTTCATTATCTAGGCAATTTATGACATAAATCCCCTCACTGATTGCATCACAGTGGGGGGCTTAACATTGAGAACAGAAGGGGCTCGGTGAAGAAACTGTTTGGAATGTAAGCTCATGAATTCATTATAAAGAAGAGCATGTGCTACTTGTAAATTATGGACATTTCCTGTGTAAGCAAAGCTGATCGGAATACTAGTGTGTGACATTACCGTGAATGTTAAACATATAGAATTCTCAAGCAGTGTCTGCTGTAAAAAATGTATGGACAGATGTTTGATGTTCTCCTCTGTGCCAAACGTTTGAGTAATCGCAGTCCGCTGCAATGAGCAGCCCATCTCATTTATTGTCCCGATAAATCTTGTGTCCGGCCTCTACATCGGTCATCAGTCACAGCTAAAGTCTTAACTGGGGCAGGAATGACAGGGCCTTGAGGACTGGATCTACCTTTCCTCTGAACATTGTGAAGACCCCATTATAAAAAACAAATTTAGGTTCAAAAAATACCCAGAATTTGACCATTACACTGCTTGCATGTATGGGTCACGCAAGATATCTAATATTCACAATGATATTCACAGTGATGTTGCTGGAAATATAAAAATGAAGCACTATTGTGATGATTTTAATCTTTTTTTATTTGTCAATTAAAATAAATGCTGAAATAGTGTCTCTGATTTAAACTTAAGTCGCAAAAGCAACATTATAAATTTGATTCATTTCTGTGAATCAGTTTCAATGATTCATTTCAAAAGATTCAAATCTTTGATTCAAATGATTCATTTGTAACATTCCAGCTAGTTATTTTTTTAATTTTCTAATTGTAGGCTAATATTCATTGTGATTGGTTTTCTTTAAATCAATTTGCATACTGATTTGTGATTAGTGCATCTGCTTTTACACTGAAAAAAGTGTAAATTTGTAAATGTCAGTGTAAATTGACAGTGTAAATGTAATTTAGTGGGTTCATTCTCATATACATCCAACAAAACGTCTAAAACATACTATTCTTGCGCTGCCTTTCAAGCACTGATATTTCCTTCAGAAAATGCAAATCTGTTTTTTTTTTTTTGTATTGAATAATTTTGATTAATGATTAAATATTTGTGAATTGCAGAGCCACGGCTAAAAAGGCACAATGCATCTTTTATGTATACAAAAAAGAAATAATTTTGGGTGTGATAATGGAGGTATTCAGTGATCTGTCACAATTTAGATGCCATCTGTACCAGCATTAGAGATGCATGAATAGTTTAGCAAGAAAGTCTTCTCGCAAGAATTGATTGCAGGGATTATTTTGATATTTGTTTTTGCCTTTTTCTAATTTAAGTCCCAACGTGTGGATACTTAAAATATACAGATTACAATTCAACAGATTCAATTTCCAGCATCTAACAATAAAAGGAATTTGTAATTCAAATCTGTTATAGTCTGAGTTATATAAATAATAAGCAAGAATGAGATTTTTCCATTCAGAATCAGATAAAAGCATATTATCTGAACAATGTCACATTTTGCTCTCTGTAAGCAACTTTAATATTACTTTTGTGCCCCTTTGACCGAAACCACGAAGTTCCCAGAGTACTTTGATGTGTTGATTCGGAGAGGCACTTTGTGCACTCTGTCATAGTCTGTTTACCATCAGTGGAGTGACAGTCTCAATGCTCGATACCAGGAGACAGAGGACAGCTCATTAGAGAGCGAGTCTGAGAGCTTACGTGTTGTGCTGACAGGACTCTCTTCAGCTGTTGTTTGTGGATTTGTTGACTTTAGTTTGTTAAAGTGTTAAAATGTTGATGATCTGTCATGTGTCATGCATCATTGAAGGCTGGAGTGATCTAACGTAATACCAGAGACAAGCAGAGAATGAGTTAGAGGTGGGATGTGGGGGGGGGGGGTTCGGAGTAGCTGAGTATTTTACTGTGAAATAAAGGGTTTTGGGGGCATCATTATTACAGTGTGTTGGCTTGACAAATCCCTAATGCAAGACCAGACATTTATAAATGTAACGGCTCCTAGAGCTTTTCAGCTTTTCATGTCTTTCAGCCTGACATGGGATGCTATTACTTTACATTCTGATCTGACTTACGGTTTTCCTCGAGAGCAAATTGTATCAAAAAATCCCACATACTTCCAATGAATATCATGGATTATAATTCTATCTATCTATCTATCTATCTATCTATCTATCTATCTATCTATCTATCTATCTATCTATCTATCTATCTATCTATCTATCTATCATCTACCCATTCATCTATCCATTCATCTATCCATTCATCTATCCATTCATCTATCCATTCATCTATCTATCTATCTATCTATCTATCTATCTATCTATCTATCTATCTATCTATCTATCTATCTATCTATCTATCTATCTATCTATCTATCCGTCCATCCATACATCTATATCTATCTACCAAGTTGGGTATCTATCTAGACAACAAAGTTGTTTGTCTTGACAAACTTTACTTTTATGCACTCCTTTTACAGTTTTTCTCAGTCGCTTTGGTACATTTCTCAAATCATCCTCGACATTTGCAAAACAGTAAGTGCATTTCTCAAAACACTTCGTACAAATAGCAAAACACCATGGGTTACCTGCAAAAGCCAGTCTCTTGCTCAAAATCCCTAGTTCCTCTCTCAAAAGTAAATATCTGTGTCAATGAACATGTCAGTGCCATCAGAATGGCAAGTCCTTGGGTCATTGTGTACGGATAAGACATAGACATAGTCATGTTGTCAATAAAACACTGCACTCTGTTAGTATTACCTGATGTAAACTATGGCAACAGTTTGGGTGACAGTTACTGTATTGAAATGTACAAAGCTGGCTTCTTCTGTATGCCATATATCCATTTCAAAAGTACAAATTTACACACTACTGTACGTGAGTTATTGATTGAAAGTGGATAGGATTCAGTTACACTTTTACTAGTGGTCTGACAAAAATAAAAAAAACATTACAATATTATTGTGATATAGAAAAGAAAAAGAAATAGGGGCACAAAGGTGAAAATACAACATTAGAAAGGCAAACACAGGAAAGACCCCTTAGGCAGAACTTTGCTTTTGCATGCAGCTCTGTATATATGCTTGCCAATTGAAGGTTCATGAGATGCAACTGAGCTATTTCAGAGAACTGGTTTCTCATTGGTTGATCTACATTCTCTTCATTAGTGAAAGTCAAGATTCACCTGCACAATTCATCAATTCATGTCACATTTACAAAAAGTCTAATAGAAATGTGTAGAAAATACACATGAACTAATGACTAGATGTTTTGAGGGGTAAGACTATTGCACAGAGAACTATTTAATACATTTTGAGCAACATGGCATTATCAACTGATAATGTAGGAAACCGCAGACAATTGTACATAATCAATTGCATGAATGTACCAAAGCAATCGCAACTTGTTCAAAAGAATGAGAAACTGCTTTTATGATGTGCACAGGGGACTATGATGTGGAGGTTGAACAAGTAATTTTGAGAATTTCATTTCTGATCTGAGAAATGCACCAAAGCGACTGAGAAAAACTGTAACCATACTCTGTTCAAGCCCTCCAATCAATATAAAACCAATCAAGCCAACCAACCCACACCCAACCCTGAATTAATAAAAATTAAAAACTACATATAAGACTGATGTTAAATAGTATGATAAACTCAAAGCGTAGATTAGAGCACCACTGGCTGCATCCTACAGTTTTGTGAATCATGCCTACAGAAAGAAGACATACCAAATTTGCATGAAAGGCTCTTTTATTTGTCGTTATGGCCCAGGGCATAACAGTGAATACTAATGCTGGAGATTAGTAGCGGAAGCTAGTCCCTAGAGTAGACGCTGTGAGGGAAACATTCACTACATAACAAACTACTTTGAGTTTGGAAGCCATCTCTACAACTATTTTTTACCTTTAAGAACATGCCTTTTCCTTTGGTGAGAATGACATTTCGCATCCATTTGTATCTACTTGTTCCCCAAATACTTTGTTAGCCTTTCTCCAAACGTACGAATTCTGCCACCCTAATATTTATGTACTTTTGCTTCCCTGGGTTATATTTCACTCTGATTATCATTTTCTCTACCTCACAAATGTACTGTTTTTTCCTCTCTCTCTTTCTGTTTCATTTTCTCTCAGTTTGCCTCCTTTCCTCCCTCCCTTTTCTCTCTCTCTCTCTAAGGGCCAATTGGGGTGTCACGGTATGCAAATGAACATGTAAGGGTGCCCTAGTTATTATAAATAGACATTTATGTTTGATTAAGTGCAAAAACAATCTTACCTCAGGAAAAATTCTCACTGTTGGACCTTAGCGATCTGTTTCAAAGAGAAAGGCTTAGGATATTAGGCCAAGTGCTGGAGCTCTTTTCTTTCATTGCTCTTTTCCTTTGTTGCATGAAATGTCTTTATTCTACAATGTCTTGACCTCTGAATGACTTATGTCATATGACAATTTTATATTTATTAACTAAACTTGACCTTAATGGCATTCATATATAATGATAAAACTTGGTTTAATTTTTTCTACTATAATTTCAATTCTTTTGCATTTAAGTTGCACCAATTGACAGTCATATAGAGACCACGCTTTGATTCATATAATAGCTAATAAATAAGATTGTTTAATGTGTCTGTTTCACAAAGAAATCTATAGACTTACAGAAGTAAAATAGGTTGCGAATGTTGTTCTGCGTATTTAACTTCCTCTTCATATTTGTTTTCCTCTTCTTTTAACAGCGCATATTGTCAGGAGCAGACAGTGGTGTGAGATGATGCCTTGTTTGGATGATGAAGGCTGTGACCTATTGGTAAACAGAACGGGCTGGACGTGTGCGCAGCCGGGAGGCCGAGTGAAAACAACCACAGTAAGTGCCACAAAACAAAACAACAACTCAGGACATTGACTTGCTTGTCAAAAAGGCTAATGTCAAGCCAAATACCCCAATTGATTAACAATAGCTATGTTTCCATCCACCTATTTTTATGTGCATTTTAGGATATAGCATAAAAAACTGCCGGATGGAAACGCCAAGATGTGCATAAAAAACGTATGCACTCGTTTGAGTCGGATACATTTTTATCTGATAAAAAACCATGCACATGAACTACGATGGAAACGCATTTACCGAATAAATTCCTCGATGCACATAAAAAAAAATCATGTGACTTTGCGATGGGATAGTATAACTGGACTAACCAGTGAACCAATCTTTTTGGACAGCATCTGAAGTGCTGTTTATGTTGTTCTGAAATGCCTGAGCAAAGTCTGTCGTCAAAGTGTTTGGTATGATTACCTTCCAGAACTGTCTTACACGACTGCATTCCCAAACCGCAGGCACCTTTCTCCAAAATGTGTTTAATTACATTCAGTCTTTGCACTCTGAGATGCAAGTAATTTATTAAATGCAAAAAATTATCATAGACAATGGCTTCTCCAGCTTTTATTATATATTTAGCACCAGTTTACCAGGATGTGAAGATTTTAATCTCTTTGACTCACCGGATGGAAACGCTGCTTTATTCGCAAATGTTTTATGCGAGATTCTCATTTTGCGCATAAAGTTAAATTCACAACTTTATATAGAAACATATTGAATGATGGCCAACGTTGTCCATGATTATGTGTAGTAACTTGTGTAAGATATGTTATCTGAGCAGGTTAATCACTTAGCTTGTTAACAGCAAGAATGACTATCAGGGGCGTCGGACTGGGGCTAAAACCAGTACTGATTACCAGGGCCCGAAGGGGAGAGAGGGCCCTTGAAAAGTCTGGAATATATTCTATTTTACCTATATATTTTAATTTGCTAATTAAATGTCATAACGAATGTCAGATGAAATGTAAAGTTAGTGTATTGGCTGAATAACTTGGTTGATTGACTACATTTTGTATACAAAAAAGTAAAGACTACCTAAGGTCTCACGGTCCCACCCCTTGCTAATGCGCCAAATGGTTTAGTCCATCTGCACGCATTTTGTTTATGTTAGTTAGTTGAGCATCTGGTGGAGCGCAAACTTCTGCTGTAGAAATGTCTTGCTCAAAGAAAGCCAAATCAGGCCACCAAAAAAGAAAGGAAAGACAGGAGAAGGAAAGAAAACAAAATGAGGGGAAACAATTGGTAACTGACTTCTTTTCAAAGAAAGGTGAACACAAACTAGAACACAAAATCTATAGTGCTAAACTGCTTGAATATCTCCGCGATCGTTAGTGCTAAAAATGAACTGAGACAACCCATTGAAAGAGCAAAACATACACTTTCAGATGACAATTTGGTTATACATGCAATCTGAGGTAAAGGCTAAATAAATAAACTGTACACTAACAATGCTGTTTGCATACAACACACCATTATAATAGCCTGATTTTTAAATTAATAGGCTATAATATCTAACTATATCTATATCTGTTGAGGAACATAGGGGCCCATCAGGACTGCCTATGCATAGGGCCCAGGATCTTGTGCTACGCCCCTGATGACAATGTATAATGTCCATATTTGTTGTTTTAATTATATAAATGTATGTGTTAGATAATTTAAAAGATCTTAATTGATTTATTTTGCTGCTTAAGACTACAATCAAAAAGCTATTTTACAGATTTCTTATTAGATACTGAAAAGAATTTAGCCGTTAATATCACTGACATCAAGAGGGCTTTTTATTCAAATTAAAGAATGAATTTTTGCCTCTCCACACCTTGAAGATTTGTCTATATCCTTGGTTAGAGTCCAACAAGGCTTGGATTTGGGACAACACCAGAACCTCTCAAAAGTGATTGCGTTATACACCCTAACTGTTGTGTTGTTAAATCCCAGGTATCCTGACGCCAGTGGGGGAAGATTTTCCCAAGAGAGGTGCAACGTATGGAAGAACCTCGTCATTCTCCAAAGCTACAGCGGTGCGGGGGAGGGGAGCATTCATCATAGTCCTGTTAGCCCTGTCTGTCAGTCTCTCCATTAGTCCTTCAGTCTCATAAGATAAGGGGTGAGGACCTCTCGTCATGGAGTTTACGTGGACCGTGAGGAATGGATCCCCCTGTGCTGTCAATCAGAGTTGGAACCGGCCAACGCTTTGTTTGCCGATGCCAAAACGGGCAAGCGATCAGTGCGATGACGAACGCAGGATAGTTTGCGACTTGGATCGTGAAAAGTGAAATTTTACAGACCAAAGAAATACGGACAAACAATTTCTGTGGGGAAGGATTTCCAATATGAACACAAAATACACACATCCGCTGCTTCAAAAAAAACAAAAAACAAAACACATACATGAGCTTTGTAAGGAGTTTTTCCAACTGAGCACACGCAAAATAGACAAAGACGTTTACAACAAACCTGTTGACTTTTCTTCTATTGCAGTTCTGCTACCACTGTTGTGTAATGGACTGAAATCAGTCAGGATTTGGAAACGTAGCGAGCACGGCAGACGATTTGTCGAACCGAACATTATCTACCTGACCTGAAGAGACTAGCGGAGACTTGCGCTTCGTGAAAGACCATCCTATGTATTTTCAGAGTCATAAAGTTATATATATATTTAACAGTTTTATATGATGTACCTTTGTAGCAAACCTTATTTAACACTGACAATGTGATCCTATTCATAAAGGGTGAATTGAAAAACGTTATGTCCTGGAAAGTTATTTGCGCATTGCTTTCATCGCAGATGAATATAGGAAGGAAAATAGTGTACTTATGTATTTGTGAGTAAACTTTTGTTTTGTAACAACATTCAACAATATACACACACATAAAAAACAACTGTAACCCACCTTGACAAGGTTATATACATCAGTATACAGCTATGGGTCAATTGTGTTTTACCGCAGAGATTGTACACTGGTAAATTCATCTTATAAAAACTGTTTATGTGTCAGTCCTTCTGTGATATCTGTCATATCGAGACGGTCACCCCATTAAGATAATGGCCCTTATGAGATAATGGCCGTCCGCCGCAACGAGCGCCGTGTCCTGCGTGGTTTCTCTTAGACCATTACTCTGCCCTTGTTGGCCCCTCTCCTCCTCTCTCAGCGCCGAGCCTGTGGAGGAATGCTGCTGTCAGCCAGGCTTCAAGCTTCATTTAACATCACTAACAGCCTGCATTACACACGGCGTCTCTCAGCTACAGCCGCAGTGCCCCACAATATCACCCCCCGGCCCAAAACTACCCCGAGTGTTTATGAGGGTTTGAAGGAGAATGATGCTGGCTTTATTGAGGCTTTTAACAACTTGCATTAATCATTTTCTTTGGTTGTGTCACTAAATGTGGCCCTTCATACTTGAACCAGAAGCTAAAATATGCTAAAATACTTTCTTCTGTCTCATTTTAATATGCAGAGACCTAAGTAAGCCATTTGTAGGTTGTAACGTGTTTACAAAAATGTTTTTTCTGTTTGTTTGAGAACCGCGACCAGCCTGAAACGGCAACAGCGGCTCAACCAATGGCGCGAGTTTTCGACGGAGCTATCTTTTTGAATGCTGTTGGTTTTATTGTTGCGTTTAAGATCTTAAAAATCTACATTAATCATTTACTTTGGTTGTATATCACAAAATGTGGACCTTCATACTTAAATCTGAATCTAATATATGCTAGAACAACTGTTGTTTGAGAATTCGACAAGCCTGATATAGCAACAGTGATTGGGGCGGAGCTATCTGCTTGTTTGACCAATAGCACACAGGGAGAGTTGTTCAGTAGACCTGTTTGAACGTTTGAATGCTGGTGGTTTTTTTGTTTTTCAGAAGGTCTTGACAACTTATAATTGAAGTAAATGACTAATATACACTACCATTCAAAAGTTTGGGGTCAGTACATTTGTTTTTAAAGACTTTTCTTCAGTGAGGATGCACTAAACTAATCAAAGAAAAAAATACATCACGGTTTCCACAAAAATGTTAAGCAGCACATCTGTTTTTAACATTGATAATAATAATAATAAATGTTTCTTGAGCAGCAAATCATCATATTAGAATGATTTCTGAAGGATCATGTGACACAGAGTAATGATGCTGAAAATTCAGCTTTGTCATCACAGGAATAAATAACATATTTAAATATATACAAATAGAAAACAGGTCATTTAAATTGTAATTATACTTAACAATAAAACAGTTTTTACTGTATTATTTAATCAATTAAATTCAGCCTTGGCAAACATAAGAGACATTTTTCAAAAAATATAAAAAATCTTACCAACCCCTAACTTTTGAATGGTAGTGTCACACGAAGTGGGATCTTCATACTTAAAGATGAAGTGTGTGATTCTGTCAGACATCTCTAAGTGCATCTATTTGTTAGACATCTATAAATAAGTCGTCTGTAGGTCGATTTCCATAAAAAGTGTCAACACTGTGAATCTGTGGTGTTTTTAAAGTTTGTTTTGAGAATCCCAACCAGCCAGCCACAGCAACAGAGGCTCAACCAATGACGTGAATTTGGGGCGGAGCAATCAGTTTCTTTAACCAATGGCAGAGTGTTCAGGCTTTGGTTTGATTTTTTACTGCTTTGAAACATTTAAAAATGCTAGATTATGGGTTTACTCTGTAGCGTATTAATTAATTTGATCCATCCTGTTATAAAGGAGCCATTTTCTTTTCAGCAGTAAGAGTGTTGTCTAGTCATCTTTTATGTCATTTCGCTGATATCTATTTTATCCACTGAAAATGTCATCGCGAACAATTAGCCCTTTTTAGACAACCTGCAAGGAAGGTGGAGGCAAGAAACGAAGATGACTGGCTAAGGTAAAAAGGCTCCCTTGAGTTCATAATCAGGGTTTGACATGTCGCACTGAACCATCTCAAATTCCCATACAAATCTTACCGGCTTGGCTCACTCATCCATGGACTAAATGAGAAAAATTACAGACTTTGCCAGTTCCCTTAAAATCCCATTTACATTCTGTCAGCTCCTATTAAGGGACGAGGATCGTGACAATGGGCAAAAATATGCATGGGAGAGAAATCCAGCCCCAGTCCATCACGGTAATTCCGACCCTGCTTACCAAGGCGGCAGTTGATTTCTCCTCAATTTGGGCTTCCCTTCCCGCAAGCTGCACACTAAACAGGCCCTGATAAGCACCCTGCCTGAAAACCAGCTTTAACAATATCATACAATTACAAGCATCAGTAACAGTATCAGCCATAGATTAGAGGTACTAAATGCTGAGCTATGAATAAATTAGCCACAGTTTTTCGCCAAAGCAGAAAGAGTCGAAAAAGAATGAAAGGACAACAAGGCAGGCACTTTGATTTTCGTAGCCCCGCGCCTCGGCTGATAGTTTTCTGGAAATAATTTTGAATGACACAGATTATAATAGATTTCCAAAATAATCCGGATTATCGCAGTCATTACAGCCACATTTGATAAACGAAAAAAGTCTTTCTGCGGTCACACGTCATTATGTGCATTATGGCTCAAAGCGGATGGCGATCTTATTTCAATTAAAAACTGGCGTGCCTATCAACGTGATGCCTCTGTTTACTGAACTCTTTAGACAAAGACGTCATCTGCAATTCAAATGATTTTAATCAGTAGACACAGAGGCACAACATTGATGGGATTGCTTCATTCGTTTAGCAAAATGTCAAAGCAAATCGTCGGGTCTCA
Organism: Abramis brama; assembly: GCF_963993115.1. Classification (NCBI taxonomy): domain Eukaryota; kingdom Metazoa; phylum Chordata; class Actinopteri; order Cypriniformes; family Leuciscidae; genus Abramis; species Abramis brama. Next base: position 19,887,733 of record NC_139982.1, on the reverse strand, counting down.
GCTGTGTTTGTGAACAAACTCCGTGTTTCAGATTTGCAGGAGATTAAAAAGAGATGAAAAGCAGTGAATGTGTAATTGTGTGAAATCTAAACCCAGGACCCTTTTTATAGTGCAAATTTCTGATTAAGGCAAAACTAAAGGAGAACTCCCCGCAATTATCGATAATTGCGAGTGGGCAATTATGTATTAGCATGATAAAAACAACTGCACACATAAAGGACGACAACTTTGCACCTGAGATGAACGGAAGTGGAGGGTTGCGGTTTGCTCACGAGTTAGGCGGATGTTGCTTCGAGTTCCTCCGGGTCCTTGTGGTGAATTATGGTCTGCCCTTCAAGCAGTCATACACGTCCGCCATTAATCATTTTTGCCCAGTGTCCCCATTCTCAAAAGAGGTCTGGAATGCGTTTCCAAATCTTACTGAGACCTGATTGTCACCCTGTCCACCCTCAGCCCCTTGGGGTCCTTCATACGAGACCATAAAGATGAAGAGGAGGCGGTGACTTTGTTGAGGGAGATAGTTTCCAATGGGACCAAGCATACTCCTTTACTGAAGGGTGTTGCCCAGGCAATTTTTGGATTCAGGCAAGTTCTTTGAGGGTCACGCAGGATGAAGTAATGTTTTGTAAGAATTAATTGAATTGTTCACTGAATACACGGTCAGCATAAGCAGGACCGATGAGGCATGGATGCAGCGTATAACAGTGTGACCTCTTAAGGGACAGTCTTTGAACGAGTCCTGGAGTATCCTATACAATAACAAATGATGTCTAACAAAAGATTCTCCTTCCCTCATTTAAGCATGACGTATTTGCCATTGCTACTGAACTAAAGGTCAAAGATATGTCAATGTTATTCAGCTTCTGAGAGCTAATCTTTAGGATGAATGGAGAATTTTCTACATATACTGAATTTCACTGATCTAGAGGGCTGGCCGTGGAATTTGTGAGCCCCCAGGCAAGATTATACAAATATCTTAAAAAATATAAAATTCTGTGCATAACTAGTTCTAGAAATTAAAACAACAAGACTACAACTCATATTTTCAGTCTTTACGTGGCTTTTTTTGTGATTCTGCATGGGTGTAGATCACATAATCAGAAATGATTAGTGCGTTCAAATTACGTCGGAATGATTGTACAAGTTGTAGCGCACATAAAAGCCAACAAAGAAACTTGGTCTTGTTATCCCTATAAACATACTGTATCATAATTAATACGCCTCTAAATGATCAACATGATCAAAACTTTGCTGAAAATCTGTTGTACACAATCTACTACATGCCTTCTGTTGTCTGATTGATAGTTTATACGTTTTTTGCAAGTAAAAGGCCTTTTAGTATAATTGTTAAAACGTTCACATTCAGGTCATTGTTCATGTGTATTTTTTGCTGTGAAATCTTTAATGTTTTTTTTAATAAAGTAAACATAAGAATGACTTTTATATTGTTAGTAATATTTCACGAGGAACACTTACTGGACTGAAGAAAAAACATGTTAAAATGCGAGTATGAAATATGACCCATCAGGCTTTTGAGGAACTTTATTTGTTCCTCAAAACTACAGTATTTAAATATCATAGAGAGACATCTGATATTTATATGCATTTTATGTAAGTTTTCTGATACTGTTATAAAGATCTTATTGATTTACATTACAAGCTATCAGGATTTCATCTTACTTTTTGGCCATAAAAATAGCAGCATCTGCACAAAATTGCATATTTTTGTTCAGTTTGGGCCTCTGAATAAAATTGACGTAATTGTTCTTCCTCAAGTATGAGCACTGACTATATCATACTATATGAGCCATAAAACCTGACACATCACATATGATACCCAACAAAAACACACATGCAAACCTTTTATTTTTCAAATATTTTGTCAATAAACTGTTCCATTTCAAAAATTAGATTTTCCTGACTGTTGTTTCATATGTCAGGCTTTACAGGGTTTGGGGCATGTCAATTAAAAATCATGGTGGTGGAAGAAAACTCTTACTGAAGAAATATGATTTAATTATGAATGTTGACAGTATAATTAGTTTGTTAAAATATTTTTTTTCTGTACCATAAATGAAGAATAGTAATGCAACATGCCAGAAAACTCTAAATTCATTTAGCTGATTTACGAGTGGACAGACCAACCTACATTTCCCTCATTAAATACACAGATAAACATCAATTATGCATCTAATGTGCATCTTTTGCTCTTTATTATGTTGCATTAATGCAAAAAAGCTTCTTGCCTTTGTCAAAACACCAAAACTGAAAATTATCTCATAATTTATTCACCCTCAAACCATCCTAGGGGCCCTATTTTACCGATCTAAGCGCATGGTCTAAAGCGCACGGTGCAAGTTCACTTAGGGCGTGTCTGAATCCAATTTTTCTAGTTTAACGAAGGGAAAAATGGTCGGCGCGCCAGGCGCATTGTCTAAAAGGGTTGTCCCTATTCTCATAATGAGTAATGGGTGTGTTTTGGGAATTACGTCCGTTAAACCAATCAGAGTCTCATCTCCCATTCCCTTTAAATGCCAGTTGCGCTCGCGCCATGGCAGATTCGCTATTTACATGATGGAATTTGATAGTGGAAAGACCTAAGCCGTCTCCAGAGCGCAAACGGAACTGCTCATGTGTGAGTTAAAGTGCGCAAGCAGACAGTCTACGGGACAAGCCGGATTCCACCATATCTTTATGTACACAATAATAATCTTTTACATTGTAATCCTTTTATTTTATATATTTGGCATTTGTTTGTGTGCTGCTGTGTTGCGTCCCTGTGTGTTTAATAAGCAGAGTGTACGCGCGTTGTGGACCCGCACATTACTAACGTGCTCATTAAATAACAAAAAAAATATCGCAGTCTATTTCTGTTGCATCAACGCGCCAACAACGCGCCAGAACACACCTCGTTTTCAGACCAGCACGCCCATGGGCGCACAAATGCGCGCAAATGCATTTGCTATTTAAACAACGTGGCGCAGGACGTGAAAATGATAACTGCGTCGGGCTGAAACTAGCAAAAAACACTTGCGCCGCGCTTGGCGCTGCATTGTGCCAGGTGTAAGATAGGGCCCTATGTGTATATGACTTTCCTCTTTCAAACAAACACAATCGGTGTTATGTTAAAAAAATAATATCCTGGCTCTTCCAAGCTTTATGGGAGTGAATAGTAACTGAAGTCCAAAAAAAGCACATCCATCCATCATAAAATTAATCCATACGGCTCCAGGGGGTTAATAAAGGCCTTCTGTAGCAAAGCAATGCATTTTTGTAAGAAAAATATCCATATTTTACTTTATCAACTAGAATCACTGGCTGTACGTGACGGCCGTACGCGAGTCTAGTTCTGGCGAAGAGTGACCTCTGACCCGACGCATGACGTATTGATGAACGTGGAAGCAAAGAGGAGCAAAACAAAACACTGGTCACGAAGTAGAAGTCTAAACTGAGAATTTTTAAAGAGAAATGTCAGAGGAGCTTGAGTTTGTTGCCCAGCCCTATTTGTTTGAACGGCGAGAGGCGTCTACTCTAAGCTCACGCTACTCCTACATCCTGTAGTTGTAGACTTTTCTACAAAAACAAGCCCAAAACCTTTCATTACAGTATCTATGTCAGAGGTAAAAGCACTTAGCTGTAATACACAATGCTACAAAACAGCATCCTCCAGTGTCAGCCGCGCCATAGCAAAACACTGAACCGCAAGGGCCGCCTGCAAAATAGGATTATAGAGATGCACACCAGCAAGGCGGCGTTCCTCTGACCACAAGTCATTCTGAGCTGAATCTACCAAAACTGATTGATTCCCGTCTACGATTCACCAGACACCTGAATGTCACCTTTCCACATCGCTGCCATTCACTGCACAGAGTGATTGGAAAGAGCAGAGGGGATGCTTATGACAAGGGGAGATATGAACTTAATGCTGGAACACAGAGAGGAACACTGGCGCGAGGGTGGAGGTGCACCGAATGCCACAGCTGACGACGGGGAGATATGGGAACATTAATTTTGCTACAGAGGTCTCTAAGTCTTCATTTCCAGGAGTCTCCAAGTCCTGGTGGAAACATCTGATAAGAGCCTGATGTCAGTGTATTCATTTCGTTCTCTATCATACTCACATTCTTCACCTCGTTCATCTTTCCAGCTCAGGATATTTAGTACAATCCGAAGCGATGTCATTGTCATGACCCTAAAGAAACTTCCCAATATTTGACATTTAATATGTTTCGACTGAGCTACAGTGGTCTAGGGGTGCACAATATGGGACTGGGAATTGACACGAAGTTCACGATTCGATTTGATTTAGATTCACAAGCTTGCAATTCAATTGAATTCAAAACGATATGGATTCACTTGGATATATATCAGGTACAGTACATCAATTTTTCTCAAGGAAAATAATCTGTAAACAGGGAAGCCTGTCAGTTGGTATATTACTATAAAGGTTCAAATTATCAACTGATTTGTATAGCCTACAAAATTTTTAATTACACAATAATAATGTTATAACTTTTTAGTGATAAAATTACGTTTCAGTTAGCTTTTTAAAATATAAACATTTAAACAGTGGTCTACATTAAATCTTACAGTTTAATTATATTGTCAAATTATAATAAATATGCAACATAGTGCATATATTTAGTAAAATGCTGATTTCAAGAGTTTATTATTCTAACTATAGAGTTTATGGTCATTGAATGGCTATTTTGAGGTAAATGTAACATTACGTGACATTGTTTACAAGCTGTTTTAAAGACGTCTTTCCATGGTTAAAACACTGATTTAGCGATTGCATGAGGCATGAAACGGATTTCGGTAAGTTGTACTGTATCTTTCAACATACCTTCTGATGTTCATTCATGTTTATTGCGTGCTGTAACTAATGGCACTTCACTTGAACTGAGGTGGCAACAGCAATCACCAGAACAAAGCTTATTGCAATTATTGGAGGAAAGGAGAGCTACAACAAATTTAGTAAAGCATTGAAAAAATAAGACACAAAAATGTTCAATGTTTGTTTGCTTTAGGTGCATTCACACCATGTCAGAATTACCGTAATTACAAAAAAAGCGTTCACGTCCTTGCAGAACTTTTTTACAACTTGTAAACTCCGACTTGTACCACCTGACCACTGCAGATTCATTTTGGCATTGATAGTGTTAAGGCTATTGATTGAGTAGAACGTCACGGAGTCAGCTCGTAATTACAGTAATTATGACATGGCATTTTCAAAAAAATAAAATAAAAGCCACCATACATTCTACAAATCTACATCGTTTTCAAAATCATAACACTTTTAGCCCGCTCTCGAACATTCTCAGCACAGATTATTAATCATTGCCTCTGATCGTCATGCGATGGTTGTCTTCCTCTGACATTTCCTTGTGTGGCCTTGCTTGTGTCCATCCTGCTGAGTCGCTCATCTATGCTTGCTAATCCAACATGCGTGACAGCTGACCGCTGATGCTAACAATAGCGAGACAGCACGGACAGCCCGTTCTAAAGACTGTCAAATGATAAATTACCCTCTTCAGTCACTCTAACCGAGAGCCAGTTAGGTCACACAACCAGCTTGACGTGACATTTTTCCAGTACTGTATATGCAAACTGCTGCCAATCAATTAACAGCTTGCCTTTCTTTACCCCTCAACCGCATATTGGGATTGTGGGAAATTGACTGCAGAGGGGAAGTCAACACAAAAGCCTCCTGCGGGTCCAGGGACGGGCTGAACAAATAAATGTGGCTGTGAAATGGAACCTGAAAAATTAATATCACTCGTCCTAATTGTGAATTCCTAAAAACATAGCAGTCGTCTTGTAAATCGACAATTGGATGAAAATAATTTTTAATCAGTACTTTTGAAGCTGATCGTTTAGTCACTCGTTTGATTTACTGACACATAGACAAAGAACATCTGACTGTATATGAATCATTACATATCAGAAATCACTGGTCACAGATCAGGCATTAGAATGAACATGTTGTGGAAATACTGTCGAGTCAATATCGTAAAAGTCTGTTTGCAAACCCTGCGCCGAAATTGCGACTCATTTTCCAAAGAATCAACAGTGAAATTAACCGAATACAAATAAATAATGCTCAACTGAGACATTCACATTGTTGAAAATAAATAACCACATTCCTAGCATTAGGATCCTTTGGAAGGTAATGTTATTTTTAGTCCAGTGAAGTTGCAATGATGAAGTAGGCGTTCATTTTCTTCTGCTTTCTTTTATTTGTTACAATAAAAGCTGTTTTTGGACGAACAAGGACGTTTTCAGTTCTGAAACTTACAGGATTTTCTTATAGTATGATGACCTCTTATAAGAGGTCATCATACTATAAGAAAATCCTGTAAGTTTCTTTTGACATATATGTCAAAAGCTCAAGGGAAATTTTATTTCTCAGTTCATGACCCCTTTAATAAATAAAAGGTTCAAAAGAACAGCATTTATTTGATTATAGACTTATTTTTGTAACATAAGGGGCCCTATCTTGCACCCAGCGCAATTGACTTTGTACACCGACGCATGTATCATTCCTATTTTGCACCCGACACACAGCGGACTTTTCCCTCCACAGACGCACGTCGGTAAAGTAGGAAATGCATTTGCGCTCCCGGGGGCGGTTCAGCGAAAAGAGGAGGCGTGTTCCGGCGCAAACGTTCCCTGGTGCTATTTTGCAGTTTCAGAAAACAATTCCGCCACTGACCAGGAAAAACCTAGTCTAAAGTCAGTGGCGCGTTGCGCATGTTATTCATATGCTATTTTAAGGGTGCATGCTTGGCACACTTTACTTATCTCATCTACACACAGACGCAGCCGTTCTCATTTTTAGAAAACCATACATTATTACAGGGAAAAATATTAACACATGAGGGAAATCATTGTTGTGTCCATGAAGATGTGAAAAAATAGGCATAAATCTAGCTTACACATTTACCCAAATTTGTATACGCCTGTTTAAGCGAAGCTAATTTGGGTGTGTTTCTCCAACCCCATACAATGTCACTTCTCTGTGTTTTACGGCCCTGACGAGAACGTCGGTCTCCTCGGCTGTGAACCGCTCCTGGCGTGCGCCTGGCAAATCTGCCGTTATAATAGCAATCCGCCATGGAACAAGCGCGCCTGCTCTTAAAGGGAATGTGAGATGACGCTCTGATTGGTTTATTTCACGTTACGCCCAAACCACACCTATGAATAATGAAGCTACTTCAGACCAACCCATTTTAGATTTGCGTCGGAAGCAAGAGTCATTTATCGAGATCCGCCCACAGTTACTTGCGTTTCGCGCTTGATACTTGTGTTTCAGATCGTTAAAATAGGGCCCTATATCTTCACAATTTTTAATTCACATATAATTGTATTTTTTTATATTATTTTTATTTTAATTACTTAATTGTAAAATAAATTGATGCTGATTTCAGATTTATGCTGAAAACTATTTGCCAATAGAGTAAGAAAAATCAACAATCAATTATTATTTTTGAAATCAAGTCTTCATATCTAATGTACTTTTGCTTCTTAAGTAAAACAAAAGTATTTTAGGAGGATTTGATATTTTGTACTGGGAAGAAAAGACAAAAATACTGATTAAGAACATTTTACAGTGAACCGTTAGAAATGTCTTACAGGGATGTTTTTATTTAAAGCCCAATTTCTAAAGTCTCGTTAATCTCCCCCTCGTAAGAGAAAAATCATTACTGTCTATTCATTATTTTATAATATAAAATATATAATTATATCAAGATTAATATGATAGATGAAGTGGTGAAAGCCACCACTGGTCATTTTGCACCGGTGCTTGTCTTTGGCCTTGCAGCAGCTGTGTTTTAATTAAAGCTGCTTCACTTGAGTGGTTTATATTTATATTTTATTGAGAACTTTCACCTCTCATGATATACACAGAGTGCAAATCAACCCTGGGGCATATCATTTATAAACATCTTTTAATTGCCTCATTTATATCTAAAAGCCTAAATTTATAATAGTTTGATGCAAAGGCTCTTCAAGTGTTGCTTTAGCGATGGGAACTGTAAAATGTACGCATATTTGTATCACTATAAACATAAATGTCCATTCACTGACAGCAGAAGGAGAAGATTGCACAATTTTCAATGTTCAAACACCAGGAATGCTTTCAAACCTGTGACACATTTCTGTTTCACTTTAAATATGTAAAATACTAATGTACTTTGAGGTAAAGTAGCAAAAAAAAAAAAAAAAAAAATGGAATTGATTGAAGATATCTTTGAAAAACAAAAAAGATGGCACCATCTCGCTCATTTGCACAGTAATAGACTCTAGCTTTTAAATTGTCATGTCTGGCATGCCCTGATATCAGAAAGAAAAGCCAAAAAAAAAAGAAAAGAGCTTTGTGTGCGTCTACATACACGGTTTCTCACAGCTAAAACAACAAAGCACTTTCATGTTGTCTTCAAACAGTAGAACAGTTAGCGAGGTTTGAACTGAATGCTGTTTAACCCCTCAGAAGACAGATTAGCCCCGAGACAGTCCATTCATCATTCTTCTTATTCGTCAGGCAATCCCAAAGGACCGAACCACAGGCACCTTCTGGAACAGCAATAGTCCTTGGGAGTGTTTTTACAAGTTTGGATTCCCGGCCGTGTCGTTTTATTGCTATTGCAGCGAAAGATTTGATGCGTATCCGCTTCCCTCCATAAAAGCTTGTAGCGTGAATAACTAGCTTTGATTTGATTGAAAGAATAATGTTTATATTGAAAGCACATCACTTCCCACAAGAGTGCCATCATAAATATAAGGAAAGTAGCACTTACATACATCCAGTGTTGGGCAAGCAATTGAAAAAAATATAATATGTAACATCCAAGACACACTGTCAGGTAAAATGTTGTTTTCTGCAGCGATGCTACTAAAACTGTATACATCTTTGACCCAGAAGTAGAGCTACCAAGAGACATTCTTCCATTCATCTGCTGTCTTTTCCCAAAGGATGAATCAAAGGACGTCGAACTTAGGAATCAAAGTTGGAGCTTAATCAGCTGGTTGCTTTGCTGGCTCATTATCAGTGAACACCTGCCTTTCATGCCATTTATCAACTACCTGTCAATATATAGATTAGAGTATCCATTTCACTGTCAAAACTGACTATTCATCACGGCTGTACACTGTCCGATTGTAAAGTTGTCTATGACCTCTGTGCATAAACAGACAATCTTCACACTGCAAAACATAAGTGAATATAAACAGACAATGACGCTAAACAGAATGAGCCCTGTGATAAATCAGATATTGTGAAATATCAATTTTGCACATGGCTGCACACGAGCGCGCTTCCATATTGTCCCGATGCCCCTTGTCTTATTCCAAAGCCATTAGTTTAATTCATGCCATTGTAGATGGAGAAGGTTCACTATTGGCTTCATAAACAGACAATGAATCCAGTTTTACGAAATCAAACATGTCATGCAATATTTCAAGAAGTTTCAGAGCTGGACAATATAATTGACTGTTTACTTCAATTACTTCAACGTGAGACATTAGTTGGACAATCTTAAATAGTATTAACGGCCAGAGATTCGTCATAAAGCTCTCATTGCAACAGGCAACAGAGTGAAGTACCTTGTTCTTAATTAGAGTCTTGAAGTCCCAAATCGTCTTGCTATTCTTCTTTTGTTCCAGAGTTGATTCATTCCTTCCTTCAGCACCAGGACGCTCAAAAATGCATATTAAGCAAGCTTTCCTGAAACAATTGATACAAGAAAATGTTAAACCGAAGACAAATGTGGCTGGAGTCGGTTCATCTATCACTTTCCCACTCATTGTTTTAACCTGGTGGAATCCCACTTCGCCCTTCAGTGAGCCCCACAAATCATCCTGGGACATGGAAATGGGGGACGGAACAAAATGGGCATCAAAGTTCTAAGACTTTAGAAAAGAGAAAGAACAAATAGAACAGAAAACAGAGGATTGAAAATATTCTTCTGGAAACAACATCGCATCCCACTTATGATGATTGCATAAAGGGGAAACGTCTTTTTAAACCTCATTTTTAACCCCAGGTTAAGCAATGTTTCACACTTGACATTTTGAAAATATTTCCATTGTGGATCTAGAATGCTAGAGTTGTTAGGCAACATTTCTTCAAGGGGAGTCTATGTAGATACTTTTACCATTCATTTTAAACAAAGATCAATGTTGACTGGTCAACAGCCTCTGAATGTGTCATTTAGAGTCCTGCTCAGATGAGATTCATTAGATATTAGGCTTTCAAATTGTTTTTTGTAGACTGAAACCTTTGTTTATTGGGTGAGCTCTTAAATGGGCGGGACTTTGCAATAAACAGTCAATAAATTAGAATTTGGTCAATTATTTAAAGGGATAGTTCATCCAAAAATCATTTACTCACCCTCATCTTGCTCCAAAGCTATATGACTTTTGGGTAAACTAACCCATTTAGAAATTTCACTGTTTGGTAAAAGTTTAAGAAGCTCTTTAAAAAAAACAGCAGACACTAAAATACAAAATACAGGGTGGGCCATTTATATGGATACACCGTAATAACATGGGAATGGTTGGTGATATTAAAGTCCTGTTTGTGGCATATTAGTATATATTAGTACACACCACCCATCTTGAGGAGTTTGCCCCCTCACATATACTAATGTGCCACAAACAGGACTTTAATATCACCAACCATTTCCCATGTTATTACGGTGTATCCATATAAATGGCCCACCCTGTAGATCTAGGCACACATTTTGACGTTGATAAGTGACATCTGTGCTAAAAGTCCCATTTACCATGCAGACAACCAATAATAAACTGCATAAGTGGCTCAACTCATTAAATATTCATGAGCGTTGTACAGTCGCAATAACTTTTAGTTTCAGCGTCTTCAGAGTGTTACAGTTAAAACTGACAAAATGGTAATAAGAGTGATAAACTAATATTTGTTCTGTATGTTTCAGAAAATGTATGGATAGTTCGCCAAAAAAAAAAGAAAAATCTGTCATAATTTACTCGCCCTCATGTTGTCCCAAATCTGAATGACTTTCAAAAAAGATATTTTGTAGAACATTGACTTTCATTTTCACAGAGACATTTTTTAAGATTTATCTTTGTGTTCCACAGAAGAAAGTAATACATGTTTGAAATGACATGAGGGTGAGTAAATTATGGCAGAAGTTACATTTTTTGACGAACTATCCCAAGCAGAACAAGACAAGCAGAACAAATCAACACTGTAAAAAATGAATTCATGATTTGTTATCACAAATCAACTAAGATAATTAATGTGGTTCGGATAACAAAATTTTGAGTTTCTATTTACTAAAACAATCTCCTTCATTGAATTAACTTAAAATTTGAACACAACCATGTAACTTGCTTTTTTTAAGTTAAACCAACAATAATGTTTTTACAGTGTAGTAACACTTCCACACATGGATAGTTATTAAAACCTATTGCATTTGATTTGTCAAACCAAATATGAAAATGACAAAGTTAGAGTTTACCAGTGTACAGTGTGAAATCTTGAATCCAGATTGAAACACAAGGTTGCGTTTACATAATTTCACATGTGAAATTGGGATGCAGTTTTCTCGCTTCCTCCCATTGTCTACTCAGTTCCTCTGTTTCTAGAGCCTGTCAAATCACATCAGCCTTCTCAGCCTCACCAGTCCACGCATCTGTTTACTGGTATATAATAAGCACATAATCAAACGCCACAGTTAAGCGAGTGCTGAGTGCTGTCAGAGCACATTGAGGGTGCATTTATTCAACGCTCTCAGTGCTGGCAGTTGCTTTGAGAAGGGCAACAGTAGAAGCAAGTGCTAATAAGCATTTGACATCAAGGTTACAGATATGCACCCTGTCGAGCAACAGCGGGCCTGTCTCGCACTCTCTGGGGACTTAGTGTGACACTATTTTGTACTTTATAACAAGCACAAACAAATTCAACTTTAATAAAAACAGAAATGAAAGATGAGGAGATGTAACAAAAACGTTAATGTGCTGAACAAGGCAATTATGAAAGCTTTGGATGCATGTGGATTCTGTAAGATCCTTTTTGATTAGTCATTTCAAGGTTGATGACATCCCTCTGTTGTTTTGAAACTCTTATGCAAATGCTAAATTGTAAGCAGACACATTTTTATCACATATTTACTAGACACTGAGGATGTCAAAAGAGGTTGCATTTAAGTAGGCAGTGCACTAGCAAATCACAGGAAAGTGATCCCTGGAGAGTTAAACCTGAGGATAATGATGCATTTGTTTAAACAAAAGCTACGCGTATCTATTCAGCCACTGGCATCTCTAGCACAGTTTACCTCTGATTCATGTCTTATCTCAATGACAGGAAGCAGTTTGTTCCTTTTCAGAGACATAAATCCTCCACCACTGCTGTTAGGCAGGGCGTCCCCCAGGGATCTATCCGGGGCCCTCTACTCATTTTAATCTACATGCTTCCATTTGGAGAAATAATTTTTGTCAAAGATGCAAACATATATTTTAGTTCCCATCACCACATCCTTCCAACCTCTCATCAACTGCCTGCATCTCTAATTTAAAGCTGGACATTCTCAAGCTCAACAAAGATAAAACTGAAATCTCATTAATCAGTCCCAAAGCTCTTGTCCTAAACCAGCCTGGTGTTTCTATAGATACTGGAGTGCAACACAAATTTGCGTTAGTTTGCTCTATGAAGTATCAGAGAGAAGTAACATGATATAAAACAATCAATATATTTATTTAATTATTTATTCATTATCAAAAATTATGTCATTGTGTAATCTTAATATATACTTAATTGTATAGGGAATGTAATCTTAAACTCTAAAAAAATGTATATAAAATTTACTGTATATCCTAATTTAAGTTGCTATAGATAAAAATGGCTGCCAAATGCATAGATTTAAATTAATTAAATTAATTTATCACCATTTAATGTATATAATTCGTCTACACTATTGTTCAAAATTGAAAGAAGTTTTAATTTTAAACAAAGGTGAATGTAAAGACATTTATAATGTAGATTTTTGTTTATATATTTCAAATAAATGTTTCTTTTAGACCTTATATTCATCAAGGAATCATGAAAAAAAAGAGAAGTTTCCACAAAAATATTAAGCAACACAACTGTTTCCTCATTGATAAATAATTGCGCAAATCAGAATATTAGCATGATTTCAGAAGCATCGTGACACTGAAGACTGGAGTACTGATACTGAATATACTGTTTTTACTGTATTTCTGATCAAATAAATGAAGCCGTGTAGAGCCTTCTTTGTAAAAACATTAAAAAATCTTACCAACCCCAAACTTAAATATGCAAATTTTTAATTCTATTAATACAGTTTCAATTTTAATGTTTGTGTGGCAGGGTTGCATATTTATACATGCCGTTTTTATAGGAGATGTGACAACATTGTGGAATATTCACTAGCTTTTTTCAAAACTGACTTCAGAAAGAAGAAAAAAAGGCTTGTGGGTTTCTTTTTGCTGACCAAAGCAGGACTTTGACTTTTACAAATGCTGTTTCATGGCAGTCTCACCGCTTCATGCCAGCTTAATATTAACACCCTCAGGCCTGGCCAAACAGCAATTATTGAGCTTGTGTTACTGTGTGTATGCATATGTGCATGTGTGTGTGCGAGTGTACCCAAAAAGGACAAACTCTCTGAGGACAACCCACTGTTGAGAGAAGCATAATACAGCACAGCTACATCACCGACAAAAGCCGTAATCCACTGTCATACAGAGAGGAGCACCGAGTCCATAGTCCTTTTGATTGGACAAGCAAGCCCAATTCAAAGAATAGGAAATGAGAATGAGAGGCTTTGCTGCTTTACTGAAGATGGCCCTAGTGCGTCCAAGAAAAGAAATGCTTAGGAAAATTTCTATTTTGGCATACAATGAGCAAGGCTGGGGGGAAATTATCACCATATTATCCATTTGCGCACAAGAGGTGGCTGCTCTAGACGCAAAGAGAAATATGATGCCTTAGAAACTCTGGCATCATAAAGGGTTTTGTATCTAAAGGACTTAAAAACTAAAATTCGAAGGCAGAGCGTATGTGTCACGTACTGCTCTGAGACACAAAGGTTGAGGATCCAAATGCAGTGTTTATTTGAAAGAGTAATCCAAATAAAAGGCAAAAGGTCATAAACACAAAGTAAGTAGTCGAAACAAACAAACAAAAAAGGCAGGGGAAACAAGCAAAAAAGGGGAATCCAAGAAAACGGGAAGAACAGAGAGAATGCTCGGAATTGCAGTAGAGACACTAAACAAGACTCCGCAGGGAATGAATGTGAAAACCAGGCTTATATGGGGTGAGCTAAACAAGGTAATGACATACAGGTGAATGTGATCATGGCTGATTAGTCTGGGCAAAGGATTATGGGAAATGTAGTTTGTGGATGTGTGGTGATTGTCCGGGTTGGATGGTTATCCCGGCCACTCTCACTGGTGATCGTTACACTATGAAACACGTAAAAGAATATTACGAGTTCACAGAAAATGTCAGACATATTGTTAAAGTCTTGTGGCTTTACAAATGAAACAATGAGTAATCTAGCGTTTACGATTGGGCCCCACTCACTTCCATTGTCAGTGCCTTACTGTAACCTAGATTTTTGCTTGCTTTTTGTGTGTGTGTGTGAAAATTTGTGCTGTCATTTGGGTTTAACTAGTATTTAACTGGAATACTGCTTTAACAGAGAGCTGAAGTAAACAATTTATAAAGCTTGAGCTATAAACCACTTCACAAACATCTTCATATTATTCACTAGCTTTTATTTATTTTTTCTTCCAGAACTTTTAGGCAAATATGTTGTGCTATTGATCATTCTGTAGCAGACGTATCCAAATGGAGAGAGAGATATTCGTCACTTCTTTGTAAACTGCTGGCTTACACACCGAGGTTGTTCAGGTCGGCTATTTTGGCTTTCTGCAAATGTATAAATTATTAGGTTGCAGGAGGTGCATTTATTATATGTGTTTTGTTGCCTGGAGGCTAATAGCTGCTTTTCAGGTGTAGTAGGGCACTGATGAATGCTAGCTAATCGCTAATGTTGGCTGAGGGTTTAGACACCATTTATCACGTCTTTAAAGGACCTGCACGTGGGAATATTAACAGCCGCATTACAGCCGCCGTGCCTTAAGTCTCTAAAAAAGTCTTTAAGTGCATTAAAGCAGTTCTTTAGTTTGACATTAGATAATGAAATGAGAGAGAGTCCAATTAGTTCTAACCGCTTAACAGAGTTTGAATGTAATCCAATGCCAAAATGCCAGACTTTTAATGCTCCAATGCACACTAATGCACTCTCTTATGGTCAAATTTACCCACCAAGAAAGGTTGGAGAAGGTGTCATTTTACCTCTCTGGATTGGCTGACGGTTTAAATGAAAAAGAATTTTGTAGATAAATCAAATCACAATAGCACTTTAGAGCACAGCAGTTAGTGGTTTGAAGGAGCAAAGTGATTGTCAAAATCAAAGTATTTCATTCAAGTCGGTATACACAGTAAATTAGACCCAAGGGCATCATGAACCATTTTTTTTTCTGGCTCACTTAGTGCCCCAGACCAGTGCTTCTCAACCTTTGTGGCTTCCCGTTCTCTGGCACAATATTCAACAGCTCCCTGATATAGATCATTTTACAGAATTTTTACTGTAATTATGACTGCTTAGAAATAATCTTAAAGAAATCTTGATTTTATGTGTTTTTTAGTATTTTAGATTACAATTTTATTGTTTTAATATATTCATATTAATTTATTAATTTAAATACTTATATATATACAGTATATACATACATATACATATAAAATATGACTTTAAATAAGTATTAATACCATTTGAAAATATAACACTGTCTACAATATTACAGTATTTAAAAAATAATTGTATTATATACACACACACACACACACACACACACACACACACACACTACTGTTTAAAAGTTTGCGGTCAGTAAGATTTTTTAAAATGTTTTTGAAAGAAGTCTCTTATGCTCACCAAGGCTGCATTTATTTAATGATCAATAATACAGTAACAAAAAAAAAAAAAACAGTAATATTGTGAAATATTATTTCAATTTAAACTGATTTCTATTTGAGTACATTTTAAAATTGAATGTATTCATGCGATGTGATCCTTCAGAAATCATTGTAATTAATATTATTATTATTTTTTTTTTGTGGAAACAAGATTATATGATGATAAAAAATAAAAAAAACATTTATTTGAAATAGAATCTTATACATGTCTTTACTGTCCATACTTTGATAAACCCCAAACTTATGAATGGTAATGTAAAAGAAAAAAGAGGGAGTTACATTTAAAGCTCAAACAACAAATATATAAATAAAACGCAGGGGGCAGCCTTTGTTTGAATAAGCAGGACGCTTCTGATTAGACCTATGATGAAGTCTGACCCACAAGCCTTTTTAATGTCATGCTACGATCTCTCCTCTCGGAGGGGTTTCTGGCCCCCAGCCCCTTTCAGAGCTGAAATCAGCACTCCGCCACACATGGGGCACTGACCCACCAGCCGGGATTTTAAACGAATCGGAGGATAGGACATAGGAGCAGCACCTGCCCAGATGGCAGGGAGCATAGGTCCCGAGCAGAGATACAGCATGAGCTTACCTGCGAGTGTGGCCTGGATGGACGCCACAGACAGACTCCTGGGACAAAAGGGAGGAAGGGAATGCTGAGATCCAGTCTGTTGGCTGTGACTTCCATACCTCGAGAGTTCATGCCTGGTGGGAAAGGGTTACGGATGACATTTGACTCACGCTCCTTTGGATAATTCAAGGCTAGTCCGCTACAGCGCACATCTGAAAAATTCCGTCAGTTATCCCCTATGAATGTATTCAATTTATAACTGAAATGTAATTGCTGTGCATATTAAAGGAATTATGTTGATTACCGCAAAATTAATTACCGCTTAACCCTCCATTTCTTAAAAAAAGGAAAAATCTGGGTTACATTGAGGCATTTACAATATAAGTCAATGGAATGAATCTATAAACATTAAAATTATGTCAAAATTATGTTTAAAGGGATAGTTCAACCAAAAATACAAATTCAGTCATAATTTACTCACCTCAAGTTGTTCCAAATCTGTATGAGTTTCTTTCTTCAGCTGAACACAAAATATACTTTAAAGAATGTTGGAAACCATAATATGATCCGAACTGAGTTTTGTGATTCTTGCTGATTTTAGTGTGGAAAAAAAACCCTTTTCTATGTGAAGTTATATCAAATGTAACAACTTCATTGCCATGACAACATAACACCTTGAACCCTAAAACCACTGTAAAAAAGAATAAAAGATATAAAAAGCTTTACAGCTCAAATAATACACAAATTTTAACAGAAGAGTTCATGTTCAGTGCTTTAATAAAATTATAAGCGTCACATTTTTTTATATTTTTTTTATAGAAAACAAGGAATGGGTAGACACTATTTTTGTGAAAATGAACTTGAACTGAACTCTGAATATCATCTTAAGCTTCCAACAGAAATGAAAGAAATATGTATACTTGATCACACCAAAATTACTTTTATAGGTGTTAACTTAATGTAGCCATGGTTGCATTAGACATATTAAATATTATATCTGACTTGAATAAAGCCAGTAAATTTAGATGCTACCAGATTTTTTAGGCATTTCTAGTGATATAAAACTGCATATAGCACAAAACGTTCTGCGATTCATTTTTACTAATAACTTGCTTCTTTCAGAAAAGATGCAAACCTTACCCTGACATACGAATTATAAAATGCAATGTGTCCCGTAAGGCTCTAAATATGGATGCCTCTGTGCTTACAAGAGACTCGGGCTCTTTAAAAGCACTCAATGTAGGTCCCTCACAGCAGCCACCGTTCTCTCTGTCCTTCACATCTCACTGGTCAGTGCCCAGTAATCAACACACATTACCCACACAGAGCCCAAGCTTAATTACCAATCACATATAGACCCATAAACACTCCAGCTCTTCCATATTTCGCCTGCCACTTACCTTTCTCCCCATTATTTAAATTCAAGATTATGAATGACTGACACACGAGTATGTAAATGTGTTTTGTTTCTGAGATTATGTGCAGTGGTTGATATGCTGATGAGGAACGGGAACTGGCTCTTGAGAGTGAGTGACATTCCCCCGCACAGTGTGAGACGATCTCCTGGATTCTTCTCATCAGGCATCCTGTGGAGAATAGTTTACTTCCTAACAACTAAAGGAAAATTGTTTACGGCATTCGCCCGACAGTAGAGGTTTGACTTTGTCTGATTGTGCCAGACTTTGGAAGTGTTGCCTAAAGACAAGATGCTCTTTAAGTAAGTTCACCCCAAAACAAATTACAATTCTGTCATAATTTAATCACTCTCAGGCTTATCAGGTTGTTCTAAATCTATATGAAGACCTAAAAAAAATAATAATAATTAATTAAATCAAACATTATTATTATTACAGTAAATATTAAAGTTAGCAAGATTTATGGTTATGGTTTATCATCATCATCATCATCATCATCATCGTGAATATTACCATTTTTTGACTATAATTAATTATTATTAATACTATTATAAATAACAATTGTTTTATTATTATTATTATTATATGTACTATAATATTATAAGCAAATTTAAAGTTAGCATGTTTTATGTTTACAGCTCATTTTTATTACTATTATCAACAACAACAAATATTATTATTATTATTATTATATTTACTATATTATTATGGCAAATATTAAAGATAGCATGTTTTATGGTTACAGCTCATTTTTATTATAGTAAATATTAAGGATAGCCAGTTTTAGGGTTACAATTCATTATAATTTTTTATATTACTAGTATAGTAAATATTAAAATGTATTAATATTACAATTTATAATAATACTGATAATAATAATACTAAAGTTAGACAGGTTTATGCTTAAAACAAGATTTTCCAATGGGAAAATGTAAGATTTATTCTAAAGTCAGCTATAATTAATAATTTGCTTCTGACTTTAATGTTGTTTTAAATAAGTGGCCAGAATATTCTTCAAAGTTCCACAGAAGAAAGAAAGTCATAAGGATTTGGAACAAGGGTAAGAGATTTTAAATTTTTGGGTGCACTATCCCTTTAAGATATTATTGAAAAACAAATTTTTTTTTGGAACATTTAGAAGAAGACATTATGTAAACCACCAAATGTGCCCAAAATCATTTGCACATCCATCCATCCATGAAAGCATCAATTCCTCCATAGTCACATATATATCCATCAAACCATCTGTTCATTCATAGAATTTCCCTCCTAAACAGCACATTTCATATTTGAAGAAAAGTGATCACAGCAGGGACAGTGAAGCCAGAAATGAGGTGAGTGGAAACAGGAAGTGACACGGGCCCTGTGGAGCCCCACCTAAGCAGGAAGTGATATTGAGTAAGAGCAGATGGATCTGACATGACTACAGCTTGTAGTTGGAGGAGCCATCTGTTCTGGTGACTGTTTATAGCTGTGAACTAAGACTGTGAAGAAATAACCAACAGGCACAGAAGAGGGAGAGAAAACACTGTTGCAGGAGAAGTTTTCACTAATGGCCCTGGGAGATATCCAAATAACAAATGCAAGATGTTCATGTCGGTTCCTGCAAGCCTTGTGTATTTGCTGTTGGTGTTTATTTATGAAGAACCCAGGAGTGAAATTACCATACAGACCAATTAAAGATTCTCATTTTATATCCCAGGGAAGGTTTCACACTCAGGTCGAGTTTTATCATATTTAAAGGTGCACACATTCATGTCTTTTGAAAACTGTATGACTTAATGAGTTATTTATATCAGAATGTCCAAGCTGCTCTTTTCCACATAAAGAAAGTGAATGGTGAACATGATTGCAAGCAAGATTCTCAGTTAATATTTACTTAAATTATGTTGCTCGTACAAAGAAAGGCTTCAGAAGACTTGAAATATCATCCACAAATCATATTGTTGTAGTACTCAAGACTTTTTTGAAGGTCTTGTCTGAGGACTCTGGATTTTATTTCAAAATCAATCAAGACCACAACTGGGATATCTCTAAATTTACTTGGACTGATGGCTGTAATGGGGAATGGTTGAATGTATTAATTAATAGTTGTATTTAAGTGACTAATTACATTTTATATTGTATATTTTGTATTGTAATTCACCTGCTCGGGGACTGCAGATGGAAACTAGCTCAAGCTAAATCTGGTGCAAAGCATCTTTAATTAATGTTTTTTGCACATTGTCCCTGTTGAAAAAAAATAAATAAAAAAAATTGCCGGTGCTTTGTCTGATTTATTTAATTAATGTGACTGTATGTAAAACTTCCCGCTTAAAATGTAATAAATAACTTATTTCTAATTTGATTTCTGTTGTGCTGTGTCAGAATTTAACAGGGAATTGTGTCAAAAAATTTCCCCAAAATGAAAAGGAAAAAAAAGCCACAAATATTCAAGATATTTTCAGGCAGTAAAAGAGAATCTTTCAGATGAATTTGAGGGGAGCATGGTCTGGTCTTTGTCTGGTCTTGGTCTCAACACACTCTGGTCTTGGTTTAGGTGGTCTTATGGCAAGCCATTTTAACATTTAACAGCTAGACTGGATATGTGTTGCAGATATCTGTAATTCAGTTTTGCCTAGTCAAAAAGAACATTTCAGATATCCGCAACTACATTCTTCCTATCCATAATTGTAATTTCAGATATCCACAAAGACATTCTTTCTAGGACAAATGACATCACTTTTGCCATTCATTTGTATGGGGTTTATCATTACAGATATCTACAATTCAGATATCTGCAATTGTCATTTAAGATGTGTGATGAGTTGAATGTCGTTTTCAATGACGTCATTGCAGATATCTGTAATTCAGTTTTGCCTAGTCAAAAATGAATTACAGATATCTCTATCTGTTGTTTCGACTAGTCACAATTACGTTACAGATATCTTAAATGACAATTCCAACTATCCAAAATGTAATTACGACTAGTCAGAAAGACATTGTTGATATCTACAATGTTAATTCCGGATAGTCAAAATGAGCTTTTAAATGTTAAAAGGACTTGCCATAATGAAGCAGCACATCTGTTTTCAACATTGATAATAATGCAGCAAATCAGTATATTAGAATGATTTCTGAAGGATCATGTGACATCACATGAATAAATTACATCTTAAAATGTATCAAAATAGAAACAAGTCATTTTAAATTGCAATAATATTCCACAATATTACTGTTTTTACTGTATTTTTGATCAAATAAATACAGCCTTGGTGAGCATAAGATAAAAACAAATCTTATCCACCACAAACTTTTGAATAGCAGTAGTGTAGACTTTTCTTTACACACACATTTGTCATTGGAACTACAAAAAAAGTCAGTCCCTATCCACTTCCATTATATGGAAGACAGCAGCTTGGACATTCTGCTAAACATATCCTTTTCTGTTCCACTGTAGAAATAATGTGGAATGATATGAGCATGAGTAAATCATTTAAAAAAAATAATTTTGGGGGGCTCTGTACTCCTTTATGTTTTAGTAAACAGCATCTTCTGGCTTAGGGACTCATTTGTACGGATCTCAGTCTCTCAAATGTAATAGAGCTCAGCGACGTCTGGTAATGAAAGCACATGTGCCTTTGACTGTCCACCAGCATCCCGAGACATTTGCACAGAGAAAAGAAAGAGAGCGAGAGTGAAAGCGGTGCAGTACGCTTCTAATTCCCTCAACTGCGTACCTCCACATTAGTCATTCTTGTCTTGGCGCCTCAATTAGTGGCATGTATGTTAGATGTTTTCTCACTTTCAGCCCTCTGCCTATGCTTAATTGCCCACCTAGGTCACTGTTCAGAAATTAGTTATCGCTCGGCTACGGTGTCAGGCCGGGGTGTGAATGGCTTCTGAGACTTAATGAAAGGTAATGATAAGATAAATGATCTCCTAAATATTCATCTGGGTCTTGTATTGATGTGTGGGATGTGTTAAAGGGAAGAACCTGCAAAGCTGCTCCATTCATTTACCAAAACTGCTAACTAGCACTTGGTAGTATGCACTGTATATAGAAAAGAGCAGCATTAACATTCTGCTAAACGCTCACCATATTCAAAAATGCATTATAAACGCAATATTTAATGCCTTGAATAGACCTCTTCAATGGTGTTATCAAAGGTGATTTTTTTTCTTCAAAATGTTGTAAATTTAAAAGTAACAAGTTACTTTACTAGTTACTTGAAAAAGTAATCTGATTACAAAACTCATGTAACTTGTAACGCATTACCCCTAACACTGATTTAATAAGGAAAATGCTAATACTTTTTACTTGGTTTCACCACATGACATTAAAAAAAGTTTAATTAAACAAAGTTTTTTTTCCCAGAAACCAACATGAATACAAAGAGTACATCTCTTACAACCTGACACTTGTTTTAAATTAGATTTCAAAAAGATATTTCTTCTTCTTTATGGCGGACACTCCTATTTGTCATTGACTCTTCTACAGTAGGACGAAAGTCAGTCGGGCTGAATAAATGATGAAAGAATTTTTATTTTTAGTTGAATTATTCCTTTAAAACGGGCACCAATGAATGCATTTCATTAGCAAATTCGCATATGCCCACAAGTCCCAGTGGCCTGGTGTACAGAGGAGAAGAGGTTGTTATAGGACAGATAGTACCAATCCCTTGTGTTTTCTGCTGACTGGAGAAATCAGATAAAACATCCTACTACTGCAGTAGAAGAAAGTGGAAGGGAAAGTAGAGCACTGTAAACAGACTTCCAAGCTATCACACTAATCACCTATGCAACACTTTTATTTAGTCAATTACTATTGTGTCACAATGCCAGTCTTGAATAATGAATAAATTAAATATGTATAAGATGTATAGTGTATAATTAAATGCAGGAACGCATGACTCATTGCACCTATTTATCGCCGTTATACCTCATGTCTGATGTACAATACCTCAAAAACTCCACTTTTTGGATTAACTTTTGATTGATTGCGATGCTTTTACAATAATTGTATTGCATCGGAAGTATTAACTCTATGCAAATAAGCAACGAATTTACATTAAGATCACAGTGCGCGTCTCATTTAAGTATGCCAGGGACACTCATGAGGATCATAGCGCAAGCCAGCTCACATCTCTATAGAGTCATATTCAGTGAAGACACTTTCCACAAAACAAAGAAATGCACAATATACCGGTGGCTAATATTATTCAGTGATCATTTAAAAAAAAGAAAAAAAGAACATATGCTTTAAGTAACGATAGAGCAAAAAGCAACCTCTGTAAACTGTGAACCCCTGTAAACGTATGTGCTGTTGGTCACATGTCCGATGGACATGTCTGTTTGTCTGTTGTGCTGCATCTCATGCCAAGAACACCGCATTTTTTAAGATGCTGGATGAAATGAATAGTTTTAACTTTTTTTTTAAAAGGCATTCTGTACCATTTTGTGCAGTTTTTGAGTCAGAATAGCAAGTTTATAACATAATTCTAACTTTATTTCTCATATTTTTCAGGAAACATCTCACAACATCTCACAAGAAAAAACAGTTTTTTTTTGGTCAAATCAACTATGTGGTTCAGATAACATAATATTTTGAGTTTCTGTCAATTAAACCAATCTCCTTCATTCTATTAACTCAATTTTTTAAAGTTCAATGAACTCGGAATTGCAAGAAATAAAATGAGATAACAAGTTACAATTATTACATTCATTATTGAGATCACATTTCATACATTTTAGATAACACATCTTGTGTCGAAGCAAGTTTTTTTGTGATTAATTTGTTAATTTAGCTGCTTCTGTTTCAACAGGGTTATCAAACTGTTGATTATCAGATTTAAAACCCAGAATTTACACACTGCTGCATCCCTAAAGTATTCTTCAGCCTCAAGCTCTAGACTAAATAAATCTTTGCAGCCCTGGAGCAAAAACTGCTTCTTATTATAGGCAAATTTTGTTATTCTTTTGACTCAAATATTCTTCTCAAATATGTCTACTTGCTGACCCGGCAGAGCCTGCTGTCTGCCGCCTTTTAAAATCTCTCCTTTTCCCAGCATTTACGACCATTAGTAAAAAGCGTATACGCAAGTGAGTCTGAACTCCAGCTGGGAGCGATGCGGATAGCATGTCTCCAGGCCAATTTATGGAGCAATTAGTCTCACAGAGCCAACGGGGTCAAAATCTCTGTAGCACCATGGTCTAGAATAAAATAAAGACTGTGGACAACGCGGTAATGTAACCGCGAAGATGGGAAGAGGCACTGCTTTTTTCCTGTCAAGAGGTGGTACAACAGCAAAAAAGGACAAAATGAGGACATATCTGCTGTCAGTGTGTGGAAAAGTCTCGGGACTGCAGGAGTCTGGACCTCTACAGACTAAAGTCAACAAACCATTAAAGCATAACCCAGCTCAGCTGAATCGACTGGCACGTTGCTCTTATTGGCACTTTCTGGTCTGGTTTCAACTTGGGCTTGGAGATAAAACGATAATTATCGCAATATAATTTTCCTCGATTAAACGATAACAAGTAATCGATAAATGTTCGAAACCATGCTTGTGCGCCAAAAGCGGAACGAAACAGCGCCACTCATTTGAACCGCTCCACATAGACCATTTATCCATCTGGCTAAAAGTTCCAATGGCAGCGCGGCACAAGCTTTGTAACACTGCGCCATTTTGTCCCACAGAATTTTATTTTATTATTAATGTAGACATGTATTAAATGTATTAAAGGAGTAATGGAGTTTAATTACAGTATTTTGTGATTAAGCTATAGCATTTGTACTTTTATAGGCTACTGAATGTATTTAGGCTACTGTTTTCATACAAATATCATAAAAACTATTTTACTATGGAAGACCAATGGTTAATTTGAATAAAACTCAAATAATCAGAATATTTAAATTATACCATATAAAAATTAGGTTGTTACCATTTTTACAGATGTTACTGTTTTTGTTAATGAACGTAAATTTACATCTGCATCCTAACTCAAGCTAGTACTACTACTGTCAACTCAAGCTAATGTCAAATGTGCATTTCTAAGAGACAAAACATGTAATATTATTAATATTGCAGCCTGCACTGCAAACTGTGCTGAAGATACGTGTCATCAAAGTCAGGCAACACAAATCTGCTTTATTACTTGAAACAATCACCCGTTAGCACAAGCAGAAACTAAAAATTGATTTTTCTATTAAGATATTTATTTTGTTACAGCAAAATGACTGGAAAAGTGTAAAGAATTCAAAAATGTGAAGTGTTTGTCATGTTCTGACAATAAAGAGTTTAATACCACAATTAATGATCTGGTTACTACAGGACTATACTAAATAATATAATAATAATAATTATATGTTTAAACATAAAGTGTACTTTATCTATATATATCTATATGTATATTTCCTTGAAGGTGACTGATAGAAAGTGTCATGGCTGTGTAGACGCACACATGCAAACGAATCCACACCACCCTTCAGTTAATTAACATCCATGACACAGTACATAATTCCTTTCATCCCTGTTTTGATCCAGAACGGAATAACATTACTTAATGCTGATACCACCTGAGGAACACTCTGCAAAAAATAAAAATTAAAATCTGTTTTAAATTAGCATACTAATTGAAACAGACCATCATAACGAAGCGGCATAAACACAGAGAGATACGCACACGCATGATTAGGAGGGCTTCTGGTAATTAATAAAAAAGGAAAATAGCTGAACATTTCAAACAAGTCCTGGGTGTGTTGCCTAACCTTTGACCTCTGTCCTGTGGGGACGGATGACTTGAGACATCTGTGCTGTGTATAACCTTAATTAACTAAATGTGTTGGCTTAATCAATGCGTCCAGACAACAGAGTTAAAGCCCACTGAAGTATGCTTATCGAGTCTGTAGAAGGACTTTAACAGGTCAGAAAGGCTTAACCGTGAAGTCTGTAGGCAAATCATCTAAACATTACTGAATGCATTGAAATGTTTAGTGGAGAGGCCCTTGATGCGAACACGATATTAAAATGTATTGTCTTATTATTGGCAAAAATGAACTAGCATAATGGGTTCATTTTGCACAAGTTAACATGAAACTGCATTCGCAACTCATTTCACTTCCATAATGTTACATATTGTAAAATAGAAAAATGCAAAGAGGGGAAAAAAAAAGGCAGAGCAGGATTTGATTTTATCAGTTTATAGTATTAGTATAGTACATATAGTATTGTTTATAGTAACAATACTATAAACTAATACGTATTTATTTTTGTAAAGGCTATTAAATACTATTTTGATTCCATGTTGACTTTAAATAAGAAATTACAATCTGTATCTTAACAAAATTATAAAC
This sequence comes from Abramis brama, assembly GCF_963993115.1. Classification (NCBI taxonomy): domain Eukaryota; kingdom Metazoa; phylum Chordata; class Actinopteri; order Cypriniformes; family Leuciscidae; genus Abramis; species Abramis brama. The sequence goes on along the minus strand of NC_139982.1, from coordinate 19,861,364 downwards.
ACAACACTTGTTTTTGCCCCCATTTTTCATGAGCTGAACTCAAAGATCTAAGACTTTTTCTATGTACACAAAAGGCCTATTTCTATCAAATATTGTTCACAAATCTGTCTAAATCTGTGTTAGTGAGCACTTCTCCTTTGCCGAGATAATCCATCCACCTCACAGGTGTGGCATCTCAAGATGCTGATTAGACAGCATGATTATTGCACAGGTGTGCCTTAGGCTGGCCACAATAAAAGGCCACTCTAAAATGTGCAGTTTTATCACACAGCACAATGCCACAGATGTTGCAAGTTTTGAGGGAGCGTGCAATCGACATGCTGACTGCAGGAATGTCCACCAGAGCTGTTGCCCATAAATTGAATGTTCATTTCTCTACCATAAGCCGTCTCCAAAGGCGTTTCAGAGAATTTGGCAGTACATCCAACCGCCCTCACAACCGCAGACCACGTGTAACCACACCAGCCCAGGACCTCCATATCCAGCATCTTCACCTCCAAGATCATCTGAGACCAGCCACCCGGACAGCTGCTGCAATAATCTGTTTGCATAACCAAAGAATTTCTCCATAAACTGTCAGAAACCGTCTCAGGGAAGCTTATCTGCATGCTCGTCGTCCTCATCGGGGTCTCGACCTGACTGTAGTTCGTCGTAGTAACCGACTTGAGTGGGCAAATGCTCACATTCAGTGGCGTCTGGCACTTTCGAGAGGTGTTCTCTTCACGGATGAATCCCGGTTTTCACTGTACAGGGCAGATAGCAGTCAGTGTGTATGGCGTCATGTGGGTGAGCGGTTTGCTGAGGTCAACGTTGTGGATTGAGTGGCCCATGGTGGGGGTGGGGTTATGGTATGGGCAGGCGTATGTTATGGACAACGAACACAGGTGCATTTTATTGATGCCATTTTGAATGCACAGAGATACCGTGACGAGATCCTGAGGCCCACTGTTGTGCCATTCATCCACGACCATCACCTCATGTTGCAGCATGATAATGCACGGCCCCATGTTGCAAGGATCTATACACAATTCCTGGAAGCTGAAAACATTCGAGTTCTTGCATGGCCAGCATACTCACCGGACATGTCACTCATTGAGCATGTTTGGGATGCTCTGGATTGGCGTATACGACAGCGTGTTCCAGGTCCTGCCAATATCCAGCAACTTCGCACAGCCATTGAAGAGGAGTGGACCGACATTCCACAGGCCACAATCAACAACCTGATCAACTCTATGCAAAGGAAATATGTTGCACTGCGTGAGGCAAATGGTGGTCACACCAGATACTGTACAGATACAGTAAAACTACACATTTTAGAGTGGCCTTTTATTGTGGCCAGCCTAAGGCACACCTGTGCAATAATCATGCTGTCTAATCAGCATTTTGATATGTCACACCTGTGAGGTGGATGGATTATCTCGGCAAAGGAGAAGTGCTCACTAACACAGATTTAGACAGATTTGTGAACAATATTTGAGAGAAATAGGCCTTTTGTGTACATAGAAAAAGTCTTAGATCTTTGAGTTCAGCTCATGAAAAATGGGGGCAAAAACAAAAGTGTTGTGTTTATAATTTTGTTCAGTGTATAATTTCGATTCATTTTGTTAAGTGAAATATAAATAAAAACCAAATTAGGTAACAATTTATTTTGATGGTCCACTTTAGACATTCTGTTGACTATAAGTAATGTTGCACCTACATGTAACTAACACTCATTAGAGTATTAGTTGAGTATTAGTAGACTGTCTGCTTAATATCTGTATCTCAATACTAGTTTTACTTGATCTTAAGGTTGCGTTCGACACTTTAGATCATAAATTACTCTTAGATCGACTACAAAATTACACTGGTATTCAAGGACAGGCATTATGGAGGTTTAGATCGTATCTATCAGATCGCTACCATTTTGTCTATTTAAATACGGGAAAATCTAAGATAACGTCAGTAAATTATGAAGTGCCGCAAGGATCTGTGTTAGGCCCTCTGTGTTATTTTCAATATATATGCTGCCACTTATTAATATTATAAGAAAACATGGAATTAGTTTCCACTGTTATGCTGATGATATCTCCAAATTATCCAAGTTGACAGAGTGTGTTAAAGATATAAAATATTGGATGACTTGTCTTTTTCTTCTATTAAATTCAGACAAGACTGAGGTATTACTTATTGGACCAAAAAACTTGTACACAAAATCTCTTAGAATCCAATTTGCATTTAGAAGGATATACTGTTACTTCAACCTCTACAGTTAAAGAACTGGGAGTTATATTAGACAGCAACTTGTCTTTTGAACATCCTATTTCAAATGTTACAAAAACAGCCTTCTTCCACCTCAGAAACATCGCTAAGCTCCGGAACATGTTATCTGTTTCTGATGCAGAAAAGTTAGTTCATGCATTCATGAGCTCTAGACTAGATTACTGTAATGCATTACTAGCATTACTAGTTGTCCTGTATCCTCAATAAACAAGCTACAATTAGTCCAAAATGCAGCTGCTAGAGTTCTTACTAGATCAAGAAAATATAATCATATAACACTAATTTTATCATCTCTACACTGGTTACCTATTAAGTTCCATATCATTTCTAAAGTATTGCTACTGACCTATAAGGCCCTAAACGGTTTAGCTCCTGTGCATTTAACTGATCTTCTATCGCCTTACAATCCATCAGGCTCTTTAAGGTCACAAATCTCTGGGCTTTTGGTAGTACCCAGGATATCTAAGTCCACTGAAGGAGGGAGAGCATTTTCGCATTTGGCTCCTAAACTCTGGAAGAGCCTTCCTGATAATGTTCGGGGCTCAGACTCACTCTCCCAGTTTAAATCTAGATTAAAGACGCATCTCTTTAGCCAAGCATTCGTTGTTGATACTTTATTGATCCTTTGCAGGAAATTATATAACGCATAATTATGCGGCAGCATATATATTGAAAATAACACAGAGGGCCTAACACAGATCCTTGCGGCACTTCATAATTTACTGACGATATGTATTGTGGAAATCGCTCTACAAATAAATGTAAATAAATGTTCTACTGACTATAAGTAACTTTGCAAGTACATGTCAACTTATTCTACAAACCCTTACCCTTAAAGTCTATACTAATACTCAAATAAAACTCTAATGAGAGTTAGTGTCACGGTTTCACCTGTGTTTTGTATATTCCGTGCTCCAGGACTTTTATTTTGATGTGTATTTACTGTTTCCATTGTTCTCTGTGTTCACTTCCAGTGTTTAGTTCCTGTTTTACTTTTTTCTATAGTTTCCCCTTGTTTGTTATTGTAATGAGTTTTTTTAATAAGGGAAGGAGGAGGCTGGAACCAGCGAATGTTAAACATAACTTTAATAATAAAATGTACAAAGAAAAAAACGGAAGTAAAGTGTCGGCCCCTAACGTACGACTGCCGCATAAACTAAAATAAAGCACCAACATAAATCCAGGCCTGGTCCACTTTTATCTTGCACTGTCATCACTCCTTCTTTTATCCTTCTGGAGCTCCTCCGCGGGACTCGAGACCGGCGTGCCGTGCAGGTGACGCTCATTAACATTCACGCATTGCCTCGTTCCCATGGCTCCTGGCCCCGCCCTGCTTTGCCAATAAATAACTTAGGCTGTGTTCACACTTTGACCAGCTGAGAACTCATGAAGAGCTTATAAAATGTGTAAAGGAGTCAAAAGAGCGGCAGGAATCCCTCCGTCACACACTCAAACGAAGATCTGCTGCGAGGAGACGCGGTTCTGATGCCTGTACTCGAGTCGCGACTATGGTGAGAAAAAACAGATATGCTTGAGTATTATGTCCTTTTTAAGGTCACATCTTGTGACATCATGTCCCATTTTTGGTTCGTTTACATGCCTTTGGTCCGTGTTGCGTTCATATTTCATTCGAACCGCACCAGAGTTAATTTGGAAGCGGACCAAGACCAATCTTTACAGCGGTCGCGTCCACTTGTTTGGTGCGCACCACGGTTCGGATGGCAGCGTTGACTCTTATTCAAATGAAACACACTAACAGAGCGATCGCACCAGAGTTTGTTTTAATCGAATCAAACATGCCAAGTGTGAACACACCCTTCAATGCTGAAAAAACTAAACCAATGACTGAGGGAGAACCAACAAAGACTAAACTAAACTGAAAAGACAAATAGATAGTAGAAAGTAAAATCAAATTCAAAATTATAACAACGCTGATGTCCACATAACACTGACATCTACTAAATCTCTAGGACCAGTAAAAAACATTTAAAGTTATGTTACCTGTTTTTGACATCTGTGATCTGTTGATTAGTTAAAATTTTCCAGAGCCTCAGAGAAAGTGAGAGCAGATGAAATGTCAAAAGATCATCTCGATGTGTTTGCCTCACACCCGATTCCCTTTTTCACTATGCTTTTGTTCTACATAGTAAGAGAGCGTTTCGCTGGCACAACCTTTAGGGAAATTAATTCATTTACTAAGTGTCTTAATAATTACACTGACATCGGGGTTAATTGCCTAATCCGTATTGCCATAGACGCGTCCTGTTGAAATCCCCACACAATCTGTTCCAGAAACGGGGGCCAGAGGATACCCGCAACAGTGGGACACTTTGACCTAAATAAAAAGTTCTCTTTGAATACGGATGCTCCTTTAGACAAAACCCTAATCTGCTAATGTTGTTTTCTCATCCATTTCGAGCAAATGTGTGCAGCATGTAAATATTTCATCGATGGATGAAGGTGTGTGCCAAAAGATTCGTTCTGCAACAATGACTCGTTCTTTTTCATGTAAAAAAAAATGGCAGAATAAATGAGGCACTAAATTAAAAATAAAGGTTGCTGCAAATAAGCGCAACTAATGAGGCATCGCTATAGAAGTTTCACCCACGTTCCTATCTTAAAAGACCTTAGAAACTCTAATTCTGCGTGTTTTGCTTTGGAGGGCTCTCCTTAGCGTAAGATAATGAACAGATTATTGCAGAGCAGGACATGAGGATGATGGATGTCTCTGTCAACACAGGGCTAAGAAGTGGGGAAAGAGTCCATCTAGTGAATCTGAAGTGTTTAAGTAAGTATCATTAGCAAAAGACTAAAAGAGGCTTGTTATGTGCCTGAAATTTTCCTCTATTCCCATATGGTCTATTCACAAAGAATGAAGTGAGCATTGTTCTGTATTGAGTCCTGTACAAACAGTCTTCTTTCTGAAGCTTTATTTGCATTTAAAAACTTTTAGTTACTTTGGATCATTCAGACTTTTTTGGATCACTGAGGTCTCCTATCTATGTTGATATCTCATTAATCAAACTCTGCCACATAAAAAGAAAGGCTGCCAACCCCATCAGCGCTCTAATAAGATCTGCTGAAGTTAATCACTGCGTCAAAAGTGGAAAATTGATCAGCGCGTAGACCGACGTCTCCAAACAATGACATTCATTCAAATTCAGCCGTCTGCCATATTGCCACAAACAGTTTCACTGCGTGACTGAACAACCTTCATCTTACTTTACTCTGACACTTGTATTTGTCCTTCAGTGCACCGTTGCACAGTAACGGTATGTGTTCGGCACATACCATTTTGTCTAAATTAGTAAAAAAAAATACTAAAAACAAAAATCAACCATTTTAAATGCTACAAGAGAATTTAGGCATTTCAACATTAAAATGGCCAGTATGAAAAATTGTGAGTTTTCTGGAAACTTAAAGGAGCATTGCGTAGGTTCTGAAATTTCTAACAGTTACTGACACCAGTGGCCGTTAGAGGAACTGCAGCCAGTCTCATGCTTGTTCTCGGTGTGCACACGCTTGTACGAGCACGAACACATCAACCAGGGTTGCCGCAGCAACCACTGACGGCTCATCGAGATTCACCAGCATAATGTTTGAGGTAAGAAAACACCATTTGAAAACACTACCGATTGCCGCTGCTTACTTATAATGGCTGCCGTGCCGTACGGATGTAAGCCCAAGTAGACGAGAACACGCATGACGTCACATTTTGTGAATTTTCGCGCCGATTCGGGCCCGACTCCTCCACACACAATTGAGCCTACAGGCTCCGTAGAGGCAACCGAGGCAATCATTTTTATGATTTAATAGCCAGATTTACTAACCGCTTGCGCAAAAAACAACTTTTGCCATTAAAAATCTACGTCAGGATTGACTTAAAACACACAGTGAAAAATTAGCGATGAAAGGGCATGGACAGTTATTTTTTCCAACTTCAATACGATACATTGAAAAATATCGACATTCGATACAAATTTCAATACCACTGGGAAAAATGGCATTTATACCACCATACAGATAAGTTGTTATTATTTTTTGATAATTTGGGTAATTTTGTTGTAATAGCTTCCACAGCACAGGGAGGCTTTATTTGAATCATTGAACTAGATTTACAAAAAAAAAGACAAGTAAACAGTCAATAATAAAATAAGAACAAATAAACAAATTGCAAACGATAACACAAATAAATACAATAGAATAAAGAGACAAATGAAATAAACATGGCTTTAAGTTTTTCAGGTGGGTCTAACAATATATTCAGAAATGAAAGTAATTAAATGTAAAATAATACTGGATAGTTTTCATTTTAAAATGAAGATTAATACTTACAATTAAAGTTACAAAAGTTATTCAGTCAAGAGCAGAGTGATTTTCTCTGTCTTCTTGTCTTTGATCAACATGTTTATTAGGCTGCTGTCACTTTAAGAGCTTATGCACTGATCCAATATACTGTTACACAACATGCATTTTCTCTCAACTATTTACGTTCTAAAACGTACTATTTACCTGAATACTCAGCAATATGGGCATTTGACATAATTTTCAAATATGTATTTGACTGTTTAAGCGCAATAAGCCACGAAAAAGGTACTCGTGAGCTGTTTGAGAGGCGGCTTTATGAGAGCGGCACTTATATAGATCAGTGGTGTGAGCGCTTTGGTTATGGAATAGTGTTTGTATTATGCATAATTTTACTAATTCCCGCAGGTTTCGCGCTCAAACCAAAAGCACGCACACCACTGATCTAGCCTATATAAAGTGAATGAAACAAGTGATTGAAAGGAGGCGGGAGTGTGTCAATTTACCGTCAGAGAAAAGAGAGAGTGAGAACGCACAGGTATCGGTGTATCGATACTGCAGAAAAGGAGTATTGGAACCGTTTCAGATATTTCAGTGTCGATACATATCGAAATATTGATATTTTTGACAACATTCAGAAGCAAAATTTATGGGACAACAGTTCACGCAATTTACTTAGGTTTTTGGGAGTCAATTTACTGGTATTTGCACCATTATTAAACGCCGGAAAAAAGCATGTCTTAAACCATTTCGTGCTTGACATGGCTGTGTCTGTGATATGGTGGTTACGGCCCTGACTTTGAACCGTCTTTGGATTGAAAATATCCCAGAATGTCTCACTGTGAAAGTTTCTCAGCACCTTGTACTTATCCTGTCTTTATACATTCATATTCATCCCATTATTCATCACCGTGACTCACCGTCACATCATCATCAGAAACTAAATTGTCCCGCTACCCCATACAGCACCAGTGGCCACCAAAACCTGGTATTTAGTTTTCTCTTGACATGCTTGTCACACTCGATGGACCAATCAGAGGTGACCTTTCGGGGTGACAAACAGAGCCAGCTGTGAGAAATTGCACACACATTCACTTACATAACCAAATCATGTTCTCTCAAGATGAATTGCCCCGCAAAATGAACAAGACAAGCCTTTTGGACATTAATCTAAAGCTTAATTCTTAATATTTCATATAGCGGGGAGGCTGGGTCACGACTGTATCTGAACACATTTACTGTAACTGCGGATCGCAGCGCAGGAACGCCACAGTTATGTGGTTAATTTATGAGGGATGCACGGGAAGATCAGCATAATTGATTTTGTTTGCAATAAAATGACGGAGAAATAGGAACGGCCGCGTATCCCAACAGGTGGAGATTATTCATTTTTCATACATGCCGGGTTTTTTTAACGTGCATTCGGCAAACCAAATCTCATTCCTGTTCAATTACATCAGTGTGACGCTTATTATTAAAACATCAAGCTAAAAATACTTGCCGTGGTAATTCAGCTCTGGTCTTATGGGATGAGAAATTGGTCTGCCACATCAAATCTCTTATCATTGCTTTGCCATTTTCTCCCATCCGCTCGTCATTTTTCCCAAGTTCTAATTGAGGCTTACAGGCCCGACTCCTTCACAGTTTGAGTCATGGATGGAAATTTCAGTGGGTATTGGATTGCAATTCTTGTGTTTATATCGTCCTTTCCAAGAACAGATCGATTGCTGGCAAGTGTACAGATGTCTTTTCTCAGCTATTGGTATCCCACAAGCCCTTCCCCGTCTTATAAGAGTGGAATTGATTATTGTTGCTCATTTTGGGTGTCTTTTTTTTCAAGTTGGACCGAAATGTACTCTAAGCTGCACTTTTCTTTGGCACCGTCAATGTTTTGCATCAAGCTGTGAAAGCAGGTTCAAAAAATACAAAGCACTCCCCCGTCGCGCTGGAAATATAAATACCCCGTCATCCCTTTGGCACAAACGGCAGAAACAAACTCTGATCTGCACTTTCCATTGCTTCACACACAAAAATCCACAGCTACCTTCTTTCTCCATCTGTCTCGCTTTCAGTTGTTACACACTCTAAATATTTTCTCAGCGGGCTGACAAATCTAAAGAGGTCCCACTACAACCTGTTTCCCAGACTTTGACTGACAGCCTGTCAGTTAGGACTGACAGACGGATGCTGAATTGCTGTCTCTCAGTGAGTCTCATGAATCTTGCACAAAAACTGAGGGCGGGAAATGCAGTGCCCCTTACAATATGGTCCGTTAAAAGCCCCCGTTTTAAATATTCAAATATAATAACGTTCATTTTTAAAAGTGCTTTTTTCAGACGGTGCTACTCTGTGTTGTGGTGCCTCATTAGGAGACTATGCAAATGAGGGATGTTATATCAGGATAATGAGATGCGGAACACATGAATATGCATTTTTTATCAAAAATTGTAATTCCTTTGAAATGCACAAGTCGAGAAAAGTATGTCATGCAACTTGTGACTCGGGTCATTGATCTTAATAATTCTATAATACCGACTTTAAAGCTTTAATGTAGCTCTCTCAACACGACTATGGACCCATTATCCATGTGAAGAGCATCAATATTTAGTTACATACATACATGATGAACGACAAACCTCCTAATGGTTCCCAGAAGTGGATGCATTTAATAAATATCAAAGAAAAAAAATGTTCCTGGTCTTTGAAGCTGTCAGTGCACAAGTGCTACATTCTGGCTAACCGAAGAGCTAAACTATTGAGCTCGCACAATAATTACAACCTACAACATGGCACTCAATTTAGAACAACAGCTGACCTTTAAACACACTGGAAACGGTTGGGATTTTCAATCACCAATTAGTCAAGTCTATTCCTGAGAAAGCTAAAGACTCCACGGGGACTCTGCATTGATTGGCCTCTCAGAACAATCGTCGGTCCAAAGTTTCAAAACTGTGTGTCAGCCGCTATTTGCTGCACCTTCTTTTCAGCACTTTTGTAAATGCCTATGAATAAAGCAAAAGCGTCTGATAAAAGGAAAGGCTGACTTATATGGGGAATCTATCCTCTTACATTGTGATTCTGCTTTGTTTAGTGGAATTACAGCAGTAGCTCTTATGTTCCTATTTGCATGTAATGTCTAATGACTAGTGTAATTTTAGGTCCCTAGACCAAGATTACAGAAAATTCAAGAACTTCAGCCATGTTTTGTATATAATATAATATAATATAATATAATATAATATAATATAATATAATATAATATAATATAATATAATATAATATATAATAAAATATAATATAATATAATATATCACTGGATATCACGAGTATGCATTCAATTGGCTAAAAGTGACATTTATAATATTCAAAAAGACTCAATTTCAAATAAATGCTTTTTTTTTTTTTTTTACTTTGTTCATCAAAGAATCCTGGAAAAAAACATATATCACAGTTTCCACAAAAAATATTAATCAGCAAAAAATGAATAATGAGAAATGTTTCTTGAGCAGCAAATCAGCATTTTAGAATGATTTCTGAAGGATCATGTGACACTGAAGACTGGAGTATATATAATATAATTAATATAATATAATATTTTTTTGCATTTTCTCTGAGCCAATGTTTTATGCAAATACTTTTACCCAAAAGACAGATCAAAAGATTTATATTATATTATATTACATTAATCACATCATATTATATTTTATTATATTATTATAACACCAAAATAAAAAAAATTGATGCAAACATAAATCTGTAATTAAACAGCAAGTTTTTTTTAATGAAAACAAGGAAATATTAATGAAATAAATCAAAAAATATATTAATAAAAAAACTGTTTCTAGGTCAAAAATCAAACAAGCAACTTCAAATTTGAAAACTCCTTTGTAAAAAAGTTCAGATGTTCTTGCTTCCATTGAAGCACTCTTTAGATCATCTCAAATCAGGCTGGAGAACATGATCATCAGGTTTACACAACTGTGGAGTTCATGCAGCTCTATAGCTGCTGTCATTAAAGCAAAAGTGGGACATAAATACTAAATGCTAAGAAACTCCAAGTCAATTTTAAATAAACTTTTCTCATATTGTTTTGCTGTAACAAACTGTATTAAATCAAAGCATTTTAACTGATGGCCTCAGACTTTTGGACCCCTCTATAAGTATCCCAGAGATTCAGACAATGGAGTCTGCCATACATTTCATTACTGTATGAAATCAATCAAAATTATTAGGATTAATAGAGCAGCTATCGACAATCAATCCTCCCAGAGCTCTCTTGCAATAGCTGACTAGACTCTAAGACCAGTATATGTTCTCAACGAAGCCAATGACAACAGATGCAACAGATGCGAGTGCTGTGCATAGTCTCTATGAGGTTTTCACATATCCAAACCACAGATGTTTACTGGATTGACCTACATGGGATACATTCCATCCCGAGACCCTAGAAAGCATGAAAGATTCAGAGCATTGACAATGGGATTGGCAAGCAACTTTACGAGGAGGCTCCATCTTATAGCTTTTGCTGATGGAATTACTGTGTGTGTGTGTGTGTGTGTGTGTGTGAGTGAGAGAGAAAGAGAGAGAATGTGTGTAAAAATTGAAGAAAGCAAGACAGAAAGATTAAGTGAAGCTGATGCTGCTTGATGCATCAGGGCAATTCAAAATTCAAATCATGCTTGAAGATTGAAATAATGTGAATGATTAATGCACACAATGAAGAGATGTGAGACTTTGAGCATCAGCACAATGTCGACTGCATCAAATCAGCAAGGATGAATACGTTCGGCAAGATTACAATTGATGTTACAAAAGTAAGATTGTTAAGATTGGACTCTTATGCATATATTTAAAATACAGGGTGTTGAATGAAATATTTATATGTATGTATATAAGGAACAAAGATTTGTTCTCGCTTGTTTCTAGAGGTACTAAGTTGGTTCCTCACCTGTGTCTTGTTTAGTTTATTGTCACCCTGTGTATTTATGCTAATGCAAAGCTGTTTAGTTTGCACTTGTGTTTTCCCTATCATGTTTTCTTTATTTAAAACTGCTGCAAAGATCTCTGTTTCTACTCTGCCTTCATCTTGCCTGAACTGCACCATTACGTTAACAAGACAACGACAAAAATACTCAATGTTGTTCTTCTGACAGTGTTCTTCTTTTCATTGTCTTTCTTTAAGTAGGGGCTCCTCTAGCCATAAAAGCTTTATGATCCCCATAAAATTAATACCGAAGTCCTTAAATGCCATTTTACCACAGAGGACGTTTTGAGTAACAAGACAGCACCAATTAACTTGCATTGGTATAAAAGGAATGAAAATGAACAGTGGTGAAATATACAGTTTAGTGTTCATTAAACACAGATTTATACACACAATTCCTGTGACTGACCAATCAGAATAAATTATTAGAGACTATAACTGGAACCACTGGATGTAAACTTCAAATGCTCCTTAAATTCAATGCAATTGATGCAAATTGTATGTTTTATGACGATCTATAAAAGCCACATTTAGTTTGCCTGAAAAAACCCCCCAGAAGTTAAATTATTTTAACATTATGAACCAATTACATTACGAACATTGATGGTCGCTCTTAAATCGCGCAACAGCTGAACACTTCCCAGTATCTTTGATCTGAATGAATCCTTTGAATCTCCCCAATCGAGTTGGGTAATTTCAGGACCCTGGAGAGCATCCAAACTGCCTGCAATAGTGCAAGTGCAATAAACCCATTAGAAGCAGCAAGAACAAATCACAGCATCTGTCTTCTATTGCTCCTCGGCAGACATTGTTGCAGATTTTCAACTGATTGTGATCAGACTGACTGATCAAAGGTGACAACATCGACAATGATACTAGCCTCAAAGGCTGAGACAAATGCTAAGGAGATAAAGTAAGAATTTAAAAATAAATCTTTTTGATTTTTGTTGGGTACAAAAGTCTGTGTAAGAAAGATGGGCTCAGAGAAAATTCAAGATAATAAGACATCAAGACTCAGTAATTAGCGGAATTGCCTGACAGTGATACTTACAAGCTGCTGACAAAGAAATTAAAAAAGTCATTCATTCCAGAAATGGTGTAAAAAAAAAAGTTAACAAGAGGAGTGGGTGTTGACCGTTTGAAAAATATAACCTTGACAATGACATGACAATCTTATACCCAACTACTCGACACTCGACTAGACATTCAAAGGATCTGATATTTGTTGATTATATTTGATCATTCGGTGGTGTTCTATAATTATGTTTTAAAACGCTGTTCATTCTTTCAGCGTTTATTTAGTTTTGCTCCGTTAATTACATTCTGACTGAGGATGAAAATGAATAGGTATGTGATTTTAAATAGCTTTTCTGAAAGGGTGACTAAGCCTGCTGAGTTCCAAATGAGCAGAGCAACAGGAAACACCTAAAAGAAATGAAGAGAAAACAATGGAAGTTCTTTGAAGCTATAGTACAGCGTGAGATGAATCACATCAATTACAAATACATTGGGTATAGAGCAAGAGTTTCTCCTTAATAAGAATAAGAATTAGAATAAGAATAAGATGATTAAGAAGAAGAAGAATTTAAAAAGTCTGTCTGTTGGGTACAAACATCTGCCTAAAAAATATAATAAAATATAATATAATATAATATAATATAATATAATATAATATAATATAATATAATATAATATAATATAATATATTGATCTGTCTGTTGGGTACAAACATCTGGCTAAAACATTGGCTCAGAGAAAATGAAAAAATATATATATGTATGTATATACACTCACCTAAAGGATTATTAGGAGCACCATACTAATACTGTGTTTGACCCCCTTTCGCCTTCAGAACTGCCTTAATTCTACGTGGCATTGATTCAACAAGGTGCTGAAAGCATTCTTTAGAAATGTTGGCCCATATTGATAGGATAGCATCTTGCAGTTGATGGAGATTTGTGGGATGCACATCCAGGGCACGAAGCTCCCGTTCCACCACATCCCAAAGATGCTCTATTGGGTTGAGATCTGGTGACTGTGGGGGCCATTTTAGTACAGTGAACTCATTGCCATGTTCAAGAAACCAATTTGAAATGATTCAAGCTTTGTGACATGGTGCATTATCCTGCTGGAAGTAGCCATCAGAGGATCGGTACATGGTGGTCATAAAGGGATGGACATGGTCAGAAACAATGACCATGACAGACAATGACAGACTCTACCATTTGAATGTCTCAACAGAAATCGAGACTCATCAGACCAGGCAACATTTTTCCAGTCTTCAACTGTCCAATTTTGGTGAGCTCGTCCAAATTGTAGCCTCTTTTTCCTATTTGTAGTGGAGATGAGTGGTACCCGGTGGGGTCCTCTGCTGTTGTAGCCCATCCGCCTCAAGGTTGTGCGTGTTGTGGCTTCACAAATGCTTTGCTGCATACCTCGGTTGTAACGAGTGGTTATTTCAGTCAAAGTTGCTCTTCTATCAGCTTGAATCAGTCGGCCCATTCTCCTCTGACCTCTAGCATCAACAAGGCATTTTCGCCCACAGGACTGCCGCATACTGGATGTTTTTCCCTTTTCACACCATTCTTTGTAAACCCTAGAAATGGTTGTGTGTGAAAATCCCAGTAACTGAGCAGACTGTGAAATACTCAGACCGGCCCGTCTGGCACCAACAACCATGCCACGCTCAAAATTGCTTAAATCACCTTTCTTTCCCATTCTGACATTCAGTTTGGAGTTCAGGAGATTGTCTTGACCAAGACCACACCCCTAAATGCATTGAAGCAACTGCCATGTGATTGGTTGATTAGATAATTGCATTAATGAGAAATTGAACAGGTGTTCCTAATAATCCTTTAGGTGAGTGTATATAATTTATTGTTACAAATGTCTGCCTAAAAACATGGGCAAAATCTAATCAAATACTAAAATAAATACATAAAATATTTGTAATATAAAAAATCCTTTTGATCTGTCTGTTGGGTGTGCCTAAAAGCATTGTCTCAGAAGAAATGCAAAAAATATAATACTAGAAATAAGCATAAGAATATTAATCAATACCATTCAAATTAAATAAATAAACGCTACTGCAACACCTGTTTATATATTCTGCTGTGGTCCCAAAATATATGGAAAAACAAAATATATACACGTTTTGAATAAAAATCCTGTAAAAAGCAGCTAGAGAAGCTTTTGATGTGGCAACATTTATCACCATATGCAAACACTGTAATGCATGAAAATATTTTGTGCAAGGTTTAAAGTACATACTTCAAAATTCAAAATAACCACTTTAGTTAATGGTGCGCCAATTTCCTGTTTATTAAATCCCTTTTGGCATTCCATAACCTTTTAACTAATATTTTATAAGAACTCCTGTATTATTCTGCTTTTAGCGCCTGAATGCTGCACATCTTGGAGATTCAGTGTTAGTATAGAGATATTTCCCAAATGAATCCCATCATGATTGGAGCACTTAAAGTGTGCCCACTTTCCAAATCCTTGACAACAAATCCATTTCTCCCCACTTAAACTTTTCTTCCTCTGCCTCCATAAGAGTGTTTTTAGTTGCCTCTTTGACCACATTGTGTATTTATGGATCTGAAAAACTATTTTTAATCACCTTTTAACAAAAATGATTAAAACATATTATCAATCAAATTACCTCAACATCACAATGCATAGCGACAAACAGGTGTTTCGGTAACATTTTGGGGAAAAAAATAAAAGGATTTTACTTCAGGGGGTCTTAAGCTCTCTTGTATCCTTCCGTTTACAATAATAGGGATAGAGATGGGAAATATTTTACACTCTGTTGGGCAAAAGTGATCTCATCTTGGTTTCAATCGCTTTGACAAAAGTTGCATCTCTTGTTGTCAAAAAATCAACATGCATATAACTAGAGAGTATGCACAAATATATTCAAACATCAAAGCTGGTTTCTCTCCCAAAAAATTTTTTTTATTTTTTTTTTTTTAAGTTTTTGGGTGAATTTATGTAAAGCAGTTGCCGTTCTTCAAATGAATTCAGTTAGCAGAGGGAACCAAAAAACATCTCCTGTTTTAAAACTTTTCCAATTAATTCATCGACATAAGTCAAGACATTTGTTTGTTTATTCGTTCTAGTCAAATTGATGTTAAACACTGCTCAATAAAACAGGTTCAAACCGATGTTCATTGTATGCTGAACAAAGACGCTATCAAATATCTTTTATTCAAAGGTATTGATTGGCCTTCATTAATCCATAGCCAGGTAAATGCAAACCCATCATTCATTAGCATGATGAAATGAATATTGAGTAACTGTCGACGGTTTGAGGCTGAAATTAGCATACATGACATACTTGATTAGGCACGACGAGATTGGTTACTTAGTTGGCAAAAAAAATAAAATTAAAAAAAATTCTGAACAAGGATGTAATATGGATATGCATATCGAAAGTGTGGAGAAGAAGTAAGCTAGGCGGACAGCATGCAAAACATAGCCGGGCATTCTCAATAAGATGCACGTTCTCAACGCTTGCATAATTGATAATGACAGTAATGAAGCCCTGCCACACTGATGTAAGTTTTCAAATTTTAATGAAGCAAAGTTGCACATTCTTTTGAAGGCTCTGCAGCTTTTTATATCATCTTAATAAGTGGTGCTGCACATTATGGTAGTAATTAAGTCAGAACATGAAAATAAATAAATAAATGATTAACAAAAAAAAAATGTAGTAAACAAAACTTGAAAAAAAGAAGAATGTAAAAATACATCACATCTTCGCATTTGAAGCCAACTTCATAGTGCAAATCAGACGTGAGAACGCAAACGTTTGTTTATGTGCTTTGTAAGTGGAAGGTTACAGAGAAGCCATTTAGAGCTTCACATGAAGCAGAGAAAAGAATTTAGTATCCGACAGTTTTGGCATCTGGTGACCCCTCTGATTCAAACCATGTGACTCCACTGGAGAAAGATCAAAGTTCCCTTATGAATAAACAAGCAGAGCCCATCTGTGTGTGTGTGTGTGTGTGTGATGAGACCAGGAGTCTACTGTGACCAATAAAGTGTCAGACTCAAACCCGCAGTTGCTCGACGAGATTGCAGAGTTGGCTGTCGAGCGCTAGATGCTTTAGAACAATATATCTTGACAAATTCAGTACCAATCAAGAGTTAACAGTATCTACAATAACAGTCTCTTATATATTGTGTTTGTTAGTGGGGAAAAAACATGTTCTAAAACCATAATAGGGGTCCAGGACCAGAGTAAAACTGTGAATATGTATTGCTGCAGGTTCGTTTTGAATCGGACATCACCAAAAGTCAGGAATGAACTTAGTAGCACGGCTGTCCCAAACACACACCTGTTGCACCGCCCTAAGAACAGCCCTGCTCTGTAGGTCAACCGATATAAATGCCAAGGAGGATATATTGCACTGTAAAAAAATCATATGATCAATAAGTTATGACAACATAAGTTTTTACATTGCTTAACTCATCAAAATAAGTTAAGTAATTTTCACTTTTTTTTTATAAGTTCTACAAGATTCAACTAATTTTTTAAGCCAGTTTAATATAATTTAAGTTGAAATGACTTAAACATCAAATTTGATTGTGCGTAACAGTGTTTAACAGTGTGTGCAATTTTTAATTATTGGCATTGTATAAGTTATCTGTTTGTGTCAGAAGCAGGACTTTTATTTTGACATCTGAGAACACCAGAACTTCAGAGCTCCCATTCTCTGTCTTCATTAGTTTACTGTTACAGAACTGTTAAACAGGTTACAAATTTTATAACTCAGTAAAGTCTCTGAACGATTTTCTGACTGATTCAAATGCCAAACCTATGAGTGAGTTTGAGACTGAATAATGAATCTTCTTGCCTGACAAGAGCCGGTTCACAAGAGTCATTTGTTCATAAATCAGACATTGCACTGTGTTCGTTGTTGCAATGTAGAAAACACTGGTGTGCATACAATCATAATATACTGTTCAGCCATTATGGTCACATTTAGAGAATCATTGTGAGGTCTTAATATAAAATATGTCATAACAGTATATTCCATTTACCGTTAATGGATGTCTTTCTCTATAAGCTGTAGCTCTCAGAGACCACTA
Source organism: Abramis brama (assembly GCF_963993115.1). Classification (NCBI taxonomy): domain Eukaryota; kingdom Metazoa; phylum Chordata; class Actinopteri; order Cypriniformes; family Leuciscidae; genus Abramis; species Abramis brama. The sequence goes on along the minus strand of NC_139982.1, from coordinate 19,843,714 downwards.
GTCACAGCTTTATGATGTTGAACCTTTCCAAACACTTAAGTGCTTCAGTGTACCGTAATATATATTGTGTATGCAGCTAATTGTAAATAGGGCTTTGCTAGCTACTGCACGTACACTGTTAATAATCAATATGAATCTCAAAAGCGATCCATTTCGACAACAACCCTGGATAATGATGAAATCATTAGGTTATGTTCGAGATTTTTATCATTTAAAGCCAGAGCTGTGCAGTGTTTTAGGTCAAAGCCTCATTGAAACAGTTATTAATAGAGGAAAGAGAAAACAGGCTTTATGAGCAAACTATTAATATAGACTTTAATTTGATAAACCATTTCAAAGGTTTGTTATGAAGGAGTTGTGCACCTTCAATAAGGCTACTATTAATTCCAAACCTTAAATAATAAATAATAATTCAAATTGACAAATAAACAGACATGTGGTTAAAAACGCTACACAATAAATTCATATATCACTTAAAGGTGCCTTGTGTAAAAATAAATAAATTCATACTCCACATTCCATACCAGATGGGGGCAGTATACCTCCAGAAAGTGAGTTGGTCTACTCTAGAGTATGAATATCTTCAAGCTACTCCCCTTCACCTTTACCAGTGAATATGTTCATATTCGTTTTGTTCATATTACATTTTTATTGTTAGTTTGAATTACATTAATTTGACAGACAGCATTCGCTGATGTTGACCAAGCTAGCGCCAACGTAACCAGAGCTTCCAACTCTCACGCATTAACCGTGAGACACACGCAAACACTTTTCACACGCTCTCACCCCACACATCAATTTTCTCACGCACAGAAAAATAGCGAAGCAAAGAGGACACGGAGACCGACAGACTAGACAGAGCAGGTTAGTTATGATATAAAAAAATCTCAGCTCTCAGATTCTGTCAATTAAATACCGTTTTGGCGCTTGTAAATGTTACACGACAGATCCCTAGCGCATGTGAACCGATCATCTCTACTAGCTAATAGTAAAAAAATCACGAACACTGAAAGATACAGTAACGTTAGGCTACAACTTACCAAAATGTATTCCTCATACATAATATCGACCAATCAGTGTTTTTTATCATCGTGAAGAGGTCAATAACACAGCTGGAGAACAATTATGTCAGATTTACCTCAGGAAAGCCATTTAATATACATAATATAGGTCACGTAGTTGGCAAGAAAAAAAGAGCAATAGAGATTGTGCTATGTGTACTATATTACAATACTGTATTTATGAACGTTATATACGTTTATCGAACAGCCTTCGATACATTTCTATGTTATAACTTCCCGAAAATCTACACAAACATATAAAACAAACTTATAACGAAATACTAACAGCATCTTACTTACCAATCCAAAAGAAATGTTGCAAGTTCGAAGTCAAACCTCATTTTTTTCATGTCCATTAGTTGTCTCCAGCGATGGAAAGCAGTGCCAATGTTTACTCTGGTCCTGTTCCTTTTTTATCATATTTTATTTGAATGTAGTAGTGGGCTGTAGGCTACTTTCCACACGATTGACATCAGGTTCAAGTACGCCCACAAGCCGTGCGAGTTATTCGTGTATTGCATGTTTGGCTGGTGGTTATGTTGCCGGCATACCGCCTCCCATGGCCGAAACTGGTATTACGACACCTGTCGGGCCGTGGCTATTAATGCTAATGCTAATTCAGGTTGATATCTCTGCAGCACTATAACTTGACATTTTTTTAATGACATCATCGCCCTTATTTCTTCTCATTCTTTTGATGCATGTAGCTCATTTTTTGGATATTTTTACCTCAATTTTTACATAAGGCACCTTTAATTTATTCAAAAGACATGGCATTTTTGACAAATTGATAAACAAAATAATTTAAAGGGTAAATGCAATTTAAATCTCGTATTTTATTAAATGATTCATCAATTTGTTATTTATTGCTACATTTAACTACATTTTTAAACATGAATTAAATGCATTTTTTTTATGATCGTTCTTTTTTTCAGATTTGTTGCAATTTTACTTTATAAATCCACTGACAATTCATGAAGGTCTATCAGTGATTTATCCGTTTGATCTGAGAATAATGTCTTTCTTTAGTTCCCATTTCTAGACTTGAAACAAGCGTTATCAGATTCAAATGTCTGTGCCAATCTGCTGCAACGCTTCTAAATCGCCTGAGAACATCAAGATCTTGTGCAACTCTTATTCGAAAACAGAGAAGAAGCAAATAAAGGCTGAGCAGCACTGAAATACGACTGGTACAAGGGCTCTTGGTGATTTCCATTAAGATAGACTCTCAGGTCTTGTCTTATTATAAAGTCATTAGTCTTTCAATCAGTGGCAGATTGGCTGTAATGTAGAGAAGTGAGACAGACAGTGTTACTGACCACGCAGCTGTCCAAACCACTTCATTTATGATTGACTAATTAACTCATTATATATCTGCTGGAAATTGTGTTTTAATTAGGCAAAATTTCACTATAAAAAAGATGGAATGGAAGACTTTCAGATTTTTGCTTCCGTAAACTCTTTGTACACCGTAAAAAAAAGTTGCTGTCTTAAATTTAAGTACAATCAACTTGGATGTTTAAGCCATTTCAACTTAAATTACATTAAACTGACTTGAATCTTGTGTTACAAAGTTGAAAATTGCTTAACTTATTTTGATGTTAAAATAATGTAAAAACACATGTTGTCATAACTCATTGATCATATCATTTTTTATAGTTTGCTATAGATCTGAGACACTGTAAAAAAGTTGCTACCTTAAATTTTTAAGTACAATCAACTTGGATGTTTAAGTAATTTCAACTTAAATTACAATAAACTGACTTTAAAAATGAGTTGAATCTTGTATAATTTATTTAAAATGTTGAAATTTGCTTAGCTTATTTTGAAGAGTTAAAGCAATGTAAAAACATGCTGTCATAACTTGATCATATCATTTTTTACAAAAAAGTTGATGCCTTACATTTTTAAGTACAATCAACTTGGATGTTTAAGTCATTTAAACTTAAATTGCATTACACTGACTTGAATCTTGTATAACAAAGTTGAAAATTGCTTAACTTATTTTGATGTTAAAGCAAAGTAAACATGTTGTCATAAATTATTGATCATATGATTTTTTACAGTGAAGAAACGTCTTTCAAAACCCATTAAAATATCCAAACTTTTTGAACAGTAGTGTGTTGTGTACATATATTACACTCTAAAAATACTAAATTTAAGTACTAGACAAATACTAAAATTAAGCAATATTTTTTTGTCCTGAGCAGTGCTCTTATGTGCCACCAGTGTGGATATTAGTGTGAATTCACCTATTCTCAGCCTGAACCCTGCATATATTGACCATCAGGCACTCTGTTGACCCGGCTCAGCCTCGGTTCAGTTGCTATGAGACGAAGCGGCGAGAGCGTAAACAGTTAACTTCACAAATACTCCCCGCACCCAATGTTCTCCAGTGGACAAGTAAAAATGCGATATTTGTGTGCTGTCATGATGGTAATATCCGATAAGAAGCTGTTTCCCTTAAAACGTAATGTTTTCAGGCAATCTCCTCTTCGAGATACAAAGATAAGTCTTGTAACCGAACGCTGTAGTTTTATGCTGCAGAAATAAATGGATTCTGAACCTGGGCCGCCATAAGCCCTTAAAGTCAAGCTTTATATGCTGTGTGGCTAAATCTTGCTAACACACAGTGCAACTTTAAAGCTCATCATCAGTGAGGAAAGGAGGGTGATTAAAGAGAGGGCAGTCGCTACAAGATGCCCTCTCTTATCTCCACGCAGCAAAGTTTCCATTGATCCGCCCTGCTACGATGTGTGTGCCGATCCGCAGGCTAGCCAACATTACGATTCAGCTCCACCCATCTAAAGTCCATTGATCCAGTCGTGCATCTGGGAGAGAGCCACAGGAGGCCTTTGAGATGGCTAATGAGTCGAACAAACAGGACGGAAAGACAAGAAAGGAGCGCACGCGAGGTGAGAGGCCTCCCGGGTCAAACTCCTGATGTGGACAGATGTTCTCCGGTATGTGTAACACGGAACAAAATTGTGTGTGTGTGTGTGTGGGGGGGGATAAACCAGATTGTTCTTGGTCACGCAAGATGTCTTCTGATAAACAAATAGCTGTTTAAATAAGCAGATACGGTCTGTTTTGCAAAATCCATGAAAGTTGAGCACGACAAGAAATATAACTGAGAAATATTACACTGCTGAAACCGAGGAGCATGACTGATGGTAATAAGGTGGGTGTGTTTTGTGATAAAATCTAGCAGAACCGCAACGGGACTGCTGTAAAACTGTTTGGGATTCAAAGCACGTGGCTCTCAGGTTCACACAGTATCCCAGCCAGACTCCTTGGAAGTGATGTTACCGAACTCGGATGGCTAGCTCAGCTGTTTATTTGCACTGGGATCATTCCGCTTTGTCTTCGCAATCGTAAATTATTGTCAAGATAAAAAGTGCACAAAAAAAGAAAGAGAGAGAGAGAGAGAGAGAGAGAGAGAGAGAGAGAGAGAGAGAGAGAGATAATCTCTTGCATTCCATTACCATTAATCAGTTTGTTGACAGTTTCGTCCTTTCATGTTGTTCAAGTTCAAACAATAACTCCGCTAATCCAAACATCCATGAACCGTCAGACAGAAAGATGATGCAAAGCGCTGATCTAAGATCAGGTTTTTCCATGCTTCACCTGTTCTGAAGCAATATTAGCTGGGATTTGATTTTAAATGCAAATCAGGTATGCCTTTCTGAATTCACAGCCATCAAATGTTTGGGTGTTTATGGGTTTATGAAGAGCAGAGGAGAAATATATTCCAGTCACAATCCCCCTCACATCTGTCCCAAATGCCTGACAGCTTCAAAGCAGGTTGCGTCCACAATTCAGGGTCTCAAACCACCAAATATTGTGTATTTTCAGCACACAGGCCTTTAGCGAAGAGCAATCAAGTGGCAAACCGTGTTTTAAGTCTATTTGAAGTCAATAACACGATTTTCAAAAGAGAACGTGAGTGGCATTTGTCCATTCAAAACGCGCCGTCACGATGTTTCTAGGCATTGCTATGCAGTGGCTGGTGTGGTCTTCAAATGTTCTTGCTATGCATGTTGAAGTATGGTTGCAAGGATGTTTTTAATCGCCCTTTTTGCCCAATTTATCATGTGAAAATTATCAGTCCGATCACTCAGAAAAGAACTAGCTTGGTCACAGTGTTATTCATATCTGTAGCACAAATGGTGTGGGGCAAGATATGTGCCAAAGTTTAACCCTAGAATGGGGTTAAAACTGTGACAAAATCATGTAATTTCTTTGATATTCCATGTATAGTATATAAATAAATCTTGTATGTGAGCTTCAGCAAATTTCATTTCTTTTTTGAAAAAAATTACTTAGAGTTTGGTCACAACTGGATAAATGTTTCTAAAACATATCCTAAACTGTTGGAAACCTCAAAACAATGGTTTATCATTGCCTACTTGCTTGTTTTTCAGCGTTTCTACACAGAGATACTTGCCCACTGGAAGCCATTCAATTTCCGAACCTTTAAAACAAATCAAACCAGGTAAAAAAAAAAAGATAAATTGTTTGTTTCATTGATAAAAAAAATTACTGTCCAAAAACAAACTTTTTTTTTTAGGTAACAATGTGTTGTTTGGAGATATGCTAATGATGATAGCTGTGACCAATCAAAGAGGAGGAAACTTCAGCGGGGAGCTGTTAAGCCTCCTGCTAGTATGTTTGGAAAAGACCTACTACAGCAATATCTCTGAATCCCAAAGTTTGATTCTGCCATATTTCCTTTTGGCAATGATCCTTTAACTTTTCCTTTAATGATCCAAACTTTCAGGTCTGATAAATTTCACAATCAAGAACTTGTCATTCCTGAACAATACAGAATGATGACATGATTTGTAATTGGTTAAAGGAGGTGCGATCTAGTACATTTGAAAACAATGATAATCCAGGCTGAGTCAGTATAGGGAAAATGGGCTATTTAACGCAGAACCATGAAATGGTGTTTCACGGTTTTAAGCAGAATAAAATAGATAGAGATATTAATGGTGAGTCATTTTGCAGCATTTTAAAATGGTTAAGTTTTTCTTCACAGACAAGCAAATAATGAAGTTCACGTCAAAGATGAAGATAGGTAAATGAGATTTGCATGGATTATAATTAAAAACCAGTACATTTTGTGTTCCACAGATCAAGTAGGTGTTTATGGGCTGTGTTTAATTTGAATAATGAATTCAAACCCATTCTTTAAGGTGTTTCAATAGCTGTCCTTTCTGTTTGATTCATTTGTCTTTTCACTACTGCATTACCTCCGCTTTCCACTTCTAACAACCTCGTGTCATTTTTAAGCTTTTGTCTGTTTCGTTCCAGGAATACGTCCAACTTTTTGAGCACGATGGGACCCCATCGCCTCAGCCTCTATTAACAAATTTCCTTGATTCCTAATTCGAGCGGACAGAAACAGCCACTGTAATTATGTCAGAAATCTTCCCCATCTGACTAATTATATTTCTCATCATAGTCTGATGATGCTCATTATACTTCCTTTCCATGAAGCAGCGATAAATAACAGGCCCAAGACAAGCCGTTGAAAACACTGGGTCGATTAATCATAACGCTCAGTATCAGATGCAGCATTTAAATATACAATGCAATACAAAGTACAAAGGAGTTTGCACTGTAAATAATATTAGATATTAGCATGTCATTTTACTGTAAAATATTCCTGTAATATGCTCACTGCTAACGTATGCAATACCACACAAGAGTTAAGCCAATCGTATTCATAAACAAAATATGGTAACACTTTAGTTTAGAATCCAACTTTCACTATTAACTTGCTTATTAGCATACATATTATTGGGATATTGGCTGTTTATTACTGCTTATAAAGCACATATTAATGCCTTATTAAGCATGACCATATTCTTCATCCCTTAATCCTACCCAATACATAAACTTAACAACTAACTTACTAACTATTAATAAGCAGTAATTAGGAGTTTATTGAGGCAAAAGTCATAGTTAATAGTTTGTTTATAGTGAGAATTAAACCCTAATCTAAAGTGTGACGAAAATATTTGCCTCCATTCCAGTATGCAATGCTCACTTTACAATTCAATCAACAACCAGTGAATAAAATCGAGTCCATCCATACATTTTTTCTTGTTCGATTTCACTTGGAAAAAGTTGTGGTAGTGAAGTTAGTCGCAACTTCCATTTCATGCTAAATTTAAGAATGAAAAAGTATGAAATACCTTATATTTAATTTTATTTAAATTATATTTCTAACTAAAAAGTAAAGTTTGTTGGGACAAAATTTAATGTTGGCTTGACAAAGCCTTGTCTGAAAGTTTTATAAGCTTCCTAGCATATCATGCCGCTAGCAAGTTTTAACATGTTGTTAGCATGTGTCTAGCATTGTTTTGCATTTTGCTAGCATGTTTAGTACATTGCTAGCATGGATTAGCATGTGCAAGCATTTTAGCATGTTTCTAGCATGAATTAGCATCTTTCTAACATGTCTTACCATATTGCTAGCATGTTTTAACACTTTGCTAGCATATATTAGCACATTGCTAGTATGTTTTTTCATGTTTATTTTAATTAAATGTTATTTGATTTAATATTTAATTCAAAATTGTACTAATTTTATTAAGTAATATGTGTAATGTTTTATTCTTTTATGACAATACAAATAACTGGCCGGTTGTCAAGAAAAGGACATATTTGGCCTTTCATTGGGTTATTATGGAGCTTATCGGCAGTAGTATAAAGGACAATTAAATAGTTCAAGTTGTTTGGTATATTAACATTAAATCATTTATATTTATATTTTTATCAATATTAAACAGAAAACACAGTTGTATGACATAGAATTTAAGACCAAACAATTACACGAGACTCCAAAACAAACCCCATAGAAAATCGATCTGACGCGCGTTTAAAAATGTGACGCGTCAAACAGACACTTTAATTGGATGATGGGTTTGTGTATGAGTATATGGATCAGATAAATGCTGGATTGTGAATGTTCTCATTGTGTTTGTCAAGGGATGAATGGTGTAAAGATAGGATACTGTACATTTGACTGAGCTGTAATCAATAATATTGTCAAACTTATCTTGTTCTTCTCTAAATCAAGCCTCTGAAATCAATACTAACCTTGGTGAATGTCGTGGAAACAAACATCAATGCAAATCTGTTCAATGATACACAACAGGCGTCCGGCCTTGTTAATAGGACACTTCTGAACTCATGGATATTGATGTAATTTTTAAGTGTCTGGAGGTACAAGAATATTGTCATGCCACTGTTTTATATTATTCACTGATGGTGAAAAGTTTTACGCAAAGGCAGAAAATTTTTCAGAATTAAATAAATGCTCGCAATAAAACCAAAGATCATCCATCATAAAACCTTTATTTTTTTCATAACCTACTTCTTGTTACATCTGATGTCAGCATTACCTCACCTTAAGAAGTAAAGATAAATCCATTAAAATATATTAACCTTTGCAAATAAATTAACTTTTGCATTAAATAAGCAGCTTTTGGGTTATTTTACTCAGATACATGTTAGGATAGATATTAATGAACCTTGTGAAAATCCCTGAACTCATATACTATTCTTTTTTATCCATTTTGTTTATGCTTTTGGAGGTCTCCAAATTAGTTACAGATACCCAGTTTAGTGCTACTAAATAAATGATTGATTACTCTTTAGTGCAGTGGGGAGTTTGTTTCTTTGTACATTCATTTACTTATATTTAAATATTAATTTAGATTGAATTATTCAGAACAGATAAACACTAATCATGCATGGCTCTCCAGTGCCTTTGCTGGTTTGAGGAGCACAGTGTTTCTTGTTGCTCTAAACTAAAGATTGAATCACATATGGAAGATTGGCTTGATTTTTAACTCTAGAGACCCTGAAGACACTGAAGTAGGCCTGTGTCCAGTTGTAAAAACCTAAGAAAAAGCTTAGTTAAAGTAAAGGTACCACAGCTAAAAGTTTTCTTAGGGGGTTTGCTACAGCTGGCTGCTGCTGTTTGCATCTGGTTTTCCCATGAGATCACTCACATGAGACCTATAGCAAACCACAACACTCTGAATATCCAATCAATTCCCAGTGGACAAAATCAAGTCCCATCCTACATTTTTCCTTGTTCAAGAAGCCATTTCACTTGGATATACGTCACAATAGGGTAGAAAAGACTTCAGTTTCATGCTGACCATCTCAGACAAGCCATTATCATCAACATAAGCTCTTTCCATTATGTGAAAAGATCAAAAAAATGTGAAATCAGACAATTTGACATATTTTAGACTTATTTTCTCTACTTTCACTCCGCCAACAAAAATAGTTTCAAACAAAGCCACAGCAAAATGAACCATTTCCAAGCATTGTCCTCAAAATGATAAGAGTGCACATATAGGCTACCTTTTAATGGGAATATTTTAACTTAAGTGCTGCAAGACAGTCGTTTCCTCTTGTCAGTCTTTGGCATGAAATGCGAACATTCTTTTTAGATTTGAAAAGTTGAAAACACATACTTTCCAAGAATTTCTTCAGTTTATTGCTGTTGTTCTGACAGCCAACAACAGCACAGCTTAACCATGCGCTCATTTACATTTTTTAGTAATGTTCAAAAAGTAAATTAAGTTAATTAATTTGCTCTTTTTACCCCGTTTTAACAATGGAGTCCTATGGAGACCAGAACAGGGCATCATACAAACGCAACTTAGAATCCATCAAGGCGAAAAAGGTGGATGAACAGAACAATAGCCTGTTGTCCATTGGTGTTGATGGTAATATAGGCTAGTTATCGTCTTTGATGTGAACGGGCCTTAAGGTGATGATACACGGGGCAACTTTTTGGGCAATGTTACCGTCAACGGGCCAGGTGAGACACAGGGCCCACGAACGATCTAAATTCAACAATGCAACATTGCTCAAAAAGTTGCCCCGTGTACCATCACCATGACTGATTGGGTGTCAATGTTCAACAACGGGGAAAAAATCGTTGTGGAACGTGATTCCAACTATATCGTTCCTCTGTGTTGTTATCGTTATACAGTGAGGAAAATAAGTATTTGAACACCCTGCTATTTTGCAAGTTCTCCCACTTAGAAATCATGGAGGGTGGTGATGGCGCAGTGGATAAGACACATGCCTTTGGTGTGAGAGACCCGGGTTCGAATCCACTGTGAGACACCAATGTGTCCCTGAGCAAGACACTTAACCCCTAGTTGCTCCAGAGGCGTGCGACCTCTGAAATGTATAGCAATTGTAAGTCGCTTTGGATAAAAGCGTCAGCTAAATGAATAAATGTAAATGTAAATGTAAATGTAAATGGAGGGGTCTGAAATTGTCATCGTAGGTGCATGTCCACTGTGAGAGACATAATCAAAAAAAAAAATATCCAGAAATCACAATGTATGATTTTTTAACTATTTATTTGTATGATACAGCTGCAATTACAGAGGTCAAACGTTTCCTGTAGTTTTTCACCAGGTTTGCACACACTGCAGGAGGGATTTTGGCCCACTCCTCCACACAGATCTTCTCTAGATCAGTCAGGTTTCTGGGCTGTCGCTGAGAAACACGGAGTTTGAGCTCCCTCCAAAGATTCTCTATTGGGTTTAGGTCTGGAGACTGGCTAGGCCACGCCAGAACCTTGATATGCTTCTTACAGAGCCACTCCTTGGTTATCCTGGCTGTGTGCTTCGGGTCATTGTCATGTTGGAAGACCCAGCCTCGACCCATCTTCAATGCTCTAACTGAGGGAAGGAGGTTGTTCCCCAAAATCTCGCAATACATGGCCCCGGTCATCCTCTCCTTAATACAGTGCAGTCGCCCTGTCCCATGTGCAGAAAAACACCCCCAAAGCATGATGCTACCACCCCCATGCTTCACAGTAGGGATGGTGTTCTTGGGATGGTACTCATCATTCTTCTTCCTCCAAACACGTTTAGTGGAATTATGACCAAAAAGTTATATTTTGGTCTCATCTGACCACATGACTTTCTCCCATGACTCCTCTGGATCATCCAAATGGTCATTGGCAAACTTAAGACGGGCCTTGACATGTGCTGGTTTAAGCAGGGGAACCTTCCGTGCCATGCATGATTTCAAACCATAACGTCTTAGTGTATTACCAACAGTAACCTTGGAAACGGTGGTCCCAGCTCTTTTCAGGTCATTGACCAGCTCCTCCTGTGTAGTTCTGGGCTGATTTCTCACCTTTCTTAGGATCATTGAGACCCCACGAGGTGAGATCTTGCATGGAGCCCCAGTCCGAGGGAGATTGACAGTCGTGTTTAGCTTCTTCCATTTTCTAATGATTGCTCCAACAGTGGACCTTTTTTCACCAAGCTGCTTGGCAATTTCCCCGTAGCCCTTTCCAGCCTTGTGGAGGTGTACAATTTTGTCTCTAGTGTCTTTGGACAGCTCTTTGGTCTTGGCCATGTTAGTAGTTGGATTCTTACTGATTGTATGGGGTGGACAGGTGTCTTTATGCAGCTGACGACCTCAAACAGGTGCATCTAATTTAGGATAATAAATGGAGTGGAGGTGGACATTTTAAAGGCAGACTTACAGGTCTTTGAGGGTCAGAATTCTAGCTGATAGACAGGTGTTCAAATACTTATTTGCAGCTGTATCATACAAATAAATAGTTAAAAAATCATATATTGTGATTTCTGGATTTTTTTTTTTTAGATTATGTCTCTCACAGTGGACATGCACCTACGATGACAATTTCAGACCCCTCCATGATTTCCAAGTGGGAGAACTTGCAAAATAGCAGGGTGTTCAAATACTTATTTTCCTCACTGCAGTTGTAGTGTGGACTGTGCTAGTGTTTTACAGTTAGAATGATTTTTAGAATATTAGAATGGGGGGGGGGGGGGGGGGGGGGGGGTTAAACGTGAAATCAGTGTTTTAGAACTTCAGCAACCGAATTTTAATTCATATACATTATATATTTTAATTATATAATATGGAATAGGCTACATATCACCTGGCTGTTATGAAGAAACACTTCATCGTCTGTTTTCAACATAGTAAACATCTCGTACACTCCAAAGGCATGAAAACAGCTTTAGGTTCAACCAGAGCCCTTGAAAAACATCATATTTAAACGTACAGTATGGCATTTTTCGCCACTAGGGGTCGCTAACCTATTTACAATAACAAAGGCGTAGATTGATGACGCAACATTTGCTAAGATTTATGGATCTTGTCGTCAACGTCAAGCCGATCGATCTAATAATGTTTATGGATGACTGAATACATTGATGCTTTTATCATGACTGTGATATGAAGCAGTTCGTGATTGCTAAGAGACAGCTATCAGCTCCAAACTCTAGCACCCAGTCCCGCGGATATAAAAGGAATACGGACATTTCATTCTACCAAACTACACGCAGAATTACTACTCACAGGTCAGTTTATTAGACAAATTAAACTTCTGAGGTAACGCAGCGCTGTTTCACTTGCTCTAACATTACACTAGCACACTAAACTGCATTTGAATGTGTTGAAATGTATGTGTTAGTTTGTCTGAGACTAGCAGTAAGCTAGATCAACATTAGAATAACATACAGATCATATTCTAACATTTTATCATTGTTGAACTATATAACATTGATTAGTTTTATGTAAATGTGCTCACCTGTTTAATAAAGTACATGTAGGAGCGGTCGAAGTCTCGGACGTGGAGCTCTCGTTTATATACTGTCTATGGGAGCTCTTGGCATCTCGAAAACACCGCGCTGACATTGATTCTCGTTTTAGTTCTCCTTTTTTTATCCAAAGTCTGCTTGCCATGGTCCATAATGTTTGAACGAAACAACAACAGCTTGCAAATAGACATTGCGAACTACAAAGTTGTCCGCGTCAGTCGCTTTGGTTACTATCAGACGGCTCTGGTTCATAGCTCTGGTTGCCATGGCAGCACGAGCGGAAACCAGGGACAACGCGGATATGACGCCATTGGCGGCGACAAAACGGAAATAAAGAAACAGGACGTTTCTCGAATTAAATTACAAATTTCTCCTGGTTTGAAAGTTGTTGGAAACAGTCGGGATAATGTAAGTACACAACTAAAAAATATATATAACATAGATATAGTGATTTTTGCTATTTTTAAAGCAAAAAAGTTACATATTGTGCCTTTAACGGCTCTGGGTTCAGCTAACAAGCTTTCAACTTCCGCCATTGGCTAAACAATCATGTCGCAAGTTCAGTCATTACCAACGGAAAATGGCAAACGCTATGTTACGACCATTGTCAAATATTAAAAGAGGGGTTAGAGGCCCCCCCTCCCCCTATTAATATTTATATATTTATATATAAAGTGTTGTTATTAATGTAAAATACTAAATAAACTATGGTATTTAAATTTTTATTTTATTGACAATTTAGTTGATAACAGGCCTAGTTAACCGATGACAGACAAAGCAGAATCCCAGTAAAAGAGATTCATCTGAAAGGTAAAATTATTCTATGACTTATAGGCAAATTAATATTTACATATTTAATTGCTCATATAATTGAAGATATTATACACAACACTGTGTCTGAATGCAAATTGAATGATTTCAACAAGGTTTTATGAAAGCAAATATGTCTGAAATGTACATCTATGGAAATACTGAATAATAACCACATTAATTACAATAATTATTAAATGTAACTTAATAGGCTATAACTTGTACTCCACAAATCTAAAAACATTAATGTGTCCACAAATCCCTCATTAAAAAAGAAAACTTTCATATTCAACATAATACAATGTCATAGATCACTATTTTCCAGGGACACACAGTTAGATCAATTTATGATCAGGAGAAAAAATTAAGGTGAAGGGGTCATTTAAGGTCATCTTACTCCAACCTACCTTATGTTTGTAGAATTTACCATTGTATAATATTTAGAATATAATAAGCTGTACATTGATGTTAGACTCGTTAAAATGGACTGGTTTATGATGGATCCAATCCAGGCTGTTTAAATGGAGTTTCCCTGATATAGAGGCACTTATTTTGCAAAATGGTATGTTTGCAGATGATATGCCAAAGCACACTAGTACAAAACGCAAACAGTGATAAACAGAGGCAAAGAACGCGTGGGAAAAATGAAGAAGAGAGACAGAAAGAGAGATTGCACAGCATGCTTGTTGGTTGACAAGCCAGACATCTCTGGAACAGGTAGTGCTGATCCGGAATAAAAGAGCTCTTTAATCTGCTTTACAACCGACAATGCTGACCTTGCAAGAAGATTATTAAAGTTTGGAAGAGATCTTTTACAATCACATTCTGTCAGAGCTTAACCGCTTTTGTTAGGTGGGGGGTCTTGCCGGGCCATCCAGAGTACGACCACCATCAATGCTGTGTTCGGTTCAAGAGCTCCATCTAGTGATTTAGTGCTTAAAGTGATGGAAAATTCAATGATGCATGGGAGACCCCAAGTCAATTTTAATAGCTTGAAAAATATACTTAACTTAGAAGTGTGCTTCACACTTTTTCTCACCGTGATGAGAATTTTAAATAAAATTGATACTTGATAACACACTTCCATACGTGAAAAATAGGCCTATGTTACAGCTTATGTTTGGGGGCCTCAGAAATACCAGATATTAAACCGGAATAAATGCAATGGATTTTTCCATTAAAATACTCTGATTAATATTCAAATTGTACTAAAATAAAACACACACACAGTCACTATGCAATTGTTTCACTTTTTCATTTTGAATAAATTTACAAAGTTGTCATACAATGTTTTGCTTTGTCATTACGGTGTATGGAGTGTAGATGTGAAAAAAAAGTATTTGAGTAATTTTAAATAGTTCAACATAAGGCAGCATATATATATATATATATAGTGTGTGTAAAGGACCAAAAACAATGTACTAAAATTCTCTAATGAAACTGAATATAAAACTAATATTTTATACTAAAGTAACACCACTTTTCAGTTAAAAAATACAAAAACATTTTTAAAGTTCTTAAATTAATAAAAGAATTGAAGAAAAATAATGGTTTCATTTCAAAATATACTATTATTTATACATTTGGGCCCCAAAGCTTAGTAGTCAACAAAATAGACAATTTCAAAACAGAACATTACAGCTGATGTTACCTTTAGTAATGTTAAGAAATCAACCATAACCATAAAAAAGACAAACGCAGCACAATTTGTAATTTTTTTTGTTTATTTTCAGTGTACTTAAAAAATACTGGATCTCGCCAGCACTCACTATCATTGGCTATAATGTGATCCTCCCAGAGAAAAGAAACAAGAGTACCGGTCAATACAAGACATTCATAAAAAAAAAAGAAAAGAAAAAAAAAAAAGTGTTTTTAACCCAGAATGCTACCCAGAATCCATACTGGAGAGAGACACAGTTAAACAGTCACAACAGATGGTTATGATTAAAACACCCACACACAAAGCAAAAATAGGCAAACACAGCTTCCACCAAAATATGCCTACTCCAAATATAAAGTTTTGCATACTTTTCTTTGTCCTAATACAACACCTTTGTACAGGCACATCTTTATTCAGACCTACAATACAGTTCCCGAGAGCACAGTAAAATAAAAAGCAACAAATTGGGGGATTTTTTTTTTTCTTCATACTACCTGCCTGAAACATTCATACAAACTAATATGAAAAAGGGAATAAACATTCCAAAAAAAAAACTGGGCAGCAAAATTTTTGGTTTTGCATGAGTGATGCACTTCTGGCTTTCATCGCTACTGTTGTTTCCTCTTCTCCGAATTTTTTTTTTTAACCACTCTAAAGTATTACATGTATATAATTTCTTAGCTTTATATAAATATTTACAAACATCACTTAGTTGTGTCCCATAAGAATATTTTTATATAAAAAAGTAGATAACATGTTAATGCCAAGGAGGAGAAGCTTGCATTGACATTACAATAACTTAACCGTTAAAAAAAAGAAAAAGAAAAACAACAAAAGTTTGATACAGTAAGTGCGTCAGCCCCTTCCAAAAGTCTCTAGTATGGAAAAATCAAGGCTTTGCACGTGATGTAGCACCAGATGGGTTCGCACCTCAGCGCGGTTGAGAAATTACCTTGGAGTAGAAATCTTCCAGGAGGTCGTGTGCGGTACAAACCAAAAAAAAACAACAATAAATTAGTGTTGGATAATTTAGGATGACGTTATTTACAGCCAGAGTTAAACACAAGGTGTATCGTGGATGGTGATGGAAGTGTAAAGGAAAGTTGATGGCAGTGTGAGAGTTCACAGCAGTCTTGCAGCACATTACAGGAGAGTGAAGGCGCTCTCACATTCATAGGTTGAGAAACTCGCCGGCTCCTAACAGAATTGGGAGGGAGGGGCTCGGTAAACACGGCCAGTCGGATACGGGAGCGTAGCGTCGGGTAAACGTGGGGCTTGATGAGACCCTCCAATATCCCCCCGCCCCCCCCCCTGAACTGGGGTTAATCTCCAGCGCCTAAGTCCTGGACAAGGCTCAAGTGGTTCATGGCACGGTTGAAGGCGCTTTGCACAGCTTTACGGATGCCTGACGTTCTGCCCTCCAACATTTTGCTTTTGTCTAAGGTCTCGTCGATTCCGAATGGTACCATCTTGGATTTAGGAAGCCATTGCCTGATGGAGATTAAAGAGTACAGAGTTATTTTAAAAAGACAGCAGAAGCAGAACTTTTAAACGTAACACTGTGTCCCAACCAGTCCATTCTCTGTCCACACTGAAACTGACACCCAACACAATACTACAGAAACAGACGGTTGGATGAGAAAGGTGTTTTAAAACGTTTCAATGACGCATACTCCTAAACATGATGATTCCTTGTGATAAAACCCCCATATTAACACAAAGGTAATTGTATATTTTCATGTATTAAGACCCTTTTAAAAGGTACAATATGTAAGATTTCTGTAATAAAATAATCAAAAAACACTTACATTACATTATCCCAAAAGTTCCCAAGGATTTGTAAATCCAGAGAAATTCCAGTTTTAAATAATGGCTCGTCCCTTGTCATTGTCACATATTAATGACGTAATATCCGCGCTGTCCTAGGTTTCCGTTAGTAGACATAATGTATATACATCTATGATACAATATCTCGCACGCCGCTGTTGTGTCGTTCAGTCATCATGGTTCACGAATATTGATCGGCGAGTACAGAAAATCCCCAAAAACGTAAACGTAGATCAACTGAGGCAAGCAGGCTTTGGGACAAACAGAAAAATAAAACATGGATCGATATCGGCTGGGCGTTTTCGAGATGGAGAGAGCTTTGCGACAAACATGGGACTTGATCTGTCGACAGAGACTTTGCTCTCGCATGTGTTTTAGTAGACAAGTAAGCCAGTATTATTTATTGTACACATACAGTTATATTGCACTTTGTTTGAACTTCAGTAATGCTTATCAAGTCTGGTGAAATGGCAGTAAAATTACAGAAGGCTATGTGTTGCACAAAAATATTTAGCCATTACTTGCAAATACTGTGGGTTCGTTCAAATGTACTTTTAGTACGATTGTTTTAAACGTGTAAAACTGCGCAGCATTAACCAACCAAATCATTTGACAAATAGTCACATATTAGTAACAGGCTAATATAGCATTACATTTCACGTTCCTTGCAGCCAATTACGATGGCATAAAATAGTGTGATCAAACGTAAAGGTAATATAAAAACTAATTTGTTAATTACCGGTATATGCGCTGTGTGAAAGTGGAATGAAGATTTCCAGTATTTTGAATGGTCTGTTACCGGTAAAAAGCTAGAACGCTGTTGCTTGTGTGAACAGCACATTTTTGAATTTACCGATATATATAAAAATGTAGATACTATGTTAAGTTTGACTGCCCTAAAAATACATCCCATCCTGCCAGGACAGCTTAAAAACCTCTGGTGTTAGACATTGTTAACACATTTCGCTTTATTTGAACGCTTCTCTCAAAGAAAGACTTCTCACCAGTTGCGTCTGCTGTCGAAGAAGCGGACGAGGAAGAGTTTCTCCTTGGACCTGTACTGCATCAGCTCTCCGACCCTGAGCACGTCCCGTGGAGGGATGGGAATGTACTCGTCGTTGAGATGGCAACCCGCCCGAGGCATCTGAGGATCTATGATCTACAGGTGGGCAGAGAGGCCATCAAAAACAGTAATCTTTGAACGTGCATCTCGAAAGTCCTGGTAACCTGGTAACTGGAGTGTGCCTGTGACCGCTAATGTATAAACTGTTGGAAATGGAAATGGTTGCCACCAAACACAGGAACGCACACACACATGTACACGCTCACTCACATACACCAAAAAAAAAAAAAAAAAAAAAAAGTACGCACATGCATATCCTGGTTGTATCACCTGGCAATAATGTTATGGTTGACTGTTGGCCACTGAGGAGGCAGATGCATGAAATAATGAAGAGGAAGAGAAGGAGAACCAGTCTCTGACGGCATGCATACATGCACACTCACCAAGGCAGGATAGGAAGGATATCCACTAAGTTTGGCCCAAACTAGTTTAAGGGGCTCCAGATTTAGTGGTGTAGTGTTAGCAGGCATCCAAATATTGCTGCTGTCAATCTCTATGAAAGTAGGAATAATGGAAAGTTATGAGGGGTTCACCTTAAAAAAAAAATGGCGCAGAACACCTCAAGAGCCACGGCAGTATTTAGCCAATCAGCAGCAGTGGATCATTTCTTTAACGGAAGCATGCCGAGCCAATAACCAGACACCATTATGCTTCTAATGCCACTTCCAAAAACAAATTGATTTGTATATTTTTAATTCAAAACAAAATTTGAAAAAAATGTGCTGAAAATGGTTTTGGTGTGGTCTGGAAAGGTCAAACATGTCACGTGACTAATGAGCCCACTCAGACTCTGACATGCTTGCGGGTCAGAATGCAGAAGTAAGCCTTCTATTTCTGAGAAAGCACGGGGCAGGCCAAAAGATTTCACTCAGCATATCGATGGTAAGCAGTCAAGAAATACTGTTTGGGGTGAAATAATCTTTAAAGGGTTGGTTCATCAAAAAATACAAATTCCGTCATCCTTTACACACCCTAAGTAGTTCAAAAAGTTCCCACATACTTTGCTTGAACACAAAAAGACAAGTTTTTTTTTCTTTCTGCTTTTTTCTATGCAAGAACAGGGACTTTCAAGCTACAAAAACGGGATAAAAGCCGTCCACATGACCTCTTAAATCACATAATAGATTTGCATAAAGAACATGCTGACTTTAAGTCTCCATTTACTTCTTCCCCTATGCCATAGCAGTCAAGCCTCATTTGCTTTGTATATATATATATATATATATATAATTATGTGACACAAAACAAGGTACTTGGTCAAATCTGAATATGCAGAAATGCAAACAGTGTTTCAGAGCTACTATTTTAAATGAATAGCTACATGAATATATTTTTGATAAATGTTAAGGCTGGTTCACACCAAGTATGATAACTACTAGTAGATTTGAATAAACATTTTAATCAGGGATGTCACAATATACCGGTATTTACTTTAACTGTGATATATATTAAATTAAATACTGATATCGTGTTAATGCTACACATACGATGATCTCGTAAATAAAACAGTGCGAGTAACTCTCTGGTAACACAAAATAAACAAGTTAAAGATGAATCTGACCTTACTTTTCAAAATTAGAAATATATAGAATACATATATTGTGATACTAATATTATCAATTCATGTTTCTTCACCACTGTAATCGTGTAGAGAAAATCTGAATTCATGACAGCCCTAATTTTAATTCTAAGAAAATAGTGAATTTAGAAACCACCCGACTTTAAAGAGCTTGAAAATTTAAAGCGGCAAACGACAAAACTGCAGAGTGCGCTTAAAATTAATTCAAATTGTGTGAAAAAGTTATTGTGTGTTGGTGTGAATGCTAATATAATCATCATAATATCGTGAGCTTGTGATCACTATACAGTTTCACTGTATGGAAAAGAAAGAAGCAAATAATCAACATTTCACGTGTTTTAGAGAGAAAAGAATGATTTGGAAAGACATGAGGGTGAGTAAATGATGACAGGATTTTCGTTTTCAGATGAGCCGTCCCATCAAGCGCCATGTTAAAGAGCAAAAGTAAGCAGCAACTACCCAGAGGGACAGGATAAGCCGTGATGATTATTAAAACATGAGGGTTTCAACATGCAGACACTACGGCAGTAGGCAGAGGTCTTTATTGTGTTAGACAAAGCCATGAAGAGCAGGTCAGTGGCAAAAGCAAGCAAGAGGAAGAACAGCGAGCTTCCCCAGAGCTGACGGGACACCAATGCAGCTGCCAGAACTGGGTCTGACCCATTTCTCAGAACTGAAGGATGGGGCTGGTGTACAATCCCACATACCCATTCATGCCTGCAAAAAGCTGGATGCTCACCTGCTGCCAGCTTGTTGGCTTTGGAAATGTTCCCTGGTTCCACGCAATTGACCAGCTCTTTTTTATCATCCGTCGTATTTCGTCTCGTCATCGCCAGCTTCCCTTTCCCGCTCTTTGTGTGACTGACATCGCTAACAGAGATGGGGGAAAAAAAGGCGTTCAAAGAGGATCTATTATGCTATAATTTTCTTCTGGGAATGAACACGTCACAAAAATTCTTATTTAAATAATTCCCACCCAAGGATTATGAAAAAAAAAGGGCTGAGGCCTGGTTGAGTTGCATTAGTACTGCATAGAAACTCGTGGTTATGGTAAGCGTTGTGACATTTCCCAAACACGCTTAGAGGTTTACCAATCACAACACACTGCTCCTGCCGACCAATAGGAACCCATTGCACTTTTCGAAAAAAGGGGGCTTCATAGAGACCAGAACGTTACTGAAAGACTGAGAAGAGAGGTGCTGCAGTAATGTAAAATGTGAAAAAGAATGAAAACCGAAAACAAAAACTAAATCAAGACTTTGTAAAAGGGCATAATATGGCCTTTCTTATTTATTACGACATTGTAGAGCAAGCATTTAGAAATTGTATTTCATGTACTCGTTCCCACCTTGTGTTTTCCTGTATGCTCCCGCTTCCGCTGGAAGAGATGCTGGACTCTGAAGCACAGCGGCGGCGAGGCTCTGGCGTTCGATTCACAGGAAGCCCTTTCTTTGGCTCCGAAAAGCCATTAGACAAGCCTGCAGATACAAAACATTGTTTAAAACACACCCAGGCAATGGTACAGTGTTTCTCGAGATTAAAAGTGTAAGCTGTTTACCAGTATCCAAGCGTTTGATCGGACACTCTTCCTCGTTGTCATCCTGACTGTCTCCACTCGCACTGCGCGTCCGTTTTCTGCGCTGGAGAAGGGTTTCGAGCCGAGGGATTACCACTGAAAGGAACGTCTTAGTGCCCAGCTGAGGGCAGTCAATTGAGGATTCACTTGTGTTCGACGGCTTCTGTGGACTCTTCGACTTTCGGAACAGCACAGCCGTTCGCCGGTTGACCACATTCGCTGGTTCAGTTAGAGTGGAGGTAGCGACCATAACGTTATTTTCAGAGGGCAGAATGTCAGGGGAGAGACCGTTAAGAAGTGAGGTAGAGAACGTCTCCCTGTCAAATTTGACCTTTTTCGGGCACTTTTCAGGGCTTGGCTCCATGGGTTTCAGTGTCGGAGGTTCACAGGGACTGTCTGAGTTTTTCAGGAGTGGCACAGAGTCTGAAGGCTCAAGTTTTGGAGGTAATGACTTGTCACCTGTAATGATAGATCAAATATTTAGTACAAACCCATTTTGAAGAGTAACAGTTTTTAAAGGAGGCTAAAATGGCTTTTAACCAGCTATAAAGGAAGGTAATTAAAATCATATGCCTTCAAAGTAACGTTTTAATTTAAACAGAGAAATTACCAAAACATTGTAATTAAAAAAGTTCAAATTATTATGCTATTATTATATAACGTGTAAATTAAAAGCATACAATTTTTCTTTCCTTTTTTAACACCATGCCAGCTTCTACGACTATATTCAAGGCGAGAGCCAGGTTTAGTTATTCAAAAATAAAACTAAAGGTGTTTAAGATTCATTTTTTTCTAAAAATCTTAAGACTAAACTTGGGTTTACTTGGTTAAAACCTTTTCAAAAGTATCATCAGAATAAACATTTCTCAAAGGGGTAGAAGTAGTATTACAGTCCAGCAAAATATGTTTAATGGACAGTGGAATCTGACAAGATTACACTTTGGTAAATTATCTTCTAATAGTAAAAATTTGTGCAAGTCTCGATGGTCCTATCTGACATCATGTGTAAATTACTTGATCCCATCGTTTATTAAAAGAGAATATATGTTTTGTCCCAACAACAAGATTTATTTCATGTAACTTCTTGTTTAGGAACTGACATGATTTTGAATCAGTTATTTAAAAAAATCCTGTTGTGAAGAAATCTCAATGACCTTCAATCCCACTAATAGAGCATTTTCCTCTGCAGTGAAAACTGAACTTTGGTCAGGGATGCGTATACCCTGAAGCGGTTCATTTGTTGCAAAAGCTGCTGCCACTTGATTTCCAGATCTAGATCCATCTGTGTATATTGGGGTATGTTGTGTGAACATTGCTCTTATGTCCAAAAATTGCTGGTGATAATCAGTCGGATGAGTTTTTGATTTCTTGCTAAATCCATTTGGGACTTTTTGAGATCCCATGGCAGAATGCTACAAAAATGTGCCTGTTCCAAAATATTTAAATCCACTTTCAGATTCTCCAGATGGATTTTAATGCGTAGACCAAATGGAAGGATGTAACTTGGTTTTCTTTCATATATTATTGAATGCTGACTAGGCTGGATTTTAAATGCATAAATTAAACATACATACATACATACCACACATACACACACACATTCATATATATAGTGTTAAAAAAAATAACGATAATGTGTTATAAAAAAAAACATTTGGACCGCACAGTATATATTGGTCAAATTATGTGAAGTGGTTTTACTACATTTAAAAAAAAAAAAAAATGACGTGATTCAATAGGAGTGCACCTTCTTCCTCAGTAGCTTGTGGTACAAAAAGAGGCGCTTTTTCCTCTTCTTTGGGATTATTCTGCTCCAATGAAGGGGGCTCCTTTTTGGGACCCATTTCCATTCGCACATCACTGATGGTCTTTTTGAGCAACTTGAGCCGTTTGCTCCTGGAAGGACATGACTTCATGGCACTGGTTAAATCCAGCATTTCCAACAGCTTTTTCAACTGTTCCTCCTTAGACATGTGCGCACGATTGCCTGGATTTAACAGTCGGTCAACTGGTACAAAAACAGAATAAAATCTATAATAGTTCACCAATAACACAAACTCTGCAACTTGCAATTTTAAGTAGTCTAATATAGAAATGTAACAGGTAGGGAATTACCATCATCCCAGGTAAATGATGGAGGTGCCTCTATCTTAGGAGGCTCAGCGAGGTGCATTCCACTGGCGAAGTCAAAACCTATCCGATCTGTGTCCCGCCGTGTCTTCCTGAGGATCGCTCCACCGTGATCTCGCAAACGCACAGCAGCACGGTAGAAAAAGGTGTCCTTGGCGTTGTACTTCATGCAGTTGTTGATAATGAGGTTGAAGTCATCCTCAAACTCATCCAGGCTCTTATATCCATGGTCCTCAATGCGTTGTCTCATTGTAGAGAAGTCCATGGGGTGTTTGATGTGGTCTAGATAATCAGGAACCTGAACACAAGAGGGAAATCAAACATAGAACAAACCTACTAGCTTTATGTACACTCAAAGAATCTGGAGACACCTGCTCATTCAAAATGTTCCCAAATTTTAGAATGACAGTAAAACCATCAAAACTAATATAGCACAAATTAAGAAAAATTCAATCAAAACTATCATAAGGGTTTTTAATACTTTGATGCAAAAGAGCCCAAAATATTATGACAACAAATATTTTAAAGCCTGAAATATTGTTCTGTGTTTTTATGGTGCAAGGAAGAAAAGTCAAACCCTACATAACATTTTGTTTTTCATAAAACAATATGCACTATATATTTAATTTCCAAAAACTATAAAGCAAAATTAAACTTGTCTGTTTTATGCAATTGTCTCACACCAGGAATCTTCATATCCTCAATTTAGAGTTTGAGAAGGTCAACATGACTCTTAGCCCACAGGAATGAGACAGCCTTACCTCTTTGACATTGACAGGCTGGGAAAATATTTTAGCCTGGTCTCTCTCCTGCAGCTGATCCAGCACTGCTCGCAGCAGGACAGGAAACGGAGTGAGTTGCATCTCCAAAACCGATTGCTGCAACTTCATCTGTAGAAAACAGACCAAAACATGGCGAAAATTACATTAACTTTGTCAAGAACATCAGGAATCTCAAAAGTACCAGTACTTTGATATTATAAATTATAAAGAAATATTTCTTTCTCTTCCACCTGGCATCACAAGAACTGAGAACGATAATTGTACCTCCTCTCTCTTTAGCTTCTCTCTCTTGCGGATGAGCTCCAGCAGTAAGCGAGCGCGCTCCAGGTCATGCCGTAAACGGTGCCAGTCCTTTAACTGCTCCGTCAGAGCTTGACGGTCCTCGTCTTTTGATGCCTGTCATTCAAAAACAAATCCTCTTTCATAATTCATATGCATATGATCTGGGCTGTCAATCACTCCTGTCCGAGAGAGTCTCACCTGTTCTGGTTCTTTTTGCGGCTGTATGGCAGTCTGCAGGCGCCTTATTAGCGGGACGCCATTCCTCGACTGCCTCTTGAGCATCCAGTAACTGAGAACCCGTTCCACAAACACTTTCTTCTTCTGGACAGAAACTTGATTGAGGATTGTGTTGAAACTATAAGGAAGGAGATCCACAAGTCAAACGCAAGGAAATCACACAGAATCAAAACTATGGCTGCATGATATATTGACATAAAATCAATTTCACAATATGGCTTAGTGCAACTGAGAAATCATGCAGACTGCGATTAAATTAAATATATATATATATTTAAATATATATATATATATATATATATATATGCTACCGGCTCCAGAGTGGCACTGCTCATCCACACAAATGCAAAGTGCCGAGTTTCAATCATTAATATACTTTTTATTTTACAGTTAACATATTTCTTATTTGTTTAAGATGTTATTTAATAATCACAATAAAAATCACACATTTTTATTTTATACCAAATTGTCTTGAGGAGTAAAAAAAAAAAAAATTCTAGCTTTTTAAATGATTTTTATTTTTGCACTCCCTGACAAAAATCACCCCTCTCATTCTAGAATCCATCTGGTGAACGTTACTGTATTTCTTCATATAGTAATATATTTTGCAGAAAAAGTCACATCACAATATTAGTTTTTACAATATCGTGCAGAGCCCCATTCATAACCATTCAAAACAAAGATTCAGCGAATCTTTCCATAAAAACATTTCGTCAAATGCACACCTACCTTTTAGGCGTAATGCTAGGCCCAGAAACCGTCGGAACCACTGCAACTGCCTCAGATTCCGGCTTTTTGTTCTTCTTCTTCTGGCATCCTTTCGCTCTCTCCCTGTGAGCGGCCTTCTGACATAAACCGTTCTTGGGTTTGGAGTCCTCGTATATAGTAAGAGGTCTCCTCACGCAACCGTTTGGGGTATGAGAGCAGCAGTACACCGTTTTCTTCACAGAGAACGTAGTGGCTCCTGATTCAGTGACCTCTTTGATGGGCTCCATCTTCATGTAGAGACCGGCTTTCTGAGCGCAGCTCACGTGGAAAGCAGTGTAACAGTTGGCTTTGCTGCACTGAATGCAGGCACCCACTCCTTTCTTCTTACACAGGTAACAGGTGAGTTTCCAGCGAGCTGGAGGAATGTTTGCCACGCCATCAATTGGTTCGATGAAAACCGTATTGGTGAAACCGACTTCCGGGACCCAGATGGCACAGACCACGTGCCCCCATCGATCGTCGTCTGTTCTCTTAAGCGCGCCACCTTTATTCGGACAGAATATGCACTCTGCGAGCTGGGAAGGAGAATTTAAGCAGTGGCGGCAAAGCCAGCGGCCCTCTGGGATATGGGGGACACCGTAACACTCCTGATGCACGGCGAGATTGCACATGTCGCAGAATAGAATTGCGTTACTGTTCTGGCACTCACCGTCCATGCAAATGCAGCAAACGGCGTCCTCGTCGATAAGTGGCTGCGGATCTCCTTGGCCCTGGCTCTCGAAGAAAGACTCCTTCTCGAAACGGTCCATGAGGAACTCAAAGAGGTTCTGAGAGACCTGGCTGTAGCCGTCGCTCTTCCTCTTCTCGTTGATCAGCTCAAGCCAGGCGTAGTCTTCCTCGTCCATGTCGTATTCCACCTCTTCATCGAGCTCGTCTAGCGTCTTTTCCACGTAGGTGAAGTATGCAGACGGCCTTCGCGGCACCGCTGGGAGGTTGTACTCAACCATTCGGATCTTTGGCTCCGGGAGCCTGCCCTGAGCTGGCGGACCCTGCACAGTCGTCAAAGCGACGCCCTTCTTCTGCTGGTTGTTTTTGAGCCGCACAGAGCGCACAAGGACCTGTTGTGGCTTCTCTGTGTTCTCCTTGTTGCTGGTGCATTCGCTGATCTCCTGAGCTAAAGGGTCATCGCTGTCGATGACATCCAGTTTGTCATAAATGCTGAGCCGGTGAACGCGGCCGTCGATCTCGAGCTCGACCATGCGCTGAGCCTCTGCGTATGTCAAGGTCTCGCGGTTGCGTGAGGGTTTGATGGGCGAGGGAGGCCTCTGCGGGGTGGCAACACGATTATGTCGAACCTTCTTCCTCATTTTGAATGCCTCAGAGGAACTGAAGTACAAGAAAAGCACACATCAACTTTTAACTGTTTCAAGCCACAATTTGTACCCTCCACAGTTTCATTTCATTTTGAATAAAAAAAGTTGCCCATCAATGTCCAATTCTAGATTGAATTACAAACATGCATGCTATAAAACCAATCCAACACTGCAACTACACAGTAAAGACCTGTTCACACCAAGAACAATAACTACAAAGATAATAAGCATTTTAGCATCCAGAAAAATTGACAATCAGCTGGAAAAATATTGTTCTGAAAGTAATTGTGACAATATCGCTCCTCTGAGTTGTTATTGTTAAGGCCTGTTCACACTAAGGGCGCTAAATTAACTAAGTCCACACTACAACTATAATGATAATAACAGAGGGATGGTATCATTGGCATCACTTTCAGAACAATTTTTTTCAGCTGATAATGAATAATAACAGTATTTACA
The DNA here is from genome assembly GCF_963993115.1 of Abramis brama. NCBI lineage: Eukaryota > Metazoa > Chordata > Actinopteri > Cypriniformes > Leuciscidae > Abramis > Abramis brama. The sequence continues at coordinate 19,816,474 of NC_139982.1, read as the reverse complement.
GCCAATCAGAATCCACCGACTTTAAGGAGCTTGAGCAATTAAAACCAGAAGACCGCGTATAATAAAACATTATCTTGCGTAGGTTTTTTACAAAAAGAGTACATACTTTTATGGCATAGTATAGAAGGTGAATTGAGACGAAGCACAAGTGTGTTACACAAGTCCTGAAAAGTGAAGTCAAAACGTTTCGATCGCCCCCAGGTGGTTAGAGAGAAACTAAATCAAATTACACTTCAAATAAATTTTTTCCAAAGATGGTTTCTATCATTTTAGATCGTTTTTATCCAGCTGATGCAAGTTCAAATGTTACTTTTTTAAAATAAGTTTATTTTTAGTTATTTGATGCTATGATAACGGGAGTGTGACGTCCATGATTGACAGCTTCTCTGAGCGAAGTAGTCACTGAGGCACCAACAGACTTTTTTGGGGATTTTCGGGAGGAGATTGGAACTATAACTTTAATTTCTACATTTCCATAACTTTCACAATGACATAATGAGTTGTTCTGCAGCAAACTGTACTAACCGATTCTAACCGAGTGTGGGTGGGCCTTGATACTGCGGCTCCACTTCACGCTCACTACTGAGCAGACTCGGGTAACGAATCAGTACAAGATGTCAGCGCCATTGGGACACTGGTGGCTTCGCTTTTCTACAACGGAAGAGAGTAAAGGTGCGTTGTTCATCTTTTTGTACAGTCTATGTTATAGACGTGTTGTCGATTTCTCTATTCTCATAATGAATATTAAAACTTTATAGTTAGTCACATGCTTGGCGTGAACAGGCCTTAATGCTGCCTTCACGTGCTATCGGTATTATCATAAATACGAGTTTCCTAGTGGGAAATTGGACATGAAAACCCTCTCAAGTCATATTACTACTGGGAAACCGAGTTCCCGAGTTGGGCTGCCATAAACTTTCAACATGGCAGAGGGGAGAATGATTGCTGCAACAGCTAATGTTACAAGTTGAAGTAGCCTAGTGCATATTTACATAATTACCATTTGAAGCATATTGTCTTTTATGCACAGCAAAAATTGCATGTATTCGCCGGAAAGTCCAGAATAGTCAGCAAGCTGACTATCTAGATAGCGCAGCGAATGTTTATATTGTTGTCAAAGAATTCAACTTTTAAAAGGCGTCCACGTCCTCGTAATTACAGTTTGTAAGATGGAATTTTCTGAGAGCGCCCAAATGTTACCTGTACCACGTGACTTATGTACAACCTGAACGTTACAAATTATTTATGTGTTGATAGTATTGCCGTAGAAACAGTCCGAGCGAGGACGTGAACATTTCCGAATAGAAGGTCACGTGTTGTCATCTCGAGACTTATGAACGCAGCATTGAGCGACGAGCCCAAAATCAGGACTTCAGAAGTGGGAAGTAGGAAATTTCCGATAGCAAGTGAAGGCAGCATTACTGTAGGTATATATCCTATCCGGTATCCATGGCAACTTAAACCCAAGTTTGAAACCGTTGGCATAGAAACAGAAAACGCTTGCGTTTGTGTTGTCAATATGTGCATTTCGCCATCTGACATTATAAATAATACATGTAAAAACGATATTAATGATACAGCAGCATTTAACGTAACTGCCAATTTGAGACTTAATTTACTATTTTATTCAAATCCACACCTGACTTTTAAGCTCTGCAATCTGATACATTAACCTGTTTAATTAAGACATTGGCGTGTAACAACAGATAACAGCCTCGATTTGCATCCAGGCTTTTGTTAGTTTGAAGGGGGCAGGGCAGAACAAGGCCAAACACACTGGACTGGAAAGGAAACACACTCGTCTCGAACTGAGCAGCAAGGACACACACGGTATCCGGCGGCCTGCTGGCGGTTGTGCTAGTGAGCTAATGCTGTTTGGAGAGAACCACCGACATTACTGCAAACATGGCGTCAAACAAAACAAAACAGGCGCTGTAAAATATGAATACACACGCATGTTTCAGGCAGCAAATGTATAAATAAACCCAAAGGGACCTTGCGGTTTGTTCTTACCTTCGCCGTCGACGTTAAAGGAAGCTTTAAAGGCAGTACGGCCGAGCTAAAAGCAGCAGCGGTGTGGCCTACTGAGCAGCAGTAGGTGTAATCCGTGCACGAGCCGCGCTACCGTCCACCAGCCGCTTCTCCGTTGTATTCCGATGGTAATATGAGGTATCCGTAACGGTCTGCCGGATCCAAATATTAGCATTTAAAAGCCGGAGTTACATGCTTAAGATAACAGCAGCTCGACCATGCTAACGCGCCTGTTTTCGGTCGTTATTGGGCTGGCCGTATGGACACTATGCTAGCAGGCTAGCTCGCCTCTCTTCCCCCCACAACAATGCGGCTGCAGCTCTCCATCGCCTTACGCACTGCGTCATCGCGCACGGCTCCGTACGCATAGCGTCATTACGTTCATTGTCAAAACAAGGAAGTGGACACTAGGCAGCGCCCCGCCGCTTGTCTTCTTTTAGATTAAATGCACAATAAATAGTGTGTTCTTCTGTGTTATTCAAATTGTTCGTTTATTCAGTTTAATTCACTTTAGACTGTACATTGCAAAAGAAATACCAAAATTAAATGCCCGTTTACAGAATATACTCGCCTATAGCTGCCTTTTATGTGTCTGTACCAAAATAGCGCAGCCATTATTGTTGCTTATGAATAAATGCATGTGTGTGTGTGTGTGTGTGTGTACTTTTTTCTTTTCTTGCGGTATGCTCAGCTCTAAAATATAGGTTACTATATGGCCAAAAGTATGTGGACATTCTAGTCGAACTCTTTTCAATTAATGAATCGGTGATTGAATAATATCTGAATAAATTATTTATTAGTGGTTTTGTCCGGGTTCTAAGGATTTATATGGGAAATAAAATGGATCTACGCTAATCACAAATCATGGGAAAGTCACTTTCCCACAAAAAGTGTGGGAAAATTCTGACCTGAAATTTGTTTCGCTACTAGTGTAAATTGCTTGATTTATTGAAATAGGCCTATCTATCAGGTGTCAACTTATTATCAGGTTTATCATTATGATTATGGCCTTATATGTTAATGTAAATCTTAGGCTAAAGTTGATTAGTTATCTTGAGTAAACTACTCCAGTCACAATACAGGCACCATAACAAAAGGCAGGTCTTATATCGTTCCAGATTATATGACGATTTAAGGTTTATATGGCCTATATACTGTAATGGGCATTACGTGTCAAATTCATTTAGTAACTAGTAGTCTATATTTGATACCTTAAGTAGGTAGCTAACTAAACTTGAGGTGATTCTACATCTGAATCATTACATAACAATTAATCATTAAAATCTTATTTAGCTTTTTGACAGTAATGCTTTAACGCCAATGTGTCATCATTGTATTTGCATGCTCTGTTGACTAACGTGGGTAATATTAACTATTCATCAGGATTTCTGGGAGGGGTGAGTCAGAGGGGTGAGTCAAGTTCGAAATATGGGAATGGACTGAACTGAATTGTAAAACGATTTGACTATATATTATTTTACTATATATTATTATTATTTTACTGAATGGTGTTGTAAGCTGTTACATTTTTTTTTATTCATTTCACTCCAAGGTTAAATTTAACATCTTAAACCTCTAGGGGGCAGAATTTTCACATACGGTTTAACTCAATCTTCTGTGGTGGGAAATAGAACACTTACGCCAGCCAGAATATATACATATATAATTATAAATCAGGTTACTTTTTTCGACAAACAGGTAACTCAATACTTTTCAATTTACAACAAAATATCTGTAATGCAAGTTACTTTGTTTTCCCATTTATTGACTGACTGAGAAATCAGAAAAAGTTCAGAGGCGTTATTATCTATTTTAAAAGCAGACACACCAAACATGTTACATATGAAAGGAATTTATTGTGTCCAATATAAAAAATAAATGTTTCACCAGTTAAAAAAAAAAAAAAAAAAAATCCACACTGTCACAGTGGCAGGACTAAAACACAATTTTACTTCCACTTCACATGGAGAAAAAACTGATTCTAAATTTTACACTACATCAGAAAATGGCATCACTAAACATCTCAATCTTATATTTGTATCAGTATTAGATAGCTTTAGCGTGTCTATGATCCTTTAGGTTAAACTAAAGATAAGCCCAGGGAACCCTTACATTTTAAATTTTACTTTTTGCAGATGGTATAAAATGAATAAATAAATAAATAGCCACTGAATGTGGAATGTTTGTATTGCATGAATAAATAAGATACATGGAAGTTAATGTACATAAATACAATACAAATTCTTGTATTTAAAAATAAAAAAAGTTCAAAAAATTGAAATAAGGAAAAGATAAGCGAGTCCATGAATATTGCATTGATTGTGCACATCACTCAAAGTCTCTGCCAAGCAAAGTCTAAAAAGTGACGTCAAAAGATGTAGTGGAAGACATTCAGAAAACAACAACAGAAGGGAAAACCATCTAAATAGTGTATATGAATGGCAGAGCAGCAGAGAGATAGTGTTAAGAGAGTAGTAAGTGTGTACTTCAAGTATTCGACCACTAGAGGGCAAGGGAGACCCACCACATAACTAGATACAGTCTTTGAAGGTTCCCATGAATCCAGGGGAGTTCCCCTAAAATCCATGAAAATCCACCTGGCGTCTGTCGTGACTTGAATCCCATAAAAGCAGCTTTCCAAAAAAGGCACCGAAAACTAAAAAGATAGTCTAAAAGGAAAATAATGTCCAAGCTCTATAAGAGCAACCAGTAAGATCAAAGGATCACAAGCATCGCTGCTCTCGCAATCCCTACTACGGGTAACAACTCACCCTTAGCAAGAAAAAAAAAAAAGGAAAAAAAGACATTTATGTAACATAAATCAAAGTCCTGGCAACCAACAGACTGGGAACAAGGGCAAAAAGGTCTCAGAGTCCGTGCACTCGGTGTCCCCGCATCCGTCAAAGGCTTTCTTTGCCCGATTCTGTGCTGATAGAGTGAAGTGTGATGTCGACGCTTTCTGCTTTCGGGCTTTCCTCCGTCCGCATCCACTGATGCTCAAAGATCTGCTCCAAAGTGGGCCGATCTGATGGTCTCAAGCAGAGGCACCATTTGATGAGCTGCTGGCACACTGATGGACAGAAAAAAGCAGCAAGGTCAATAATCTCATCTACAAAAGGGTTTAAAACTGAAAGATCAGACTGTTCAGAACGTACCCGGAGAGATTCTTCTCCTGAAAAAGAGCCGTCCTCTCAGGATCTCCTCGTCGTGCTCAAACGGGATGTCGCCGCACACCATGTCGTACAGTAGGACGCCAAGGGACCACACGGTTGCCGAGCGTCCGTGGTACCTGTGGTAACGAATCCACTCGGGGGGGCTGTACACTCGCGTGCCTACGAAAACAAAACATTTGGTTTTCAATCCTGTGTGGAGGGAGATTTCTGGCTCATTTCATAATCACCCTTTTTGGCATAAAAAGCACCGATTTTGATTACACTGCAGCACTATATAATGAGCCGCTCTAGTCAGCTGACTCTAGCAAAGGGGGCGCCAGCGGTCTGGCGTTTGCACAAATGCTCCTCCCTCCTCCAGTCTCGCTGTGAGCCCGGAGAACAGCTCGTTCCAAAAATACAAGCAAGCTGAAACAGGAGGGGGATCTAAAAAGGACGCTTTCAGGTACAAACAATCACAAGCTATGGCAACTCCCCGTGCTTTCAGCATGAGTCACTTCCCCCAACAAAAGCACCTTCACTAGGGGTTGGTGTGACAGGCCCCCAAAGACCAGGAGTCTCCTGGATACCAAACAAAAACAGGGATCCGTGAAGGGATCACGTGGTCCCGCAACTCAGGTTTCACAACAAACAGATGCTATGCAGTAACAGCTGATCCCACTAACTTATCTCAGATTCATAATTTTAACCTATATTAAATTACTTTAAAGTGCAAACAAAATAGTTTAAATAAATTATTCCTTCAAGCAACATTAAAACAAATGTACAGATATTAAGGTTATAAATCAACAAAACATAGACATATCTATCCATTCATCCCTCTCTTGATACACAAACATCTATACATGTTATTTTTCTACATAAACGTTCTCAGAGTTGTAATAAGATTAAAAGTGGAAGGTCATCATTCTGTTTTAAGTCTTTCACTTTTCAATAAAAAAATTTTAGGGGCAAAAATAAATAAAAAAAGATAGTTTGCTGGTCTTAGTAGGTCTAAGATAATCTGAACAGGTTTAAGATGTTCTTTCAGCCTAGCAAAGACAATTTTTAGGTGCCTAAAACATAAGGCTGGGAGATCAGATAAAAACAAATCTTTTTTTTCCCAACAGGGGGCGAAACACTCAAAGTACTTATCTTTAAATCTAATGCTGACTATTAAGTGAAATCATCATCATCATCATCATCATCATCATCATTATTATTATTATTAATAAGGATTTGACACTGCATTTTGTTAAGCGTGACAGGTGCAAAGAAGGATGGGTGAGAGTCAAGGACGCACCATCAAAGTCTGTGTAGACGGTGTCCTTGAGGATGGCCCCGGAGCCGAAGTCAATGAGCTTCAGATCTCCCGTGCGTAAATCCACCAGGAGGTTCTCGTCTTTGATATCGCGGTGAACCACCCCGCAGCTGTAGCAGTGCCGAACCGCCTCCAAAACCTGCCTGAAGAAGCCCCGGGCGGTGTCCTCATCCAGCGCGCCCTTCTCCGTGATGTAGTCGAATAAATCCTTCACCATCTCCGGCCTCTCCATTATAATCAACCAGCCGTCGGGTCTCTCATACCAATCTATGAGTTTAATAACCCCCTGAAACGTACTTCCCACTTTCTTCAACAAAACGATCTCGAGTGGAACCAGCGACCCATTCTGGAATATAAATACGCGTGGATTAGAAACAACCTAGTTAATAATAGTAAAAACCAAAATAAATCAAATGCTAGTTTACTTACAATCGTAGCCCATTCGGTCACTCTCTCCTTAGAAACGTGTTTTATCGCAACCTAGAGACAAAAATAGAAAACGCACATATGAATGCGTGACTGTGGCGCCAAACGCGGCCATGTGCTGCCACCAAAACAAAGCCAACGCGTACCGGCAATGAGTCTGAGATCCGAGTACCGGCGTACACCGTCCCAAACCCGCCGCTTCCCAGCACCGAACCCACATGATACACCTTCTCAAACGGCTCTCTTTCGGTCTTGGCTGTAAATGAGAGTGAGAAAATAGCGTTAATGTAACAATGTGATTTCAACTGCGTGTGTATAACGCACGGTTGGCAACAAAATGGCTCCATACTCGGGTCACGGACAGGCGCGTGCCGATTAAGCAGCTAGAAACGGCGCGCGTGGAAAATTAGGAGCAAATAACTGATTAATGACCAGCAATTTAAGTCAAAATGAAAAAAAAAAAAAAATTATATATATATATATATAGCCTATTGTTATGACATGAGACCGTCACCTACCTGCTTGAAGTTGAATTTTCACCGGTAAGTGGTCGATGTTGGTTGTGTTGCAAATATGGGAAAAAGATCCAAACTTGGAAAGTAACATTTTTCGTTGTCTTCTTAAAACGATTCTTAGTCCTTAGGATGCGTAACCGTGCTTGGGACCGGGAAACACCGGCTCTCCGTCCTTCACAGTAAACACCGAATTCCCTACAAAAAAATGTATTTAGTAGTGGGACTCCGCTCGAAAAATCCCACAAATGCTCGCAAAACGATTCCGACTCCTTTTCTGCAAAGGTGTCAAACTCCGGTAATTATTCACAAATGTCCCCGCGCACCCATAGTGAGAGAGAACTGCACACGTTTGCGCTTTTGAGTCTGGTCGGCGCGCGCTCAGTTGATGTGTGTCTGTGTGTGAGAGCGAGCGGGGAGACCGTATTAACTCTTCATTCTCGTGTTTGGGCGCTGGACGTGCTGCACAGATCCTTCCGCCACGGATAGACTCAATACGCTCAAATTAAAAACAAACACATTCATCAAAATTCTTTAGGGTTTCCAAAAGGGAAAAGAATACTAAGTGGCAAAATCGAAAAAGATACTATTTATGTATGACAATTCATCAGCAGTAAATGAATAGTGTGCTGGTAAATAGTGCGCAACGCGCATGGATACCTCGTCTGAGAGCTTTGCGCTTGGGCTATATAAAAAGACCAACCACGTTGCACAGTTTATATAATTGCACAGTGACTAATTGGAGTAATATTGCTGGGTTGTGCTTATGAAATAATAATAATAATGTTTAATAGTCTGATAATGATGTGTGTTAGCAACAAACAACCTTTTATAAATAATAATTAGAACAATAATGAATCTTCACTGTAATTTTTTTTTTAATCAATACGTTATGACGTTTTTACATTGCTTTAACTCATCAAAATAACTTATTCAAGTTAATCAAAATAAACAATTTTCAACTTTTTTTTACAAGTTATACAAGATTCAACTAATTTTTAAGTCAGTTTAATGTGAGTTGTTGAAATGACTAAAATATCCAAGTTGATTGTACTTAAATTGAAGGCAGCAACTTTTTTACAGTGATCTATCTATCTATCTATCCATCCATCCATCCATCCATCAATCCTTGTCTTGTGAAGCCCTGAGTGTATGTTAATAGTGATGATTGGGACACTTTTAATGCATCTCAATGGCAAAAAGTGTCCCAATCAATCTGAATTCACATATACTGTATATCCCTGTTAATTCTATTTGTATATAGCACACTTGTACATGTGTCTGTTTTATCTTTATTTATTTATTTTACTATATGTGTATACTGTTGTTGTCTCAATGCAAAGTCATATTCAGCTGTACATTATAGCTATAAGCATCTGGGGTCATTGAAAACCACAAACTTGTCATATTTATCAAATATTTTTAGTTCTTTTATTCATAATAAGTGATCATGTAGGCTAACTGCATCGTGTAAGATCATAAAGTAGCATTCAATGGATACAGAGGGTAAGATATATGAGGGTCTATATAAAATAATCAGTTAGATCCTTATATCAAGCATATGACTGAAGCTTTTCAGATTTATTTTCTGGGATTATCTCTTTGTCCAGATCAATCCTCATCATCCCGCTCATCTAAGGAGGTAATTTAGAAAGAGGCTGATGGAACTACGCAGACAGGATGTCTCAAAGACAGGGAGACAAGGTAAACAGTGATCCCCTGCTGTGATTGAGGATGAACGTCATTATGAAAATTCATATGATAAGACATGCTCTGCAAAAAAGCTGCTGCACCCCCCAGACCCATTAGACTGCAGTCAAAAACCGCAGTCAAATCGATGCTTAGCCTTTACTTAAACGTCTGATAAATAATAACTATATCTCAGACCAAGATGAATAAAATGTGCAATTACACATAACTTCTGACTGCACTTTATGTAAAGTGCTAGAAATGGTTTCTGAGAATAAAACATAATGAGCCATAATTGAACATCTTACATCTGACAGTGAATTTGCGACATTCATTCTCTTATTACATGCCATTCTTTTCCTATACCTTCCCAGAAAAAAAAGAGCATATTCTCTTTCATCTCATGCCAGATTTATTAGGTCATACCTCAGAAGGACATCAAGGCTTTGGGAAGCTTTTATAAGACACACTGGAGCAATCAGGAGGGAAATCCCTCAAGGTTTTCAACAGTTACCTTATGTAAGGCCAAAGCACATGTGTCCAAGTGAACAAAAAGCGTCTACAGACCCCCAATGTGTGATTTAGTTGGTGAGTACACATTCACACTTGATTATTCCTTTTATAGTAAATTCTATGTAAAGTAGACATGGCAAATCTCCCAACCACACTGGACTATTGTTAGCCGCTATAATGACCTCTGTCTGACGTATTCCCGAAGAAAATGTGATAACCCGTAGCAAAAGTGGCTTTATGCAGCTTTACACGTCTAATCGGACTGATCACAAAGACCCTCACTGTTAACGTTGACAAGAGGGGCTTTAGTCCACAGTTCCGAATCCTCTTCAGAGGTGAAGTGGAGGTCAGGGTTAGACAATCACTTACCTTTTCACTGGGCTGAAACATATGGTCCAATCCAAAGTATTTTCAAAGATAAGAAAAATATAATCACTTATCACATGTATTAGATGAAATATACTCATTCCACAAACCACATGCTATCCTTGACCTGTTCAAAACCTGAAAATACACTATTTACAAATTTTTAATTTATATTGTATGAAATTTATTTATAGTCTTTTTATTGTATTTTCAGGTACATTTTTATTATAATTTATTATAGAATATATGTATTTTCAAACATGCAATTAATTGATTAATTATTGAAATTAAACTAAATGAATGACGTTTATGGAAGCTTGTTTCCACCACAAAATAAATAATAAATAAAATTATAAAAATAAGTAAGGTAATTGCAACTTTTATCTCACAATTCTGACTTTTTTTCTCACAATTGCGAGTTTATGTCACACAGTTCTGAGGAAATATTTATAGAGTTTATATTGTGAGTTATAAAGTTCATATAAGTTCATAAAGCAATTATGAAATAAAGTCAGTCTTTTTTCGCAATGGCGTGTTATTATAAACAGGGGTGCACATAACTGGTGTGCATGCATGGTAAAAATTAAACGATGCGTAGCAGGAAGCGCTTTTGAGTACCACCATTTTTGCCTTTTTTGGGGACAGGGACACGTTTACTTACTGGAGTAGGATTTTTCTCCATCTCTGTTAAGATAGCAATCATAATGATAAGTGTGTTTATTAATTATTAGGGGTGCAACGGATCGCAGTTGATCCGTGATCCGTACGGGCCAGGCTCCACGGTTCGGCACGCATGTGATTCGCGGATTTACTGCAGTTTAACCATCATAGAGTGAAAGTTTATCATTTGGACATGTTTTGTCTTGCCAGTTTACACATTAAAATGATTTTAAATGTGTAAGAAGAGGCGAGAGATGGAGAAGAGAAAGAGAGAGAGAGAGAAGCGCGTTTCAGACAACGCTCGAACACCGAATTGATTCCTCTTTCGCATTTACTTGCACCTGAACGGACACATAAACACAAAATTATGTCAAAATACCCGTCTCAGCAAGTATTCTCTCAGTTATGTCATAAGTGAACAGTTGAGAAAGAAACAGGATGTGTCAGTATATGCATGCGGTCTTAAAGTGACAGCAGCCTAATATTCCTGCTGTTGTCTGTGTCATTAATGTTAATAAAAAAACAAAAAAACATGATTATCATCATCTACCATGTTGGAGAGAAAAGAAGATAGTGAGGGGGATATAAATTCGCAATTCTGAGAAAAAGCCAGTATTGTTTCGCAATTGCGTTATAGTCAGAATTGCGAGATATAGACTCGCAATTGCAAGAAAAAAAGTCATAGTTGCTGTCCTCAGTCTGCTGTGACGTGTGGTTCTGTGGTTCAGCAAATATATATGCGTGTTTATACAACACGCAGAGTTTCTGTGACTGTCCAAAGCACATGAATATGAGGCACGCTATTGGTTGTAACATAGCATTCTAACACCACATCGTTTTTCTTTCCTTTACCCAGGGTTAAAAGCGGTGTTTAGAACGACGATAACCCGGGGTTAAATGCAGTGTAAAAAGCCCTTAGGGCTTTCAATCAATTAAAACAAGCAATTAATTTATGTATCAATTAACCTAATAATTGAAATTAAAATGAATGACATGTATCCTCTCTAAAATGTTGAATTTATTTTGAAATATGTATTATATATAATAAATACATACATTATTCTATAAATGTTATTTACAGAAACTAGAGCTGTCAGTTGTTTAAAATGTAATTAAATTAATGATGTCAATTAACTTTAATTATCGATATTAATTAAAATAACAAACAACTCAAAGAACTGATTTTATTTCTTTTTTTCAAAATTTGAAAAGGAGAAATCAGGCTCGGGTGAGCTGGTAGCATTAAATTAGGGTTTTTAATCTCTGTGGATTAGAGAGTTCTAGTAAAAACGGTCTAATCAGATGACATATGGGTGGGAAGCATAGGATAACAAATAGACAATATGCTAGAGTGCAGCATTACGGCGTATTACACCTAAAGCATAAATTAATTAAACCCTAGAGGGTCGGCCTGTGCCTATACTTCCTCACATCAGAGGTCAGCACAAGTTCAGATAGCTTTCTGTGAATACAGTCTGGTTTCTATCAAATTCGGGCATTTTTAGTGAGAGTGCATCATCCATAAAAGATCACTGCCAGTTGGCAAACACAGGACAAGCAAAATGCAAATGGTGTCACTTGGACCTCGAAACATGTTGAGCTGTGACTTTTCACTTCCAAATATCTGTTTTAGAAATGTTTGAGATGGCGAATTATCAAGACGTCAGCTTAGCTTGTACCATATTAAACCAATATTTGTTATGCCAGTAACTGTCAGGGAACATCAGACTCAGAGACAGGTGTTAGTTTCCAATCACAGCAGAGGTGCAGAAAAGACAATCAGGTGAGGATGGCAATATTTGCAGGTTCTAGATGGTTGATAGTATTTTAACAGAGTCCTTGTTGTGCTACCAGAGTGAAGAGGAGATCTTGAAGATGGATCAGAGGAAGAACTGAGCACACGTTGCTGGCAGAGCATGAGTATTCAGGTAGTGGATGACTGGCAAACTTACAGGAACACGTGGGGAGATCACAAGGAGCGTAGAGGATTCACAAGGAGAATCATAGGGTAAGTTGAGCGGGTAAGTAGTCTGTTGTCCATATGCGAACAGACACTGACTGAGCATGCTTTTATGAGTGTGCTTTTATGTAGTGCTGATGGGGAACAGGTGCAGGTGATGATCAGTATTCGGGGTGAGAGTGAGGCTGCATCTGAAATCGCATACTTCCCTACTATATAGTAAGTGAAAAACAGTATGTGACAAAAGAAGTATGTCCGAATTCACAGTACTCATAAAAGAGTAGAATAAAGTATCCGGATGACCTACTACTTCCAGTGAGATTCTGAAGTGTGCATACGATGGACACTTTACTCTCCCATGAGGCCACGGGAGATTATTTGTGAATGACAGTGAATCGATGTAACTGGCGCTGGTAGGTCACATGATAATGACAACATGGCGAATGTAGTTAGTCCAGATTACATTCATACTAAACACATTCATACTATATAGAACATACTTTTTCAAAATAACTTATTCAAAATAAGTAAGAGAGTATGCGATTTGGGACGCAGAGTGTTGGGTTTGTGTGACATTGGAGCCTGGTGTCACCTAATTAAAAAGGGTCGTGATGATTCATATGCCTTTGCTGTATGGAAAAGAGCAGCGTGAACATTGTCCAAAAAGTCTTCTTTTGTGTCCCACACAACATGGACATGATGGTGAGAAATGATGAAAGCATTTTCATTTTTGGGTGAACCGTTCCTTTAAGATCTTCTTTGTAAGGTCCCTGCTGTTTTAACAATGTCGTGTAGGTTACATCAACCCACTGTAATGGGGAAATCTGTCGAGTCATGACACCCGAAGACTGTTTCCTGTCCAGTGTCTGCAGGTTTTTGCCCTGAAATAAGCAGCAGTTTTGTTTTTGTGGTTGCCATGTAAAGAGAGAGTTTATCACCCAGCCATCTTCTCTCGGCACCTGCAAAGAGTTAGGACATCAAAGCCTCCTCCTGCACGCAAGCATCCCGGAGCCCTGCCCCCAGCCTCAGCCGCTGCTCCTCATGTTATTGTTTTGACTGAGGGCGGTAGTCACATGACCCTGCAGTGTTATGACTGGGGGCTGTGGAATGTAGGTCACACCGAGCTCTCCCAAAAGAAAGCTCAGTCCGCTCTTATAACACTGTCCCACTCTGAGCCCACTTTCTTTTATCTCCTTCATCAGAAGGATGGATGTATCAGCTTGTACATCACATGAAATGAGCACAGAAAAGGGGAAAAATGCATGGCATGCCATTTCTGGGAGGGGATTTTTTTACAGAATATTGCAGTATTTATGATAAATTATCTATCCACGCACATTATTCATTTCAAATTCATGTCCTCGTAATCTTGATTACTCTTGCATCTCTTCTCTGATGACGCGTTTACTGGCGTGAGGGCGGGGCAACCTGTCAATCACATGAGATCGACCAACCCTCTTATGCAACTTGGTGAGCATAAGAGACTTTTTTCAAAAACATTTTAAAAGTCTTACCGACCCCTTACCGAACTTGTGTACGTGTCTTATTTTCAGTGTGTTTTTCTCTTAATCTCTTAATAAAATAACTTGTTCTACCTCTGAAAGTACTTTTCTTTTTGCCTGACATGATCATACAGAAGCTTTTTTAAAATAATTTAATCAAGTAAAAGAAAAAGAAAAATTGAACCCCTCCTCAATTGACTTGACTTTACACCAGCCAATGAAAATGCTTGTTCGCACACTGATGCGCAACGGTCTGAAGCATCTGACATCTCAAATGAAATGCTCCAAGAGTCACAGATTCTTTTGTTTTAGCCCTTAATTTAACTGTCAATCAATTTGACAGTCGCATCTAGAGTGTTTCTACCCCCCACCCCTCAAACACAAAGCCAGGGAGACAGCTCAATATTTATAATGCACATAGCATATGGCCACAGAGAGTGAACAAAAGGGGTAGTAAACGATATATGAGAATGTGTGTTTTGGGATGCATTGTTGTTGTTTTTAATGCATGCCATTGGGGTTGAATCTCTTTAAAGATGCATGGATTGTGTGTTTGCATCCCCCAGAGTGGTACAATTAACAGTTGTTGTCAGCCTGACTTGGAGGAAATCAATTCTATCGACACTAATAGTGTGAATGTATAAACAACGTTTATTACAACGTTTTATTACTTTCCCAAGATATTTACACTACTAGTCAGGTTTCAACAAACCTCCACATTAATCATTACTCTTTTACACATTTTTGAATAATAGTAATCAATAAAATAAGTCTTAACATAAATGGAAATAGGAATTATAAGCATCCAGGTGCATCTTGGGATGTCTTAAAAAAATTAATGAAAGAGGTTTCATATGCTGGACACTTAGATGTTCTGGCAATATAATTGAAATCATGCATTAATGACTGAATGAATGAAAATTTATTGATTGATTTATTTGTTTGTTTTAAATATATAATTTCTCATTTTTACCCACAAATAGTTACTATTTGTTCTGGCAATATTATTAAAATTTTATTTGCAAAATATTATTATTATTATTATTATTATTACATTTGAAAAGAAAACTTATTTTATATTTTAAGCATGGAAGTTCTGGCAATATAATTAATTTTATTTATTTATTTAACATTTAATAAAGAAAATTAATTTTATATTTTAAGCATGTACGTTCTGGCAACATGCTTTTTTTTATTCATTCAAATTGAAAAAAAATCTAATTTTATATTTTAAGCATGGAAGTTCTGGCAATATAATTAAAATTGTATTTATTTATTTAACATTTAATAAAGAAAAAATATATATAATTTAAGCATGTTAAGTTCTGGCAATTTAATGGGGATTTAAAGATGATTTTTTAAAATAATTTTCCTCATTTTGTTTGTGATGTATTTATAGAAACTGTTCTTTGGTGGTGGGAGGGAGGTGGGCATGGATTTTTGGCCACTGTTGTGAAGACCCCGATGGCGTCTCCCACTGTCATCTGCTTGTCACCCCAAACCGCTAGTTAAGCAGATGGCAATTAAAAAGCAACCCCACTGTTTAGTTCCTCAGCTAATCAATGGACAAATTAGCACAGTCATCAAGGATCCATGATTGTGGCTTTGTTCATTAATTAAAAGGCTTGAATGATTAACTCTTGAGCAAATAAGAGCTGTAATTTCACAAATGAGCAAAATTAGAGTATGGAACAGATAGTCAACCCTCTGAAGAACCTTGCATAAACAATATTTATCCATAGAAACCTTATGTAAAGAGGGTGGCAAATGCTGTATTGACTAGGAGCTCAGAAACACTAGATCTGAGTATTTGGGCAGCTTAAAACTCATTCAGAGGTCACCTGCTGAACTCAGAGAGAAGCAGGTGGCAAAGTTACTCATACGGAAAGCCAGAAACACATGCCGTCATGTGTCGATCGCCCTGCCAAGTGTGCTTTGTAGGTCTTGCTGAATGTAAACATCTCCTTCACCGTTGGCAGAGCATTCATTCTACCCTCTTTGTAGTGGGCTGTGGAAGTCACGAACTCCTTTATGCAGCTGGGAAGCAAAGGGCTTGATGTGGTTTGGTCCTGCAGAGGTCCCAGCATGTGTTTTGGTAGGGAACAACAACACACGATCTCTCCTATTGATAGACGGTTTCACCTTCTATCTTTATATCCTCCCACACACTTCCTTTAAAGTGCTCTAAGCTTGTGCTTTCTTTGGATGTGTATGTTTCTTTCTTTTACGCCATAGTAGATGTGGTTTCTAATTGTGATCGATTTGTTTTTGATTGAGGGGAGTTTTTGGTCGCTCTTTGATCTTATTTTTTTTGTAGTTCAGTCAATGTGCTTTGATAATATCAAGCCGGTTGCATAACACACTCAATTGGACCTTTTCACCCTTTCTCTTTCTCTGAAGAAGTCAGACGCACTTCTCTCAATTCACTCCTACTCTTCCATTCACTTCCTCCGCTCTCAGATAAAATTATAGGATTTGATGAGATGCCTGACTCAGCTATTGTAACCCACACAAAAAAAGATATTTCAAGCTCCCTTTCTTTAGTTTGCCTTCCTCGCTTTCTTATTCATTAGATAAAACACAGTGTGAGTGAGAGATTTCATAGTAACACTACTCTAAATATAGTTCCCTGCTGCACACTTAAAGAGGCCATATTATGACCTTTTACAAAGTCTTGATTTTGTTTTTGGGTTCAGTTTTCATGCTTGAATGTTGAAAAAACATAATTCTTTACATATTTTACATTGTTGCGGCACCTCTCTTCCCGGTCTGTCAGTAACGCTCTGTTTAGTTCCGGTCTCTATGAAACTTTTCCTTCTGTAAAGTGCAAGATTATATTATATGGCTTCCAAAAACTTTTATGAAGCTTTTGTGTTCTTTTTAAAGCTTGAAAGTTCCTTGTTCTTTGTAAATGCATTGATAAGTGCAGCCAGCACATTCTTCAAAATATCTTAAAGGGATAGTTCATCCAAACTTTAAAATCATTAATTACTCACCCTCATGTTGTTCCAAACCCTTATGAGTTTCTTTCTTCTGTTGAACACAAAATAATATATTTTGAAGAATGTTGGTAACCAGACAGTTGATGGACCCCACTGACTTCATAGTAGGAAAAAAAAATACTATGGAAGTCAATGGCTATCGTCAATTGTCTGGTTAACGGCATTCAACAGAGGAAAGAAACTCATGCAGGTTTTAATTGAACAACATGAGGGTGAGTAAATGATGACAACATTTTCATTTTTGGGTAAAATATCCCTTTAAGTGTTCAATTTAACTTAAAAAAAAAGAAATTCTTGTATGATTCCACTGAGGAGAAAAGGGGAATAAACAGCAGAATTGGAATTTTCTGGATCCAATAGCCAACTTACACAATGAGTTACACCACTGAACACAATCCTGCCCGAAACCTGTTACCTAGCCCCACTCCCGCAGGATTTGCCATCACATGATCAAAACAAAGAGATCACATGGTCCAGCACATGGCTCACCATGACTCAGCACGGGAACATAAACACATGCTGACCTTTTCACTTGTTATGGTTCGAAATCAAGCTGTTCCCTTTGTTTACAAATTTGGTATCATGCTTTTAGCTCACAGAGGCACATTAGTTCATGCATGTGTGGTTCATTTTAGACTCTGATACTTGCAGCCAAGCTGGTCCATTACATAAATCACTTCTATCACCAATAGTTGAATCAGTAACCAAGGTCACGTAGGTCAAGAGTCTCCACTGTCCTCATCACGTGTGGCCATTTAAAGCACAAATTCACATTATAAGCAGCTGTGAAGGGCTAAGACACGTGATTGCGGTTATACTCGGTGTCACATGTTTGTCAAAGTTCAACAGTCATGCTGACTCTATTAGTGCTATAAGCGTTTAGGCAGACTGGGGTTGGATTCATGACACTCAAGACAGACAAGGCAGACTCCACCGGTACGGTTTCCATAGTAACGCCGTGAGGCCGCCCGCTGTCTCTAGGTGTGTGGAGATAATGAATCTGAGCACTCTGGGTAACCCAGGTTGATCTCTTACAGAGATATGAAAGCCCTCAGCATGTCCACTGACCTGCAATTACCTCATAACTTGCACTGCAGGAGGGTTAATTACCTTTTATTAGAGCAGAGAGTGGACCCATGTTGGGATGTATTCTGCTGTGTCTGATCTACTCTAATAGAGAGGTAAACCTCCACAAAGCATTAATGTTGAACTGTTCTGAAGAGTTCAAGATGGAGTCACGCTAGCAAAGTAAACTAAACTTGAATTTTTAAAAAGTGTATGGTTGCTAGGGCATTGGTAGGTGATGCCAAGGTGTTTTGGATGGTTCTTAGATGGTCACTAGATGGTTGCTCAGAGGTTGCTATGTAGTTTCTAGGGTGTTCTGGTTCTAGCTGTTGTGGTTCATTGGTAGGTTCTTGCCAATGTGTTCTGGATGGTTGTTACTAGGGTGTTTGAGGTAGCTGCTGTGAGGTTGCTAGGGTGTTTTTGATTGTTGCTAGGGTGTTTCTATGTGGTTGTTTGGGTTTTCTTGGTAGTTACCGAGGCATTGGTATGCCTGGTGTTCTGTTTAGTTGCTAGGGCGCTGTTAAGAGGCAAAATTAAAAAGGATTTTTGTGCAAATTTTTGTCTGTCCACATGTGAAATTTGTGCCAAAAACAAAGTTAGTACAGGAACAGCGACACAAATTGGCCATATATCAGTACCAGAAGGACTATTAAAACACTTGGTAATGGATAATGTGGACCCTATTACTGGCTGTAGTCTTTAGCCTCTGGCCAAATAATCCTCCGATGACGCAAAATGACGATTTTTGCGTCATCGGAGGATTTTTTCCAGACAAAAAATACATAAATCTCTCGTCTCAGGGGGATATGAGGGTGGAAAGCACGGTAATTCGAAAATACTACAGGTTTTCTACTAATACAAAGCTTAATGCTAAATCCTGAAGTATCCCTTTAAATTACACACAAGGAAGTTTTAATAATAATTAAGTTATAATGCTAACTTTATGTTTGAAATGGTTGATATAAAAACGCTTAGATTGTTAGATATAAAGAAAAAGAAATGTACATATAATGAATATGTAATATAGGCCTAGTGCAAAAAGTTATTTTCTAGAGTTATTTTGTCTAACTGTCTAATGAGTTTATTGAATGACTTTTATGAGAGTAAATGTAACATTGCTGGCAAGCTTTCTTAGTTTGAGTGATTACATGAGACATGATTAGTTTATTCAGGATAGTTTATTTAGAAATTAGTAAAAAGGAAGAAATGGCATTTAGTTAAGAACCGCTTGAACTGAGGGGCTAAAATTATCGGTTATGTAAAAATGGTATTATTTAAATTTGGTAATATAATAGACAGAATTTTAAATATAAAACTTTATGACAAAGCACAAAGTATATTGCGATCTATTGGATAGAAGGTTCAATACAATGTTCTGTTCGTTCATCAACTAAAAATGACTGACTAAAAGATTAAGATTTAAGAATTGATATTCCTTCATAAAAATAAGAAGTGATTAAAAATGAGAAATTGTTATTTTTACCCAGCCCTATTTTGAATCAATATTCATATGGATCATGCAAAACAAAAATTCAGAATGGATCAATTATATTTAATCAGCAGAGATTTCTTGTGATGCCTTATCTGCATTAGGAGGGCAACAATTACATGAAATAAGTAGAATGACTTATGTTTTGGAGATCAGTGTTGCACTTTTACCAAATAATACTGCGTAGGGAGGAAAATTTAGCGAATAAATAATTAAGTAAAAAAAAGCTTAAGAGCAGAAGTTAAGGAAAACTTGATTTAAAGTTTGAAGTATTATGAGCATGGTTTGCTAAATAAGGAATGTTTTTTGCAATATTGAAAGGGGTTACTATTCTGTTGTGTACTTCCCATTTTAAGACCACTAGTTGTAAAATCATGGTTAAATAAATGGAAATGCTGAAATATCAAGATAATGAAAACAAATTTTAGAGGGCAACCAAATCATATATTATTAAGATTGGGCTTATAAACCAAATTGATATTTACTAACATTGGATGTTGATTCAAGTAGCTCTAATAAGGACGAAGAAGATGGTTGATGAGCCAAACCCTGGGTGTATGTGCTAGCCTAACCGCTCCCAAGGGTGACCCTCTACGATGCGCAAAGTGTCTTGGTCGAAGTATATCTCTACACCGCAAGATTTTTTTTTTTAAATAATATGATGGATTTTTATGTTTGACATACTCTACATAACTAGGACAATAACAGGCAATGCTGAACCAATTTTATCCTCACACTTATAACAATGTTTTATTCTTTTTTGTTTTATTAGGGAGGATTCGAGTCTTTCACTCTCTTTAAAGAAAGAAAAAGAAAATACAACTGATAGAAATCAAATGTATGGAGAGAGATGTTTGGCTCGAAAGCTCGTCCGGAGTGTGGTGGCATAATCTAGTCATTGGAAAGGAGACTGGGTGACTTAATTTAGTCACTAGGTAGCATAACTGAGGGGGCTGTATTTTGAAACTACACTCTGGAAAAGGATAGTGAAAGTGGGGCTTAAATAAGCCACAGAGAAGGGAATGTAGAAGATTTTATTATTTAGAAAATAAGTAATGTAGCTATATATTTGTACACTATTAATTCCGCTGTCTGTGACTTTTGTTTGACTTTCTGAAGCCCGAAGAAAGGCCTGGAATGTTGCTTGCAGCAGAAAAAAAATCTAGTATGTCACATGGTACAAAGACCTCTTACCCAAAAATATCTATAGGGTGTGTTACCATTTTTGGAAAAGGATTATGGTATATATGTGTGAGCTCAGCAAAAATCTTGAGTTATCTTCTGGATGCTCGGCTTTGTTGTAAAATAAAGTCTAATATTTCTGACATCAAAGATCTCTGAGAAGTAATTTCACGAAAGAGAGAAACCACAACAGTTGCTAGGGTGTTCAGTAGTAGCCAATCATCTGAGCAAATCCTTTAGTCACATGACTTGTTGGGGCAAAGTCACATGACTCATTTAATGTGCATCAAATAAATTAAACTAGTGCTGTCAAAACGATTATTCGCATCTAACATAAAAGTTTGTAAATACATAAACACATACATATCTATATATATATATATTTATATATATATATATTTATATATACACTGTAAAATATTTTCATGATTTGTTATTGCAACTTTTTTTGTCAAATCAACTTAGATAATTAATGTGGTTCAGATAACATAATATTTTGAGTTTCTTGTTATTAAACCAATCTCCTTTGTTGTATTAACTCAAATTTTTAATTTCAATGAACTCAAAAGGTAACTTAATTTAAGATTAATATATATATAGGAAGCTAAAGGATTCTTTAGGGAGCTAAAGATCAGGGTGATGGCAAGGAGACCCTCCAACCTGAAAGAGTTGGAGCTCATCGCTAAAGATGAATGGGCAAAAATACCAGTGGAGACATGCAAAAAGCTGGTCAGCAATTATAGCAAGCGTTTGATTGCTGTAATAGCCAATGAAGGCTTTTCTATTGATTATTGAGACGGGTATGAATAATTTTGGACATGCCACTTTTTGTTCAAATGTAAATATAAGATGAGTAATAATTTTTTCCACAATGATGCCTCTTGTACATCGTCTTATTATCTTCTGGGAGACGCCTGTGTCATTTCTAATCAAGAAAAAACTTGCTGGTTGAATAAAAGTAACTAAGTCAGAATTTGCCAGGGGTATGAATAATTTCGGGCTTGACTGTACATACATACTTGATGTAATTAATCGCAATTAGTCAATTTGACCAGCACTAGTTTAAACATGTTTAGTTTACATCGTATTTTGTCTTTTTACTAAATAAAATCTTTTATTTTTATGTTTCTCTTTTTAATGAAAAAAAAAAAATTGTGCATGCATTTTGGAGTTTTATGTGCATCTTGAATTTTTATGCACTATCCCAAAATCTGGATTAAAATGAATGGACATATGGGTTATGATATTCACTTGATATGGCACAGGTCCCTTCTTCAACGTAAATCGATGGGATTTACATTGGGATTTACTTCTGTTTTATCGTCTGTCTGATGTCTTGACACTATAAAAAGGATAGATAAGTCAATGCAACATGTTTTTAAATTACTTTCAACTTTTATGAAAACTTTTACTTTTAACTTGATTTTTAAGTCAGTTTAATACAATTTAAGTTGAAGTGACTTGTTCAGCCAATTTGATTGTTCCTAATTCAAGGTAGCAACTGAACTAAAGTTTTTAAGTTGAAATATATGTTTGTTTTACAGTGTAGAAATCCATTTGCAAGCCACACAATTTGAGACGTCTCTAGCACTAACTGTGCCTTAGCAAGCACTAAATATCCCTTAATATAAAAGTTTAGCAAGTCAATTAATTGAATTGTTGGATACAATGACACTTAACAAACAGCATGACAGCATGAACAAACAACCAATCATCACAATAAATCACAGATGCAGTATCATTGACCTTAAAAAGTGTTATGAGTATGTTGTTCCTCTCTCAAGTGATTGCCCATTTCTGTTTAATGTCATGTCATGAGGCACTGCTGCTATCTATAGGAAGTGCTATCTTTGTAACAAAACTAAATCCCAACACACCATGTGCCAGCTGGAGGGGGGGCAGTTTTGTTAACTGACACACAAGGCTAAGGTAGAGTTTTGGAAGATAGAATTGCTCAAAGTGCAAGCAAAGGCTAAATGTCTTACAATTGAGTTTAAACAACAGTGAGTATTTGTAGCCTAATAGCACAAGACCAGTTTAATCAAGTAGCCTGCTAGACATGGATATTGTCAAGGTAAGAGTTGGGGATTGTGTCTTTGAAACAAACAAGTCTCTACTGTTAAGAGAATGCGAATACTTCAGGGCACTTTACAGATCGGGGATGGTAGAGTGCCATCAAGAAGAGATTCACGTGAGGAATCTCAAAGCTAAAGGGTTCGTAATCATGTTGGCCGTGGCCAGTGGTGAGAGACCCATTCTAAATGGTGACGAGATTTTGGAAGCCATTGAATGTGCTGCTTTCTTTCAAGCTGAACCTCTTTCCAGGCATCTTCAAGATCTGCTCAACTCCGACAACTGCCTACTCATGTATCAAGCTTCGGCCACCTATGGCTTATGGGGACTTCATGAGATGTCGGCACAGTTCATCCGTAATATGTACCGTGACCTGCAAGAGAATTTGAAGAGCCTTCCTCAGGAGCTGACTGAATATGTAGAGTCTCTGGTTCCTAGTGTGTTCGTGGCTGTAGGTTCACATTCAACTTGCACTGCGGATGAGCTTCCTCTTGCTGCCACAAGGACAGTATGTTACCTCAATGAGGATGATGAGGACTGGAAGGTCCTCACTGCCTTGCCCATGGAGGCCAGCACCTCTCTGGCTGGTTTGACTGTTTTGGACAACCGACTCTACATTGTTGGAGGTGTGCATGGCGTTGACAAGAGGGCCGTTGATACAAGCTTTTGCTATGATGTTGTCACCAACACCTGGAGTTGGCTGCCAGGTCCCAGACAGCCACGGTACAACTTCACCTTAATTGGGATAGATGGCTGCCTCTATGCCATCGGAGGAGAGTCTCGGAGAACCATCATGTCCTCCGTTGAGATATATAACATCACCACAAAGGATTGGACATTCGCAGCAGCTTTACCTCGACCGGTGGCAGGTGTCGCATGCACCAAAGCCATGAGCCGAATTTTTGTATGTCTGTGGAAGCCGATGGAAACTAATGAAATCTTTGAATACATCCCAAACCAGAATGTGTGGGTTCTGGTGAGTACACTTCTGAAGCACCAGAGCTATGGACACTGCATGGTGGCCCACAGGGACAACCTGTACGTCATACGCAACGGCCCCCAAGACGACTTCCTGCGCTGTTTGATAGACTGCTACAACATCACCACAGGCCAGTGGACATCGATGCCTGGGCACTATGGCAACAGCAAAGGGTCGCTGTTTACAGCTGTAGTGAGAGGAGACTCTGTGTTCACACTGAACCGCACCATGACTCTGGAGTACACTGTTGCAGGGAACATGTGGAAACCTTGTAAAGAGATGAAGGGTTTTCCTAGGAATGGATCTGTGTGGACTTTTTTACTTGGGATTCCAAAGGAGAGGAAAGAATTGACAGTGTCTTAAATGGACTGAACCTTAGAAATTGGTAGCTAATAAAATATATATATATATAGTTTTGAGCCTATTCACATCAAACATGAATTTTCAAATTCATATTTGAATTTCAAGATATAGATACAATATTTTTTAAAACAAAACAATTTATCTCTATGGCCTTCACAATGAGTGCAAAAAGTCACATTGCTTTGGAACAATGTTTTTTATTTCAATGTTCACACAACGGAAAATGTGACAAGCGTTTGGCTTTTAGCTATAAGCTTTTGGGTTTTTTTATCCAGAAAATGCAATTGTAAATAGATTTAAATTTCAATATACTTTCCATGTTCCATTCCAGGAAAGTGTCAACTTGTCCATTACATTTAGCTGTTTTTTATGCATTGAGGCAGGTAAATTTGTACTGTCATTGAAGCAAATTAAAGTGATAGTTCGCATTTACTTACCTTCATGTCAACTTGTTTGAGTTTTCTTCTTCGGCAGAACACAACACAAGGTAACTGAATAAATATCTGGTTAAATGAATATAATACAATGGCTTATGGTAAGGTTCTCTTGGAAAATCGTGACTCATGGTAAATTACTCTTGAAAATTAAGCTGCTATCCGTGTGGAAACTTCTGCTGACACTCTTGGCAGCATTGTAAAGTGTTAAAATGAGTCATAATGTACTTCCATTCTATTGAATTCACCCAATATGATATTCAGTAAATTATTTCATGTCATTTTTTACAGAAGAAAGACCGTCATAAGTAGGGTTGGGAATCGAAAATCAATTCTGAATGTCAGGAATCGGAAACCTGTTATAAAGTAAAATGTTTGATTCTTCTTATCGATTCTTTTGTGTGCATTTGAATGTGATTTTAAACCATTCAAGCGCAAGAAGACTCGCATGCTGTTTTCTGTGCTGCGCACACATCCAACGTGCATGCACAAAAAATGCATGCATGAATACTGAATTGTGTTCTTTTTCGCTTCTTCTTGCAATTGAACGGACAAATACACACAAAATATCCTCATAAACACAGTCTGAAAACGCCTGTGAGGCTCGCGCCTTCAGAAAGAAAATGCCTGTGTAACAGTGTATTGGATCAGTGCATTCAGTCTTAAAGTGACAGCAGCCTAATAAACCTACTGCCGTCTGTGTAATTAATGTTAAGCAAACAACAAAAGACAGAGAAAATTCTACTGATCTTGACTGAATAACGTTTGTAACTATTTGTAAGCTATATTTTATCTATAAAGTGCAGTGTTACTTTTCATTTGATTTCTGTAGCTGAATAGTAGACCTACTTGAAAATCTTGAAACACTGTTTATTTCATTTGTATCTTTGTTCAGTTGTGTGCAATTGCTAATGGATTTATTTGTTCTTATTTAATTAGTGAGTATTTACTTGTCTTTAATAATGCTTGATATTTATATTAGTTAGACTAGTTTTTGCTGTGTTTTTGTTTTTGTTAAAACCATAGGCAAACGTTCCTTGTGTAAGTCTTCTTTAGCCTGATTTTTGTTCATGGTATTCAGCTGTAACAAAATGTATTGCAAAAAAAAACTGAATAAATGTGAATGATATCGATATATATATATATTTTTTAACCTTATTGGAATCAAAACTAGGAATCGATAAAATTCAAAGGATACCCAACCCTAGTCATAAGGGTTTGAAACAACATGAGGGAAAATAAATAAGAATATTTTTGGTGTACTATCCCTCAAAATCTTTATTGTCAGATGAGTTGTATTTAGTTTTTATCATGTGAATGCATTTCACTTTCATTTAGAAATACAAAATTTTCCGAAACAACATTTGGGGCCCTATCTTGCACCCAGCGCAATTGACTTTGTACACCGACACATGTATCATTCCTATTTTGCACCCGCGCACAGCGGACTTTTCCCTCCACAGACGCACGTCGGTTAACTACGAAATACACTTGCGCTCCCGGGGGCGGTTCAGCGAAAAGAGGAGGCGTGTTCCGGCGCAAACGTTCCCTCATGCTATTTTGCAGGTTTAGAAAACAATTCCGCCACTAACCGAAAAAAACTAGTTTAAAGTCAGTGGCGCATTGCGCATGTTATTCATATGCTATTTTAAGGGCGCATGCTTGGCCATAATCAATGTAGCGTGTGCCGACACGCATACACTTTGATTCTCTCATCTACACAGAAGCAGCAATTTTCATAGATAGATAGATAGATAGATAGATAGACAGTTTATTATAAAAGCATACATCTAGCTTATACATTTACCCAAATTATCATACGCCTGTTTAACCGAAGCTAATTTGGGTGTGTTTCTCCATCCCCAATGTCACTTCTCTGTGTTTTACATCCCTGACGAGAACGTCGGTCTCCTCGGCTGTGAACCGCTCCTCGCGTGCACCTGGCAAATCCGCCGTTATAATAGGAATCCGCTTTAGAACAAGCGCGCCTGCTCTTAAAGGGAATGTGAGATGACGCTCTGATTGGTTTATTTCACGTTACGCCCAAACCACACCTATGAATAATGAAGCTACTTCAGACCAACCCATTTTAGATTTGCGTCGGGCGCAAGAGTCATTTATCCCGCCAGTATAATAGCAACAGCGCTATTATTAACAGCTTGATACTTGCGTTTCAGACCATTAAAATAGGGCCCTTGGTCTTAAAGTGACAGCAGCCTCATAAACCTGCTATCGTCTGTGTTATTAACGTTAATTAAACAACAAAAGAAATGGCAGAATTCAGAAAGGGCAGAATTCAGATTTATGCAACATTTTGCTTGTGTCATGGTCTCTAAACTACTCAAGTTTTCATTCAATAGTCATGTGAAACTTTGAACTCTTTAAGAGCGATGTTCTTTACTTAAGACAGATTAAAGTATCCAACATTGTTTGAAATGATTGACACCTCATAGACACAAATCTTATTATCTGCTTTAGAGACCATTTCCTAATGTAATGTGGTGTTTTAATGAAAAAGATTCATTTTTGTTTATTTCAAAGGGATTTACTGTGGATATATTCAAGACTCCTCAAGAATTAGACTGCATTGCATCATGAGCATTAGCTTAGTTTGCAAAAGTATTTTCCTATGATTGGCTAGTGCAATAATTTGTACTAATTTGATGGTAACCATCAACTATGGGTATAACAATTTGGGCAAACTCTGCAGTCTTTTTATCTACTGCAGTGACACAGATGTACACAAGGTCCTCAGTTATTGGGACAGATAGCAGATGCTGCCAATGAGCAAGACATTTTACTGCCAAGTAGAATGAGCTCCATGGGTAAGTGCTAAATACGTTTAGACTGAAAATAACATCATGTGGGTCACCTCAGGACAGAAACGTTTTCGCTAGCCTATGTAGTGCCTCTTCCAAACCATGCTCGGAAATCCATGAAATGTAATCTGTTGAAATGAAATGTATCTGTACATCTGGTGTAATGCCACACAAACAACTGGCAATCTCTCACAACGTGAACCTTATTATTACTCTTTACTTGTTATTAGGTTGGTGATTTATACCATACTGACATCTTACTATTACTGTATGTACAATATAAATATCTTGATGGCTGGAACTAAAATAAGCATTCAACAACTGCCAAAAGTAAAAACTTGCACTGATAAATAACTATGTTAGTGATTTGAAGTTCAGCAACTTTTACTACAGTAAAAATAGTACTTAAAAGAAGCCTTTTATTTATTTTATTTTCGCATATTGAGAACTCCATGTGGAGGAAAAAAAACGGAAGCTCAAACTTGCTTGAAGGGATAGTTCACCCAAAAATGAATATTCTGTCATTTACTCAACCTTATGATGTTCCAAACATGAATTTATTTCTTCTGATAAACACAAAAGAAGATATTTTGAAGAAGGTTGGTAACCAGACAGTTGACGGTAGCCACTGACGACCATAATATTTTCTTTTCCATACTATGGAAGTCAATGGGGCCCAGCAACTGTTTTGTTACCCATATTTTTCAAAATATCTTCTTTCATACAGGCAGACATGGGCAGTATTTCAATTAAATGTATTTTAAATACGTATTTAATTACTTTAGTGTATTTTGTAATTTGTATTTTGCAGGTGTGGAAAAAATAAAATGTAGTTTGTAACAAAATATTTTGAGGGAGTGTATTTAGAGTATTTCAAATACTTAAATACTTAAGAAAAATCACCATATGCTTATCACCATAGTAAACGATTTTGCCATATTTTCGGTCTGATGTTGGCAATGGCAATGTCCAGGTTAGATGCACGAAAATCACGTGACACCCTGTAGACCGGGCTCCTTCCAAGAAGCGAATGAGTTTTGAACACAGGAGAAGAAGTGGCGCTGCTCCTCTTAAAAACGGCATTAAAGGGTTAGTTCACCCAAAAATGAAAATTCTGTCAGCAATTACTCACCCTCATGTTGTTCCAACCCCGCAAGACCTTCGTTCATCTTCGGAACACAAATTAAGATATTTTTTATTAAATCTGAGAGCTCGATCACCTCTCCATAGGCTTCTAAGTCATTATAACTTGCTGGCCCAAAAAATGTATTAAAGACATCGTTAATATAGTCCAAGTGACTACAGTGGCTCAATCTTAAGTTTATAAAGCGACGAGAATACTTTTTGTGCGCAAAAAAACAACAAAAAAACCGACTTTATTCCACTTTTCATTTCCTTCTCTCTGGGCCTCGAGTTTTTTCACGTAGTATAACTGCGCAGCGCGTCTGTGTTGCACGTCACACGTAGGCTCACTATTGGCCGACGCTGGTCATGTGTGTGATGCGTGTGACGTGCAACACAGATGCGCTGAGCTAAAACACTACGTGAACTAACTCGAGGCCCAGAGAGAAGGAAATGAATAGTGGAATAAAGTCTTTTTTTTTTGCGCACAAAAAGTATTCTCATCACATTATAAACTTAAGATTGAGCCACTGTAGTCACTTGGACTATATTAACGATGTCTTTAAAGGTGAACTAAGTAACTTTTTTATCTTAACCGAACAGCTTCGGAGTCATTGGAATGGTTATATGACTGTTTTCGGGTTGAATGGTGGTCTTCTCGCACCCCTCGAGCGCCTGTGAAACGAAAAACCACCCTTGCAACTTTGGGCCGGCGGCCGCAGCATCAGGAAGTATCGCGTGATATCAGGTCTCGCGATGTAACAAACTGCTTTACGGCACTGCACACATATACTATCTAAACATTTATATGCTAGCCTTCTGTGTATTATACATACCTCAGTGGACATGGCTCTGTGCGTTCGCTGGGTTCTTTGAAAACAAATGCACATGACCAGCGGGAGAAGATGGGACGAGCCAACGAATTTTGACGACAGTGTTGTCAAATATCTATTCCGAAGCTGTAGGGGGAGCTCTATAGAGAAACCCACGAGCAAAAAGCGAGAAAACAGCGAAGAAATCGGCAAAGCTGCATAATGCAGCTTTAATACATTTTCTGGGCCAGCAAGTTATAATGCCTTATGCCTATGGAGGAGTGATCCAGCTCTCAGATTTCATAAAAAATATCTTAATTTGTGTTCCGAAGATGAACGAAGGTCTTACGGGGTTGGAACAACATGAGGGTGAGTAATTACTGACAGAATTTTCATTTTTGGGTGAACTAACCCTTTAAGATTATTGTGGGAGTATTTTTCTATTTTCAAAATACTAATTACTTGTATATTATTTAAATACATTTTTCACATCAGTATTTTGTATTTTATTTTGTTACATTTCATGAGCCAGTATTTGTAGTTTGTAACAAAATAGTTTTTGATGTATTTGTGCCCACCTCTGCATACAGGTGAGTAAATGAGTAAGTGAGGGTGAGTAAATGATGACAATTTTCCTTTTTGGGTGAACTTTCCCTTTGATGCATGTTCACGCCAGAACATTCCAGTAGCACCTCAATGCAGTCCACAAGATCCAGGGGGCGGGGTTGGATCCACATCTAAGGGGTGGAGATTGGTAGGTTTAGGGGTGGAGATGGGTAGGTTTAGGGCTGGGTTTAGGGATCAGGGGGTGGAGATGGGTAGGTTTAGGTATATGTAAGGTGGGAGGAGTTGGATCTGGATCCAACTCCTCCCCCTGGATTTCGTGTTCTGCAGTGAGGACCATCTCGAACATTCAAGCCATTGCAAGAACTATTGAGGTTTGTTCTTGTGAGTCAAGCAGGTACGGTTGAGCTTCCGTTTACCATACATGTTCGCTGATCAATGTTTATGTGTGAATACAAGCCTAAATTAAATCTGTTCATCATATAAAGCCATAATGTCTCTTCAGAAGACTTGAATTAAACCGCTCGATTCATATGGATTTATTTTACAATCTCTTTATGAACATTTTGAAGTGTCGGAATTTTGGGTGAATAGACTTTCAATGGAGGGACAGAAAAATTGTGTTTCAAAGATGAACAAAAGTCGTACAGGATTAGAACGACATGAAAGTGAGTAATTGATGACACAATTTAAAAGTTTGGTTGAACTATCCCTTTAAGAACTACAAGGTCAAAACATTTAAAAAAAATTTAACTGTTCACAATAAAATCAACAACATGCATTTGGAAATTTAATTTCATGCTGACTTAAACACCTAAAACATTCCCTTGAAGCCTATGCCTTGTTCAGAAAATGATGAATGGCTCTCAATTGTGAGGACCTTGGCTAATGTAAACTATTTGTCTCCAAAGTTTAAAGTCACTTCAGTCTTGTTTTGGTTTCACTTTGCCCTGGGTGATTCAGAACTTGCATATTGATCATTGCTGATTCAAAGCAGACTTACAAATGAGACTTATTTACTGTGTGTTCATCCTTTTGTTTTAGAGAACCAACAGACTACAGTGGCTCTCTGAACAATGCATGGAGTCATTCCAATGGTCCATGGAGTTTAACTCAGAAAGCAGTCATCTGAGGTCAGGCTTTTCTCAAGGGTATGCTATGTGTCAATCTCTGCATCTGTCCACTATGTGCCAAAGGTGGCAGCTTGATATCTCTGCCTTATAGGGCACATGAGGTCTCTCAATATAGCACCATTTGTGTCAGGCCAGAAGAGCCCCGGGGTGAGACAGCATGTCATTTCAGAATGACATGTCAGGACGATAATGATAGTTCAGATTTTTATAGAAATATTACTGCTTTCACCCTAATAACATTTGGGGATGAGCAAATAAAGAGCATACCACAACAGCTTAACTGGTCGTTTAATGAGAGGCATGTGCCAAGCATGTGTTTTGGCCTGACCGCTCACTCCAATGAGCACCCACATGTAGAAGCTTACAGTCAATCAGTGTTGTATATTCAATGGTAATGCATAATAGGTATGTGTGGTGTTTTTGTAAGGGTTATTACACTCTAAGAATAGTTGTATGTAAAAATGTATTTGCTCAATGTACCGTGTTAATATAAGTGTGACGACCAGGTTTTGTTTGTTATGGTTATGTTTCTGTTTGTGTTTGGACTTTGTTTTATTTCATTCAGTCTCCTTGACTTTGCTGGTGCTTATTGTGTTCAATTATCCCTAGCTTGCTTAATTATTAGTTCCCTTGTTTCAGGTGTGTTGTTTTGCTAGTTTGTATGGTCCCTCTCGTTGTTCTCATTTGCCCCAGCTGTGTCTCGTTCCCTGATCCCCTCTGTGTATTTAAACCCTGTGTGCTCCCTTGTTCCTGGTCAGTTATTGTATGTAGGTTTCGTGTGCATGTACCTGTTGCCTGTTCTGAGTTTATCCTGTTCTGAGTTTATCCTGTTCTGAGTTTATCCTGTTCTGAGTTTATCCTGTTCTGAGTCTATCCTGTTCTGAGTCAATTAAAGTCTACTGCTGCATTTAGATCCGACTACCGTCTCTGCTTCTACGAGAATCATGACAATAAGGGAATTTTCTGTATCGACTTTTCATTTTGATTTACGCACGTTTTTTAATTATATTTGATTGTGGTTTAGGGTTGAAGAAAATGTCCGCAACAGGTAATTTTCTTCCAGGACATCCGTTTTTCTACAGATTTTTTTTCTTAAAGTGTATTTGTGTTTAGTAAATTGTTTAAGTCGGCATGAAATGGAAGTTGCGATGGTATATCTGAGCTTCTCGAACTAGAAAAAAATGTAGGGTGGGACTTGATTTTGTCCTTTGGGAATTGATTGGATGGTTGTGGTTTGCTATAGGTCGATCTCATGTGAGTGACAGGTTGTCCCGCCCTCACGCCAGTAAACACGTTCAACAGAGACCAATGGTGCTATAAAAAAAGTATGCGTTAGTGGACATCTAGTGCGTTATTGACCTTCATGACCCGAGACACAGTTGTCTTTACATCTCATACAGCTATCATGAGAAGAGCAGAACAAATGAATAATAAAGTTCTCTTTCTACAAAATAATCAACAATTAATTTGATTGCATGAGCATTTAATTAATTACAAAACAAGTACATATTCATTCTCTGGAAGCCGGGACTGTTACCGCATT
Source organism: Abramis brama (assembly GCF_963993115.1). NCBI lineage: Eukaryota > Metazoa > Chordata > Actinopteri > Cypriniformes > Leuciscidae > Abramis > Abramis brama. The sequence continues at coordinate 19,783,765 of NC_139982.1, read as the reverse complement.
CCTGACATGGGTCAGACCCGCAGTCACCTCTCAGATACCAAATACAGACATTGCCTGTAATAGAAATACCAGAATAGATACACTGGTTTTAATAAAACTATTTCTAATTCACTATCTCATACATCAGAGTCCATTTAAATTATGTTTTGTAGACATTTAAAAGTGCTTATGGTCATTTAATGATTCATTCATGACATTTTGGTTAAATGTAAATGGTAACTCTTTTTTATGAATTGACTTATGAATGCACTATTTGCGAGCAGTTCATGGGAAAGCCAGGGGAATTCTGTCACAAGCAGCATTTCATTACAATTCATAGTTGTTAAGCCAAAAACGCTTCAAATGAATGTATATCCGTAAACACATAAAACTTATTTCTCATTTCCAGTGGAGATCCATTACGCATTGTCATAGATTCAGAATCGTGAATCATTCAGACGCCTTTGCAAACCAGTTTGACAGATTCAAAAGAACCAAAGTTTGTTGATGATTTGTTAGCGAATCAGATTTCGCCATCAAGTTTCCTGCAGTTTTTTTTTTGCGATTTACACTCACAATTGTGATGAAAGGGTCACTGTGGTGCTAGTGTGTTCATTAATGATGAATAATATATATATATATATTTTTTTATATATATTTATTATAACTTCTCTATAATACCCTATTTATCCTATAAGCATCATAATCTGTTATATTCAGATGTCCACAAACATAATTTCTGCGTTTGTTTTTCTAACAGCAAAGTGAATGGATTATAATGGCAGATTGTCTTTGCATCTCTTTTGCTTCTTATGATTGTCGCGTTTCAATATAAGCCCCTCCAGCAATATAGGCCTACTACTGTACTTGATTTCCTTTATTGTTTGCATCAGTGAGCATTGCTGCCTGTAGAAAACAAGAATATAGGGATTAGGTCTGTTAAGGGTCAGAAAATTTGGCCTTACATGAACCAACTGAGTAAACAAAGTCCTTTTAATGCTCTTGATTTGATTGCTAAACTTATCATGTATAGCTTGTTTATTGTTTTTCTGCTCAAGTCCCACTTAAGATTTACTGAAATGGCCAGACTTTCTTGCTATTCTTCAAAATACATGTTTTGAACATACAGAAGAGCTTACCAGTTTTGTTTTGGAGAAACGATATCCAGGCTTTTACATTAACAATGGTAGAATTAGTGCTGAATGACTACCACTTCGTTGGGTGATGTGGGCACAGGATGTGTGCATTGACAGATCTGAGCGGACACACATGCCTTGAGGCTTGCAGGAAATGCAAGCTATTGGTCAGGGTCAAATGTTACTGACATCATCGCATACAAGCGACGTGTCAAAACAAGTGGGCTGCGTTCTCATTGACCTCCTTCCTTTGGATCGAAAACCAGATGTGACTATTTCAAATATTTATTTGAAGATCTGTCAGGCTCGCCACTTAATGGGGAAGGAAGCATTTAGAAATATCACCATTGTCTTTCTGTCTTTTCCCGGATATGAACCTCTGCCATTAAGAGAGATGAATGAAGTGTATAGCACTTTTTTAAAAGGCACACATCCAATATCCCACAACTAAAATGATTCAGTAATGTAATTTATGTTGACAAAATCTGTTGAATTTATTTAGATTCAATTAATTGTAGTAACTATTTTTAATTAACAATTTTTTTAAAATACATTTTAAACCTTGACAGGAATACAAGAAAATAATATTTTTATTATAATTTTTTTAACAAAAATAATACAAAAATTGTAATTAGAACTAAAATTTGTCAACAGCTAGATTTTGGGCTAAATTTGCAACCCTGTTGCCAAATTATGAATGTTATATGCTTAATTTTAAGTTTTGTTTATTTTTGGTTTCATCATTACATTTTTATTTTATTTTATTTTTTACATTTTTAAAAAAGTATTTCATGTTCATCACCAGAAAATTACAAAATGGCCCAAATTTTTATAACAGGGTTGCAAAACGGAAAATCCCCGAAAAGGAAAGTATGCCCTCATTTTTAGGAGATTCAGGATCTATTTTGCATGGAGAGTGTCATGTGTTTGGATGTGTTTGCTCAGGGAACATGTCCGACCAGAGCCCAGCTGTGGTAGATGACAATAACAAACTCCCAGCAGGCATGTGGAAAACAGGAAGAGGTGCTGGACAGCAAACAGGGGATTTAGGGTCCATGCCTCACAACAGGAAGTTCAGAGGGAAGCAGACAGTTTTGTCAGACTCCCTGTTTTGATGAGGTCACTTGGTTCAGGCTAGCTTGTATTTGTCAGGACAATGGCCATTTTAGCTGCTGAATATGTAGATTTGTAAGGCAAACAATGAATCTGATTCCACAATTGTTAATGCTATTGTTGACTTAGCCACCCCCAATAGGCCGTTTGTTTAAGTTATAGAATTAAAACAAATTGTTTTGTCTGGTTGTACAGTACAGATTGAATGCAATGTGTTTTCTCAGTGCTTATTCACATCAGAACTAGAGATCATTGCTAAGTATTTAAATTACGTTAGATTGCATGTAGTAAGGCTACTGCCGCAGAGGGGATCAAAGTAGGGAATTGGGTCAAACTAAATAAAGCCGTTGCTACTGACATGGACAGAACAGGTTACACAGTAGCATGGTCATTACGGCTTCTGTTACACTTATTGCAAAATTCACCCAAGGTTGACCCTATTCTGACTCCTCGGATTCAGTCACATGGTAACTGACCAAAGGTCAAAAGCAATCTGATCGTATTTGAACCAGCCCACTCTTCTTAAATGTACTAATTCATATTGGATTTTCATATTTTGAAAAGGTCTGGCTCTTGAAGGTACGCAAGATGCCTGATGACTCCATTTTCAACATCCTGTGTCAAATGGATTTTAAGCTTTCCTTCTCTCTACCTTTGCCAGAAAGTTGCTCGTTCAGCTGTCATGGGACACATGGCTGGGACTGGGGGCTCCATTTGTAATGAATGACTCTAAACGCAACCGAATGTGGTGCATACGGAAAAAGGAGGGGGAGGGTCAAAATGCGGCTTCATTCAAGTGTCTCTTTTGACATACATAAGGTGTTCATTACCAAACTGCGGTTTGGATCTTATCCAGAAAAGAGGCTCTTTATTCACCTACTTCTCACATACAAACGACTCAGTTATCAAGTTAGAGCTATGAATCTACAGGCAACTCCAGTTATGTTGTATTAGTTATCTTATTTTTGGAAAGGTTTTCCTCACTTTATCCAAACAAATAACGAGTAGTTTGTCATTTAAGTGATGCTTTTATCCAAAGTGAGTGGGTGATTGATTGATTGATTGATTGATTGATTGATTGATTGATTGATTGATTGATTGATTGATAGATTTTATTGATTGATTGATTGATTGAAGATAGATAGATAGATAGATAGATAGATAGATAGATAGATAGATAGATAGATAGATAGGCATGATCAGAAATAGCTGCACAGGGTGTTTTTCAAGATGGTCGCTGAGAGGACTGACTTGCTTTTAGAAGGACTTTGATTTATTGCAGGGTCAAATTCTCTTGGAGCACCCTGGGGTTAAGAGTCTCGCTCAGGACACAATGGTGATGGTTCATGGAGCTCCCCTTGCTGGGTGAACCGGCTGAACTTGGTCAAAAGCCTGGATGTTTCACCACAAGACTAGACCACATCCAAACTCAGCCTTGCCAGTCTGGTTCATTAGGCTAATATGACTTTAACTCACTTGTCCCTTTGTTTACCATCCCTTGACATAGTAAAGAGACAGTGAAGAAGCACTGGTCTGTATGGCAGCCTTTCACAGCTGGCTCTGGGTGTGCAGAGAAAGAAAAAAGGCCATTCTGACTCAGCCTGGCACCGCCGGGCTGTGAGCGACACTGACAGAGTGCCCTGAACTCACTCACCCATCTATAGCGAAGCACGATGATCTGTATCCCTTAGACAAGGCCATCAATTCGCTGATACCAGACCGTATGCGGATTTGTGCTTTGCCGCCTGGTCCACATATGCTGTGGCGATAGATCAAGACAGGAGGATTACGGTTAAATAACCTGTCATATCAAACGGGTTAGGAGCTTTGGGACAGACAGGAAGGAAGTAACATACAATCCGTTGACATTCCTCTTGAGTCACACAGTCAGGTTTTATAGGTACATATCAACCTACTACAGTCACATTGATGATGTTGAGTCGGATGGGAAGCTTTTGTGAGAAAAGTCTCAGGGAGTTTTATTTTTGTGCTGACAACTGATATGTAGCTTGCCAGGAGGTCTTCAGCAGCTCTCTGAAGTATTATCCAGTCTGGGTTTCAAAACGTACCATATTGTTCCTTTTTTTGTTCAGGGGAAACTGTGGCTAACCAAAGGTAGCGAAGTTGCTAACTTGACTATTTTTCAATTGCATGACAGTAGTTCAGCTATTTCAAAAGTAGAGTTTTTTCAATAACAAGCTATTTTTTTCCCCAACACGTTTTGTCATGATACACCACCTTTTTATGTCACATTGTATTGTGCATGCAGCCTTAAAAGGGATAGTTCACCCAAAAAATTGAAAACTGTCATTTAATCACCCTCCAGACCTGATGTATCTGCGGAACACAAAAGAAACTACTTTGGAGAATGTTGGAGAAACCAAACGGCTTTGGTGACCATTGACTTCTATTTTGTATGGACAAAAAAAAAAAAAAAGAGGACTTTCGACATTTCTCAAAATATCTTCCCTGTGCTTTATCGCCTTTATTTTATTATTATTATTATTATTTTTTTGCAAAACAAAACAACCGTACTGAGACCCAGCTGAAGATGTGATCTCGGTCCGATTCCAAACGAACTCTGGTATGGTTCGAATTTCTGTCCAATGAATGGATGACCTTAGCACACGTGTGGTTTTGGTTCACTTGCAAAAAGGGCAGTGTGAAAGCGAACCACAAAAAAAATCAACATTGTATTTGGTCCGGACCAAAGCAGGTGAACTTAATGTTGTTTTGGCAACTAACTGACTTAAAGTTTAAGCTAAAGTACTAAAACTAAAATAAAAATACATTAAAGCCACATAATATTAAAATATTACTATTGTAATGGTCTCAGTCTGTTTTGGTTTAGTTTTTATTCTGTTCCCTGTCCTGCTTTTCCTAAGTTCTGCTTGCTAGTTAGTTTCAATGGTTTCTAATTGGATTACATTCACCGGTTACCTTAGTTACCTTGTTATCTCTGTGTATTTATACCATTAGTGTTAATTGTTCCGCGTTGTCTTAGTTTTACTTGGTGGTCGTTTATAGCTTCCTGTTTTCCCCTGCATTCCTTGAATATTGTGATTTAAAAACATATTAATTCTCCTGCGTCATGTGATTTGTGCAACCAAGTGTATTGTGTAATTATATGACAATAAAATATGAATAAAACTTCAACAAAAAAATTTAATAAATCTAGTTCAAAATGTTACTATAATGGTATATAAATAATACTAAAATAACACTTTTGAATTTAAATACATCTGCATAATTGCATCAACAAAATGACATCATTGTAGTTAGCTACTCATTTTAAGTAGCTTGTAGTATATCTAACTCGTCTGTAGCTAAACTTTAAATTGCGATAAGCTTGAAGCTTGGCAAGCTACAGTTCAAATTAGCTTCCCAAACATTGTGCTAACCAGGCCAAGCTGGGACTTGTGTACATACACAAACTCCCTCCAACCTAACTCATCCTGCCTCCATCCCAAGCAACCAGCATAATCTCCGATTCAAGTCCTGAATGACATCTCTTCCTCTCTCTCTCCTCCAACAGAATGACCTCATGCCGGAAACCAAGCACTCTGCCACCCTGAGAGAGTGAGGAGGCCTTTTGTTCATGAACACAGTGGGCCCCTCAACAATCACCCAGGAATTTTTCTCACCCAGACAGGCAACAGATGAAAGGGCGGGAGGGGAAGCTGGAGAGATGGTGAAGAGTTATTGTACCAATAAGCAACCTCGCACATCACCAGCAATCATTTACCGTTGGCATTCGCTCACAGACATTCTGCTAAATGACAATCTGACACATTGATTCCCAAGTAAACAACTTTAATCATATTGGCAACCATTATAAATTATGATAAGTCAGCAAAAATCAAGTCCGAACTGCTGCAGAACAATAAACAATTGACATCGGAGGGTGTTTTAATGAGGCTTGTTTCCCATAAGACGAGTGGGACCAGAGCTCAGGCAGAGCTCCAGAAATTCTCCTCACCATCCAGCCGCTAACAAAGGTTTCTCTGAGGTAACTACGATGACCTCACTCACTTACATGGTGGGTGTCGGGGTCCATTTTAAAATGCCCTTTTCACATGATGTGTTTTCTTAAATCTTTGGGCTCTCCAAGGGAGCCAGGCGCAAAGCCACCTCCCTGGAGCCAAAATGTCTGGCGAGCCTTGCAGAGGAACAAGCAGCAGTTTTACACTGACAGGTCCTGTCGAGTTTAGAAATAAAACCCTCATCCATCAAGTTCTCCACGGTCTTGAGTATCGTCAGACAAGACCGGTGTTGTTCGCAATCACCCTTCACAACAATGTGCGGAGTGTTCAGTTCTGTTTGCCTTTCCCTCATAGAAAGGCTTTATTTATAGGCTCTATCTGAGGCAACTGAAAATGTGTATGCTCAAACAAATGTTGCATTAAGATACTGCGGTTGGCGTGTTTGATGTGCTACAAAGTTGGCAATGAAGAAGAGAAGACTGTCAGAATGTTCAAAGGGAGACGTCTTACTGATGGCTTTTGAAAGTCGATCTTTATGGCTTCAAGCGAGGCTCTATTGAATTACTCCATCTTTGCTTAAAGTCAAGCTCTATCAGCTGCTAGCTAATTACTTTTGACTTATTAATGATAATGTCACTTATAATTCGCACTTTCGAGGGGAACATTTTGTTGCTCATTACTCAAAGCTCAGGAGACTTAATAGCTCTGTTAGTTATGTTAGTTTAGAGACCTAATAGTTAGTTAGACGTTAATATTTCATTTAAAGTATCATCTCTGCCTCATCTATGATTTTTTTTGTGTGACATCTGTTGTCATAGTAAGCATATAGTTCATGTTCTAGTTAATATCCATAGCTCAGATAATTTGGTGTTGGAACTTTTGACGAGCGTTTGAGTTTATATAAAAAAGACTTTTGATGACTGACTTTCGTATCTCTTCAAATCTGAGCACAGTCTCTTCTGAAACTCTAGAGAGAAATTTAAGATTACTGAGGTCGTTTGATCAGAAGAAAAGCAAAGGAAGTAGGAGACATGAGCAAATGTCTGAATTTGCTCTCAACTTTATCTCATTACTGTCTACAAGAACAGGCTGAGCTCATATTTATTCGTATGTAGGCCTAATGTTTATTCGTATGTACATTTTAGAAAAAAATTTCAGCAAACATTTTTGGATATATTCTAAAAGGTACAATATACAGTGAACAAGTATTTGATACACTGCCGTAGTGTTGTCACGGTACCAAAATTTCAGTATTCGGTACCGATACCAGTGAAAATCCACGGTTCTCGGTACCAATTTCGGTACCAAAGTGCTAGAAATCGATAAATTCTTTGCTGATACTTCCTCGTCATCATGGAGAGCGCATTTCGCACCGTTTCAAAAATAGTCGATCTCCGAATGCGAACGAACTTACTCTGAATTTTAGTAGGCCTATTGTTTTTATATGAGGATCATTTTTCAAATACAAGGTCAATATTGATTTTCACTAACGACGAAACAACTAATTATCCGTGAATTTATATGGAACTAATCTTTACAAGCTTTCCATCTTACTCTCCTCATGTACAGTAACGTAACGTTGCATTCGGAGATCGACAAGTTTCTCCTTTCCACAAGCGCTTTCTCTCCCGTACGTGGCGTCTGTCGTTGCTATGCAAACATGAACATAGGCGCTCCTGGAAAAACCATAGACAGTATATAAACGGGAAAAACGAGCGCGCCGCGTCGCTCCTAATATGAGAGATTTGGAATAACGAATCTGCAAAAAACGCGCCATGTGAACGGCCACTTATGGCAACGTGACATTAGCCTAATCCAAAATATTTCCATAAGTGTCTCTTTCCTCCTTTCTTATCAACAAGTGGATTTACAGCCACCACGTCAGCAGCACCGCCGGTCGCCATGTCTCAGCGCTTTAAAGAGGACGCGCAACTGCACGCGCTCAGTGCATGCATGCGCATCAAGGAACCGGGTTTGAACGGGTCCTCGGTACCACCGGTACTTAAGAAAACTTGGTACCGTGACGTTTAAATTTTTTTAGTACCGACTTGGTACCGAAGTACCGGGTCTTTTGACAACACTACACTGCCGATTTTGCAGGTTTTCCTACTTACAAAGCATGTAGAGGTCTGTAATTTTTATCATAGGTACTCTTCAACCGTGAGAGACGGAATCTAAAACAAAAATCCAGAAAATCACATTGTATGATTTTTAAATAATTAATTTGCATTTTATTGCATGACATAAGTATTTGATCACCAACCAACCAGTAAGAATTCCGGCTCTCACAGACCTGTTAGTTTTTCTTTAAGAAGCCCTCCTGTTCTCCACTCATTACCTGTGTTAACTGCACCTGTTTGAACTTGTTACCTGTATAAAAGACACCTGTCCACACACTCAATCAAACAGACTCCAACCTCTCCATAATGGCCAAGAACAGAGAGCTGTGTATGGACATCAGGGATAAAATTGTAGACCTGCACAAGGCTGGGATGGGCTACAGGACAATAGGCAAGCAGCTTGGTGAGAAGGCAACAACTGTTGGTGCAATTATTAGAAAATGGAAGAAGTTCAAGATGACGGTCAATCTCCCTCGGTCTGGGGCACCATGCAAGATCTCACCTCGTGGGGCATCAATGATCATGAGGAAGGTGAGGGATCAGCCCAGAACTACACGGCAGGACCTGGTCAATGACCTGGTCAATGACCTGAAGAGAGCTGGGACCACAGTTTCAAAGAAAACCATTAGTAACACACTACGTCGTCATGGATTAAAATCCTGCAGCGCACGCAAGGTCCCCCTGCTCAAGCCAGCGCATGTCCAGGCCCGTCTGAAGTTTGCCAATGACCATCTAGATGATCCAGAGGAGGAATGGGAGAAGGTCATGTGGTCTGATGAGACAAAAATAGAGCTTTTTGGTCTAAACTCCACTTGCCGTGTTTGGAGGAAGAAGAAGGATGAGTACAACCCCAAGAACACCATCCCAACCGTGAAGCATGGAGGTGGAAACATCATTCTTTGGGGATGCTTTTCTGCAAAGGGGACAGGACGACTGCACCGTATTGAGGGGAGGATGGATGGGGCCATGTATCGCAAGATCTTGGCCAACAACCTCCTTCCCTCAGTAAGAGCATTGAAGATGGGTCGTGGCTGGGTCTTCCAACATGACAACGACCCGAAACACACAGCCAGGGCAACTAAGGAGTGGCTCCGTAAGAAGCATCTCAAGGTCCTGGAGTGGCCTAGCCAGTCTCCAGACCTGAACCCAATAGAAAATCTTTGGAGGGAGCTGGAAGTCCGTAATGTCCAGTGACAGCCCCGAAACCTGAAGGATCTGGAGAAGGTCTGTATGGAGGAGTGGGCCAAAATTCTGCTGCAGTGTGTGCAAACCTGGTCAAGAACTACAGGAAAAGTATGATCTCTGTAATTGCAAACAAAGGTTTCTGTACCAAATATTAAGTTATGCTTTTCTGATGTATCAAATACTTATGTCATGCAATAAAATGCAAATTAATTACTTAAAAATCATACAATGTGATTTTCTGGATTTTTGTTTTAGATTCCATCACTCACAGTTGAAGAGTACCTATGATAAAAATTACAGACCTCTACATGCTTTGTAAGTGGGAAAACCTGCAAAATCGGCAGTGTATCAAATACTTGTTCTCCCCACTGTACGTATTGACAGAATCTGAAATGTAAAAGTATTTACATAAGCATAAGTTTGTCATTCCTGCTGCTCAAAAGTTTGAGGTCAGTAAGATTTAGTTTTTTAAAAGAAATTAATGCTTTTATTCAGCAAGGACGCTTTAAATTGATCAAAAGTTACAGTAAAGAAATTTATAATTTTACGAAAGATTCTATTTTAAATAAATGCACGTTCTTTTGTACTTTCTATTCATCCAAGAATCCTGAAAAATAAATGTATCACAATTTCCACAAAAATATGCAGCACAACCGTTTTCACATTGATAATAATAATAAATGTTTCTTGAGCAGCAAATCAGCATATTAGAATGATTTATAAAGGATCATGTGACACTGAAGACTGGAGTAATGATGCTGAAAATGCAGCTTTGTATCAAAGGAATAAATTACATTTTAAAATATATTCAAATAGAAAATAGTTATTTTAATTTGTAATTATATTTCACAATATTACTGTTTTTACTGTATTTTTTATTAAATAAATTCAGCCATAAAATACACTTTAAAATATATTAATATAGAAAACAGTTATTTTAACTTTTTATCAAGTAAATGCAACCTTACATTAACACAACTTTTAAAAATCTTACCAACCCCAAACTTTTGAAGTGCATGTATCTGTGGTAGCATCACATGTAAATACCTATGATTGATAATGGGATCACGTGGACAAGCTACAATTGAGATATTAAAGATATCCTTTTTGTGACTTTTCTTTTTGGGCTGTTGCTGTTGAATCCCCCTGAACTGTAAATAGACTATTGAGTGTTCACATTTGTATTTTTGTCTTTTCACTCAGAGGCCAAAGAGAACAGTGGATAACAGAGAGAGAGAGGGAGAGAGAGAGAGGGGGAGAGAGAGAGAGAGAGAGAGAGAGAGAGAGAGAGAGAGAGAGAGAGAGAGAGAGAGAAGTTGCTCATTTACTGTAACTGTGACACATCTGTAATGGAAGCAAACCAATGATTAAATAATCGCCGGTCTTTATGCAGTTTTCTCTTCGACAGAGTTTCTCTCATCTGGACTAGCATGAGTTCAGTATTCAGGTGGAAAACATTCAATCATAGGAATGAAGCCAATCCCTGGCCTTAATGTAACTCCATGACACAATGCCTGTGGAATTTCACAACATAGAACACAATGGATATACAGGGCGAATGGTAGAATGGAACGCTGAATCCAAAACATTCCACCCCCCTTTGCACTGTACAGTTAGAGCACTGCTGCTAGAACTACAACTAAACCCAAACCCTCAAATCTATTCAAATGTAGAGCAATAAATGTTACTGCCCTAAAGTATCAGGTTTTATCAAGTTCTGAATTATCACAAAGCAGGTCTGAATGCTCAATTTACGGTTTGGTCGATCTAGGGTAAAGATAAGTTCAGAAACACTAAACAAAAGTTTTATGTCAGTATAAGATTTTTTTTTAAATAAATTAATTTATTCAGAAAGGATGCTGAGTCCAAAGACCAAAGATATTGGTCACTGGTGAACATCTAATATAATGAAATATTTCCAACTTATGTATAGCATATCAAAAACTGAATAGCCGTCTATAGAGAAAGAGGCCCAGATGACAATTACACATTCTACAACTATGGGCTAATGGGCCATGCTAAGCTAAACCAACTAAAACTTGTCCCCTTTCTATAAATACTTCCATTAAGAATATATTGTTCAAAATTCTTCCCAAAAGTTTACCATTACTTATAAGTGCTGTTTATTTTTGAGACTTTCGAAGTGATAGCCTGTTTGCTAACCAAATGCTAAAGCTTTTGTTTAGGTGTACTAAAGCGCTGAAACAATGTGTGAAAGCCGACAACAGTGTCTAAGTCATTTGGATTCCAGGCATTATAGTAATCTGTTCAGTTTGTTTTGTGAACCAAATAAGGATTCAATCTAGAACTCCCTTATGCTAACCGGCATATATGCTAACTAACATTTTAAATGTTAAATCAACAGTTTGTTTGACAATTACTGTGTCGTTGCAGAGCACTTGACAACATTGTTGGTCATTGTTTATGTAAATGATGTCCATTTTCATGTGTGAATGTCAAATCGTCCTACTTAACAATTGGAAGTTGTTTAGAGCTGTTAAATTGCATGTTTACTTGCTCATAAGTTGTTAGCATGAATTGGTTCCACCTATTTACATTTCTATACAAAAAATGAATTATGTTCTGAATTACTTATATCTGCCTATAGCAGATTTGGAAAAAGTCCAGTGCTCATCGGACATTACTTAACGCCATTTTAAAGCTTAACAGTTATTTGTAAAGTGTAATGGTTACTATGTTAGCAACATTTAAGGGGCAGTCTGTCAGAACAGGCTAGACTTCATTTCTATGGTTGGAGTGGATACCCCTGCCTTTGCATAGGCTTGCATTTACATTGAAATCATCAATAAAGCTGAGGTTATTTAGGGCTTATGTAAATTATAAGTAGAGCATAATTATAGTGGGCCCCTCCTGAAAGTGTGGAGAGCCTGAATATAATGAAGAATTACGGTCCTCTGTCCCCTTTTTTCCTTTTTTCTCTGTGCAGTAGTGTGGTTTCAGTCTCATGTCTGAAAATGATGGGGTGTAACATCTCGCTCTCTCTCTCTCTCTCTCTCTCACTCTCGCTCGTTCTCCCTGGAACATCTAGTGCCAGCGTGTCCTCGATTCACCTGTCTGCCGTACTGCAGCACTCTTAAAGGAACACCGCCCCTCTGTCTCTGGCTTTTTCAAAATGTAGTCACGCTCTCTTACTACAGTCAGACAGTCACGCTTTGCTTCCTGCTGCCTTCTACTGCAAAACTGGCAACAGCACAGGTTCAAGTGATGCTACTTCTGTCATAAGCACTTGCCCTGTAGTTGTACTCATAGTATTTTTATTTTTTTTAGAAAACAATGAATTTAGGTGAGTAATACAAAGGGGATTTTTTAGGAAATTATAAAAGATTAAAAAGGAAGTGCATATACAGGAATTAAAATGTATTTATATACACAATTGTTTTACTTATTACTTACTTATATAGGTAAGATAATGAGACACACACCTGAACATAATGATGAAATCAAATGAATAACAATGACAACTTACAAGGAGCGGCAAAACCCAAACAAAGGCCATGCAGTGTGACAGAACACCCCCTCGCAGAAGGTGCTTCCTCGTGCCGTAAAAAGAGTCAGGGAGGGATGGAGGGGGCTTTGGAGGTGGTCGAGGCTATGCCACAGGCAAGGAGCCCGGATATGGAGAAGGGATGGCGCAGGGTAGGCACGCCGGCAGATGAAACTGGAGGAGGTTCAGGCGGAGGACGGCTGACCTGGAGGAGACAGAACTGAAGGGTCCAGGGCATTGCAGAAGGTGGTGAGAGCTAGGGAGGAGCCTTGAGCAGGAGCATGATGACAGGTGCCCAGGCCACAGCCACCAGGGTGACGGCCAGAGGCGATGACGCTGGACTGAGAGCCCACTGCGTAGCCGAAGGTCTGAGTCGAGGGAGTGACGACGAGGGCCTGGCGACTGAGCCACAGCGATGGCCTTACGCAATGTCAGAGTGGGTCCAGAGGGCAGAGGGCGAGCTGTGGCGACCCAGAGGGGTGGTGGAGCCTGAGGGATGGCTGAACTGGCCGTAGACGAAGGAGTGGAGAGCCAAAGCACAGGTGTGGCGAGGTATGACCCAGGCGAGGCCAAATGGCCGATGGTCTTCGCTGGAATCGAGGGTGGAAGGAGCGTAGGCGAGGGAGTCTGGAAGACGGGTTGAGGAGGAGCGACGTCAGCCGAGGTTGTAGGCAAAACTGTGGAATCCACTTGCCCAGGCGAAGATGGCTTCCAGCTGGCCCGAGGTGGATCCAGAGGGACTGGTGGGAGACGGTGACAAGTGGGTAACAGGAATGGCTGAGGGCGATGGCGGAGAGAGAGAAACAGTCCAATGATAAGGGCTAAGTCCTCTAAGATGATTTGATGAGGTGGAGGGAGAGGCAGGGTGGGACTGACGGGACTGAAGAAGAAGCAGGATGGAGCAGCCGGCACGTGCACCTGGTCAGACTGGTGCATCCCAGGCTCCACATCGATGTTGGGCACACATGCCCCCGATGGTGTGGGCTCGCTGTTTGCGGAAGAGAAAGGCTCGACGTCTGCAGTGGGCTCAAACTGCATTATCCCGACCGATGAGTTCTGGCTGGGCACTGGGTTTGGAGTGGGGCTGGTGACGTCATCAACGTTGAAGGATGATCCACAGGATACCAGCACCCACTTCACAAAGTCGACGAAGCTCCCTCGAGGAGGTTCCACGGACAACTGCGCTCGAGTGGCGGTGTTGAGGCCAACGTGAAGAAATGTGCAGAGGCAGTCATCCGGGAAGGTGGTCTGAGGAGCCAGATCAAAAAATTCCTCCAGATGTTGCCCCAGGGAACGTTCTCCCTATTCAAGGCATAGTAGCTTGACGGCAGGGAAGTCCATGATGAAAATAAACAAAAACAAAAAACACGAACTGAGACGAAGAAAAACAAACACCAACGATTCACCGTTTAACTTTTGCTTTTGGGTAGGGTCTTCTGTCACGGGTTGTGTGGGAGGAACTCAACACACGATTATGATGAAGAAGGTAGTCAGGCTTTAATTCCAACATGGTACATCCAACAAGGTACATCCACAACACAGAGATGAGACCCGACAAACACTAAACTGAACTTAAATAGAGGAGATAACAGACACACACACCTGAACATAATGATGAAATCAAATGAATAATATAAACACACACAAATTGTTCAGTGGCACAAATTTGATTTATAATATGGACGTTTCATATTCATATTTTTTTATATAACAGTATTTTAATTTAGATTTTTTATTATTATTATTAATTAATTTTTCGCAATTTTCAAAACAAATTATACATTTCCACAATTTTTATTATTTTGAATACTATATTTTCAATGTGGTCTCAAATCGATTGTGTATACAAATACATTTTAATTTCTGTATTTGCACTTCTTTTTTAATCTTTTATAATTTCCTAAAAATTCCATATATATATATATATATATATATATACACACACACACAAATTTTTATTCGGTTTAACAATTAAAATGTCATGTTTTTTTTCCATCTGACATGCATAACCTAATATGAGGGTCTCTGTCTGAGATAATTTATTCCTAGTTAAACATTATGAGATTATGTTGAGTAAGATGTTAAATATACATGACTGAAATCAATATGCGTCTTGCTCTGTGTCTCGCTCTTTAAATATCATTCTAATTTAAATGGGCGTAGTGGAGATACATGACCTCTGATCTTGGTCTCTCTTTGTCTTTCTTGTCCCCTGTCCTTCAGGGCTCAATGGGATGTCTGCAGATTTGTGACTGGCGGAGGAAGAGTGCAGCCCTCAGTTTTGTGTAAGTGTGTGTGTGTGTGAGAGAGAGAAAGAAAGAGATGGGGCCGTAGAGTGAGTTAACAGAGCGTCTGTGTGGCGCTGCCGGAGCTGCATTCCCCATCACCACAACGAACCCACTGACCTGCACACACTGCCACGCCTTTCTCTCAAACTACACGTTCACGCAGACACACAGACAACAGAGACTAGAGCACCCTGCTGGACACACATGGAAGTTTCAGTTTGCTCTATTTTTTAATTTATCCATTTATTTAATTATTTCAAAATGTATCATTTTTAGTAATTATTATTTCACAGAAACAGCAGTTTGCTTATAGCAAGCGTGCTTAAAGTCACCATGAAATCAAAATTGACCATTCTTATATTTGTATGGATTATTGCTGTATTTATTATAAATGATTTATCCATGCACATCATTATTTTTTTTAAGTCATGTGCCCTCAGAATCTTTAATTAAAATAACTTCCCCTCCCTCTTGCAGTGTCATCTCTTCTCTTCTCTGATGATGTGTTTACTGCCATGAGGGCGGGACAACCTGTCAATCACATGAGATCGATCAATTCCCCATAAACAAAATAAAGTCCCGCCCTACATTTTTCCTGGTTTAAAAAGCTGTTTCACTCAGATATACGTCACTATAGGGAAGAAAAGACTATCGCAACTTTCATTTCATGTCGACTTTAAAATCTTGGTTACTCTAATATTCTGATATATCTGTCAGAATATTGTCCATTTACAGTTCTGCTCATATTTTATATGTACCTTGCAGAATTAGCTAAATCTGTATGATGTTTTTTTTTATACGAAAAATTTCATTGTTTTATTTATTACAGTGATGATGGACACTCATAAGCCAACTGTATATTTCAATAATGGTAGTTAGTCACCTTTTTATGGTAATTAGTCACCTTTTTTTGCATTTGTTTTCCACATCGGTGCTCCCCTTCGTTGTGCATCTCCTTTGAATATTATCCAAGTGTAGTTTGTACTTGCATCACCTTCTTATTTACTCTCCCTCTCTCTCTCGCTCTCTCTCTCCCTTCTTTCACAAACCACAGTTGCAGTGGAAAAGCGCAGAAACATAGAGACTCTGTGCATGAACAGGGCTTCTTTTCTTCAAGAAACACAAACTGTTTTCTTAGCCTCAAAGGTCCAGAACAATTTGGGTCCTAGTGGACAACAAAATCTCTATTACGACCCCATTTCCCCCGTCCGTCCAGCTCTGACTCACCCACATGCATTCACACTTGCATGGAGTAATTCAGGCTTGTCTATCCATCTCAAGGAAAACTTTAGCGTTTTCCAGTCAGCGGACAAAAGCCTCAGTGTGCACGCTCATACAATGAATGTTGACTCTCACGAACGCCTTCGTTTTTGCCTTGGAAAATTCATGCTCGTCCATGTGCACGGCTAAAAGTGAAAGATAAGTTCCACTGTAAACCACACGGCCATGGAAAATAAATAGTCGCACAGGCTAGCTCATACATAAAGCCAGACTGTAGCTTTGGCATGGGCCTAGTGCTAACATAGCTAATGAATCTAACCCTGCTTGGGCACCCGCTCGGTTAATGTAATTACTTTGCAGAGTTCATCGAATTAGAATCAAATTTCACTCAGATGCAGGATGGCCTGTCTATCAGTCTAGATGACAAGTAAGAGAGCGAGTCAAGCTGTCTGACATTGTATCAAGAGGTGGTGCAATTAGCAGGATTAGAGCAAATGTGCTTGACAGACTTTCATGAGTTGAACTGAAAGGTCGGGTACAATAAAGCTAGAATGGGACATGGGGAGATGGCTGACAAGATTTGATGTGTCATGTTGTTGTCGGTGACATTATGTTGTTGTCATAGCGCATCATTAAAACCCATCAGAACCTGATAGAATGAGCGCACACCTGTATACGCTGTGTTTATTCTGTCACGTACAGGCTGCATATGCAAAAATGTCCTGATGTGGTTGTGCACCCACTTCTTGCCAATGATTTTTGTACACATATAATATTCTATCTCTTTGTGACTTTTCAAGGCTAAAGCAAATCCAAAATATGAAACTTTGCAACTCATCATCTAAATTTTTGTCAAATCAGTTTATTAAAGGGTTGGTTCACCCAAAAATTTAAATTCCGTCATTAATTACTCACCCTCGTGTCGTTCCAAACACATAAGACCTTATTCGGAACAAAAATTAAGATATTTTTGATGAAATCTGAGAGCTTTCTGACCCCTCCATAGACTGAAACGTTATTACCACTTTCAAGGCCTAGAAAGGTAGTAAAGAAGTCATTAAAATAGTCCATGTGACAGTGGTTCAATCTTAATAAAAAAAAAAAAACGACTTTATTCAACAATTTCATCTCTTCCGTGTCAGTCTCCGACACTGTTCATGTGAGCACCACCACGCATGAGTGTGGTGCTGACGCAGGAATAGGCCAATACTGAGCCGGGGGTTCTGACGTAGAACCCAGAAGCGATGTATGTGTTTACATCGTGAACAGTGTCAGATACTGACACGGAAGAGAAAAAAATAGTTGAATAAAGTCGTTATTTTTTGGGGGCATTGCGCACAAAAAGTATTCTCGTCACTTCAACCAAAAAGTAATGCCCTGGCAGCCACTCAGAACACCCTAACAACCACATAGCAACATCCTAGCAACCATCCAGAACACCTTAGCAACAGCATACATCCTGGCAACCCCAAAACACCATAGCAGCCACATAGCAACACCCAAGCAACCAAATATCAATGTCTTGGCAATGACATAGAACACCCTAGCAACCACACAACACTCTGAAACCCACTAAGAAATGCCCTGGCAGCCACTCAGAACAACCAAGAAGCTTCATACTAAATGTGCGCTCACATTTAACATTACTCTGCGAAATTTTGTGGGTGAATTCCAGTCATTCCAACAGGAATCTGCGCGTTTCGCACAGGGATGAAAAAGTTCCCCATGTAGATTTTGCTCTATTCAAGCTGGTCATGTGAATTCACCTCGCTGAACAACAAAAAGCTGCTTCACTTCTGTGTGAGCAGTTCTTCATACATCGCTACACTATTGACAACGGACTCTATTGACATTTTTGCCAGTGAAATGTCCTTAAAGGGATAGTTCACCCAAAAATGAAAATGATCTTATTTACGTATAATTTACTTACCCTCAAGCCATCCTACTGTAGGTGTATATGACTTTCCTCTTTCAGCCAAACACAATCTGAGTTATATTAAAAAATATCCTGGCTCTTCCAAGCTTTATAATGGGAGTGAATCTCCTGATTTTAAAGCCCAAAAAAGCGCATCCATCCATCATAAAAGTAATCCATATGACTCCAGTGGGTTAATAAAGGCCTTCTTAAGTAAAGCGATGCATTTTTTGTAAGAAACATATTTACATCCATATTTATAACTTTATAAACTATAAACACTGGCTTCCGGTAACAGCCTTCCATGAGTCTAGATCCGGGTGGAAGAGTGACCTCTGACCCGACGTTTGACGTATGATGTAGGAGTAGCGTGAGCTTAGGTGAGAGAGTTCAAACAAATAGGGTTGGGCAACAAAAATTCTCATTTTAGTCTTCTAATTTGTGACCAGTATTTTGTTATGCTCTATCCTCTGCGCTTCTGCGTTCATCAATACGTGATGCGTCGGGTCAGAGGTCACTCTTCCACCAGAACTAAAACCAAAAACACCCAAGCAACCACATAGCAACGCCCTGGAAACCCTCCACAACACCCCTGCATCGTATGCATTTGAGCACCCAGTTGCGTTCAACTGGGCTCCCCAATATGCACGTGCCCTTCATACCCAGATGCCACGCCACTGTAAGCTAACACTAAAAATCTATAGTATGGATAGCCTATTTGCAGTCTCTGCAAGTGTTTAAGAACATAGATTATGTTGAAATGCATACTGCATAGGGCAGAATACTTGACAACATTGATTGTAGTGAGCTGAAATGGAGTCTGATAAAACATTCATTTGCCGCAGTCAGATCTGTGCTGTGTGAAAGTGTGAATGCATGTGATATCCTCAGGCTGGAGCATCATTTACCCTGATGCCAGTGCACAAGTCGGGTACACAGTGTTCCCTGTCTTCAAAGCAGATGCGTGGAGGGGGCGAAGCGCTTTGCTGTGAGCCGCTGACATTGTGCAAGCCTGGAGGTTATATGTGTGTGTGTATTTGAATATATAAGCTTGCCTGTGTGTTTAAAGTTGCAGCAAGTGCACTTATTCTCATGGTTTGTTCTGTAGCAAACTGTTATTTAAGCCATCTGTCAACCTTTGCCCGCATCCCTTGGATTCTGGTATGCCGAGTTCCCATTGTGACATTTAAAACACTAATGCAACGGCTGTTATACCATAGGTGAAGTGACAGCCTCACGCATATGTGGCCGTCCAGCAGGTGGTTTGGGAAAAAACGTTGTGCAACCTCATTAATTCAGGGCTTCAAAGAGCAGCGAACGCTATTAACGCACAGCGATAGCTACCGATTGGCTCTCCTGAGGCACTTCCCACCTCAGAACTCATTTCTAAAAAGAGACACGCACTAGAGCACTTGTGGCGGTCTCCATGGCAACAGCTGGCTCTAGTGTGACAATGCTCCGTCGGAATTCCGGACGGATGGTCCAGGTTGTTCCCACGCTACATGCCGAGGAATGCCTCTTTCACAAACATGCTGTGGGTGGCATCCAGCTAGAGAGGAAATCAGTTGTTCAAAATGGAAAATTGCAAGTTTAACCCTTGTTGATGTTTGCATAACTGCCACCGTATCTAAATAGCGCACATTTTCTATGTATTGAATCACTTGTTTATGCTTATTGGAACATCGCACCAGAAACAGCATATGGGGGAGGAGATAGGCCGGTGTTATTTTACACAGTGTCCAAACCGGACGCAACACAGCGACCGTTGCAAATCCATTTGTCCTTCGTGTCAGAAGTAGCATGAGCGCTTGAAGTACGTCAGAAATAGAATGGGGAAACAGTTTGCCGTCGGGAACTTGTCATATCGCGTGGCATCCAGAATCACTGATTATAATGGGTTTGCTTATGTCGTTGTAGAAATAGTGTTAGTATAACTGATATACTATTATAGCTTTTTTAGTTTGTAATTCTCAATATGGAGACTATGAGACTTTAGTTAAAAGAGCTCTCTTTTTTTATAGCAACATTGCATGTTTGTTTACTTATGTGTGTTAGCTGCTAGCCTGCAAAATACAGGTTGTTAGCATGTTCTGAGCTGCATTAATGTTATCATTGTTGTCAGATTTTGATTTTATTACTAATTTGAAATATGTGCAGTTTATGTAGACTATATAATAGCTACCTGTAGATGTTACCAAGATGGCTTTAGAGTGTAACTAAAAAGGGACGTTGATTGCATTGTTAGCTTAGCAACATGCTAACTACAAGTTACTCAAATCAATTCTACAGTCTCTCTTGTACTTTGCAGTTTTGCTGCCTACAGTAATTAGGTGATAATTAAGTGATAATTAGTCACTTATGAGGTTCCATTTTAGTTAGCATGCTAATTTAGGTGTGTTCACACTTGTAGATTGGTTCTCTTTGTTCTGACCAAAAAAGAAAAGGATACTTTTAGTCCTGGTTCGCTGGTTCCATTCACGCTGTCATTTTAAAGATCGAATCTAAGATTTAAACAGCTCTTGATAAAACAGCTCTTGTTTTGATAAAACAAGAAAAACAGCTTTTACGGTATATTTTGTGACAGAACTTCCATTGAACATCCAAAACAACGCTCGTTATATGTGCATACATATGATGGCATTTTTACCAGCTGGGAATTTGTGAAGAGCTTATAAAATGTGTGAAGGACTCAAAACAGAAGCTGAACCCCTCCGTCGCACATACAAACAAATATCTGCTGCGAGGAGACGCGGTTCTGACGCCTGTACCAAACTGTGATGGACAACTTTGCAACTATGACGAGAAAAAACAGCATTCTTGAGCATTCTGTCCTTTTTAGTGTCGCATCTTGTGGCATCATGTCATTTTTTGGTTAATTTGGATGTCTTTGGTCCGTGTTGCATTCATATTTCAGTTGAACAACGCCAGAGTTTGTTTGGAAGTGGACTGAGAATCACCTTTGTTTGGTGTGCACCAGGGTTCGAATGACAGCATTCACTCTTATTCAAATGAAACAACAGAGCGATCCCACCAGAGTTTGTTTTTACATGCCAAGTGTGAACACATCCTAAAAGGCAGCTACATATACAAACAGTAGACAGCAATGAAGCTCACTTGGTATTGGAACAAAGCCAGTCTCCATCAATCATTCTCTCTCATATCATTATTTCTTCTTCTTCTTCGTGCATAACAAACAACTGAGTAATCGGGCCTGGACATTCTCTCAGAGAGCTCTGCAGCAGGTTGTGTGACATTTAGCTCCGATCTGGGTTCACGGATCCCCTCTCGGCCCTAAAAAGGGAATGATTGGCCTATCTCTGCCTCACACACAAACAAGACCAATCAAGCTCAACAGCTGACCAAGTATAGAGACAGTCTGACAAGGGCGCCCACCCACTGCCAGCGGCAACAGATGTAGAGTTCTTAACGGGCCTGAAAATTACAACCCGACCCGACCCGGCCCGTGGCTTTTAAAGCCCGGACCCGATCTAACCCGACACATCAACATAATTATCTGCCCGAACCCGGCCCGCGGCCCGACGCGCGTCGGATTATTTTTTTTCTCATACACGTATTATCATGACCAGCAGACGGGAATTCAAACCAACCTTTAATGTTCACGCCTTTTAATAATTCAAACAATACAAACAACTGAAACAATAAACTTTAAAATATCTAAATAGGCTGTAGTAGCTACGGTGAATTCACCTGCGGCAAGTTTACTTTTCACGAACTCCATCTTCTTCTCTCCAGGCTAAAGGCGTGCACGCAGCGGCGTCAGGTCTGCCCCCGCCCCTCTCCATAATGCACGTTGCACGCAGCAGCCAGACTTTCTTTACGGTGAACAGCAGCGATGATTAATAAATGTTTTTTTTTTTCACTGAGCGGAAAAGATTAAGCCCGAGGTCCGACCCGACCCGAGTCATTTGATTATATTTTCGACCCGAACCCGGCCCGAACCCGCGGGTCCCGTCGGGTTTGTCGGGCCGACCCGACCCGTTGAGAACTCTAAACAGATGTGACTTCATAAGCTCTGTAAATTATACAGGGCACTTTTAGCTGGCTGCAGGAAAGCGTGTTCATATACATACGTTCAGTGAAATGTCCCTGAAAGGCAGGCAGCAGTGAGTCACAAACAGCTGGGCTCTCATCTCAACGCTAATGTTTGCTTTAAGTCTTAACCACAGTGAAAGGATCAGCTCATATCTGGTCAATCAGTCTGAGCTACAGCAGGATTGTCTAGTTTCTTATATTCTATTTTGGTTTAAATTGTTTTGATATGTGAGGGAAAAGAATACATGGGTGATTCTATAACTGGAGATATATTTTGCATTTCAAAAAGTTAAGGAGAAAAACTGTTCACTAACAGAAATTATTTCCGGTATCTAATTGAAAACTTATTCAATTTTAACCCAGTGCTTGCCAAACACAGGTAACTTTTTTTTTCTTTTTTTTTTAACGAAAACAGATTTCTTTATAGTATTGTTTGTCAACTCTGTTACGGACAAATTAGGCAACATTGTTACTTTACCTTGGTTTAGTATAGTTTAACGGTAACAGAATTGACAAATTTAAACTTTTTATCCAAAAACTCCACTTGCTAGCATAAATGCTAAGAGCACATGGCACTAATGAAATCATGATTAAAAGACTTTTAAACCGCCTACTGTGTGATCAGTGATAAATTCTGTTTTCCTTTTAATATTGTGGTAACAATTTTTGACATTTTACAAAATAAAATGACATCATTTCCTGTATCTTACATAGTTGTGGGAGATAATTCCACCAATGTAAAGGCAAAGTATGGTATGGTAACAGAATTGACGCAAGATTTATGGACACATTTTTATAAGATAAAAGTTATTTTTAAACAATTTAACATGTTTTCAAAAAAACAAAAAAATCATGATTTTCAGCTATATAAGATACTTTTTAAAAAAAATATGAAATTGTTATGGCCTGTAACATCTTGTGATCAATGACAATGAGCAACAAATAATTAAAATAATAAAAAATACAACAATTTGAAAAAAGCAGAAAAAAATAATGAATTTGGACACCAAATGTACCTGCAATTATAGAATCACCCAGATATATGTAACAAAAAAATAGGCAAAATTTTAAAATACATGTATTTCTTCAAAGTCATTTAAAATATATAAATATTTCATATTTCCCTTATTTTTTAAATATATAATGTGTGCATATATATATATATATATATATATATATATATATATATATTCATGTTGATTTCAAATAAAGCTCATCCAATCAATATTTAGAAATGAACAAATCAAATCTTTCACTGCATAACGTGCAATCATTGCATGTTCTTAGATATGGAGAATCAGTTTAAAGACCTACATCAAATCATAAATCAATCCCTGTATGCTTCAGCGATGACAGAGAACATAACCATTTTCTCATGCCCAGTTGGAGAGAACGTGTACGTGCCAGAGGTTTTGTTGACATGCTGCAGTCAAAAAATATTGCCTTGGCTACACCTGCCTTTTGTAATGATGAAGATTTTATGGACTCTTTTTCTAAGGAACAAAAGAAGCTGTATACAAACCTGACAGATGCTTACTCATAGCTGATAGTTTTGGGGGTTGCTATAGAAAACAAATAAGAATGTATTCACCAAGTGCATCATGTTCTGACTCCTGAAACACACACAGGCTCAAATCGGCTTCTTACTGCGGCAAGAAAGCCATTGAAAATAATTTAAACTGATTATTTTAATGATCAAGCCCTTTTGGATCCCAATGTATCTTGGCAAAATATGGTACAATATGGTAATACCATGGTACTTTTATGTGAGTATAGTTAATGCTTTCCAGTTTTGTAATTACACTGCATTAAGATATGGAACAGCACATATAGTTCACACTATGCAGACCTATATTTACATATAATGCACTAATAGTGAGCAAGGAGTGAGTCGGTACATCCATATTGTTCAGAAAATGGGTCAGTTTGTCCTGGCACGAGTCCTTCTCAGCTATCGGAGGTAAATATTTACTTTTGACAGACCACATATGAGCCCCACGGTGAGGAATCCTTCTCGAATCGCTGTTTTTTCCCATATTATCAGTTTCCTCTCGTCTTGCAATTTTCAATGGAAAGAATTTGATAACGTGAGTGCGGTTTGTTGGAACGGTTGAGAATGTAGATAGTGTGGGATTTTACATAATGAATATTTGTTCAGTGTTACTCAGTAATGTGCTGTTACTTGAGAACGCCTGGTTGTTCTGATCTTGACCTTGCTCTTTCTATCATGGCTGAATTTGAGGCGTGAAAAATATGAAAAGCATTCAAAGAATTCAAACAGGCATTCAAAGAATTATTCAACTATGCTTATGAGACACATTATATATTCTTAATAGGTCACTACATTTTATAATGTACTATCATTTTCAACTGTTGAGCTTGTGAGCTTGTATAGTTTCAATTTATAGTATTTATAATTATATCTTTTAAATGTGCTTAATTGAAAAAATGATATATATATATATATATATATACTCTATATATGTGTGTGTGTAAAAGTAATATATATATATATTTTTTTTTATTTAAATATTTGAATTGTAATTTTTAAATAGTATTTCCCTTCCTTTTAATATATTTAAAAATAAAATCTAAATTAATTTTTATTATCTAATTCATTTTTTGTGTGTGTGTCTATATGCGTGTGTGTGGTGACATAATTTTCATGACAATTAAGTACTTTCCCATCCAAGCTATTATTATTGTAATGCAAAGAAAAAGAGTCATAACTCTAATTATTACAATGTCTTGACACTATTTTTAAAATACTTTTGACATTTTTAAAAATTAAATCAGTATAAATTAAATTAAATCCCACATAGCACAATAATATATAAGCTACTTACAATTGGAAATTATAAATGTTCTTAACTGTTTCAGTGCTTTATCATCAATAGTAATTCCAGCATTAAAGTTGGCTGAAAGGTGGGTCCGGAGCTTAATTTTCATAAAAAAATATTTTTTGATGTCAATATTTCAGACTTATTTGTTTATTTTCTAATTATATATATTTTATTTTATGACTTATTGTCAAAATATGAAATATGTCAGTTGTTGTAAGAATATAGTAATGTTTGGAGGTGCTCGGGGGAAAACGTTGTTTTGTGATCTAAATCTGTGGCATTATTGCACAACAGATCTAACCCTGTTGGAAACATGATATTCCATGCTGATGTAATGATGATTATTTCAAAGACATATGGGGCACTGCCATTAATCCGACCTTACATCATGACTGTATGCAGAAGCCTTATTTCCCTGTAACACTGTTATGCATTTATGATGTCATAGGTGTGCAATAACACAGCATGAGCGTAATGTGCCCTTTTAAGAGTGTGTCTGCATAAATGTATGTGTGTGTGGATTTACATGTGTTCGGAGGGGGGTGAAAGCAGCTGGGGACATCGGGCTTCTCTCCGGTGAGATAATTAAGTAGTAGGAGTGGTGCTGTCAATCCCACCTCGTCCCTGTTGCTCTCTAATTACCCCGAGTAGGTGTCAAAAATACACCAGAGCAATGAGTAGGGCTCACATGTAAAAAAGAAGGGAAAGCAGAAAAAATGATTAAACGAATTCACACAAACATGGAATATGGCCTGGGAAAGGTGGATTCTGCCTTTTTTATTATTTAGTTTATTTTTCAAATATTTTATTTTTGCACTTTTTGAAAACTTGTACACATTCAACATTATGTAAGTAATATAGTTTTGCATATTCATTATGATAATACCAAATATACACTATTGTTCAAAAGTTTGGGGTCAGTAAGATTTTTAAAGAAATGAATTAGCATAAAAGGGGTCCTATTATGCACTTTTACGAATTCTTGATTTTGTTTGATTATTCAAAAAAGCATTAATTTACACACCGATTTCGATGAAGCCCCTCATTCTGACATACGAAATGTGCTGTGATTGGTTAGCTGGCACAGTGTGTTGCGATTGGCAGCGCTTAGCGTGTGTTCGGGAAATGTCACGCCCCTCCATAACTGTGAGTTCTTCTCTAGTGTAAATATTGAGGATGGCATCAATTTCAAATCAATTCGAGCCCGATTCAGACCCTGACAATGTTAACGATCAAGTACACAGTACGTTTCAGTGTGGTATGTTTTTTATCATTTAGATATGATGTTATACACCATTTAATCGTGATATTTGTCAGAAAACTATGGTAATACAAACAGTAATCGATTACAAAACCATAGTTAGTTTTCCTAAGGAGCGGTGAACAATCTTACAAAAGCGAGAGCTTACAAAAGCAACAGAAAACAAGCTGTTCTCCGTAAAATGATAAACGTTGGTGTTATAATGTTCAGTAACAGTCTTTAAGATAAGTTAACCACTAAGTTTATCAGCCTTAGGAAGGTTTTGGAAATGTTGTGGAAAAAAAATATAGCGAGACTTGACTTTTTTCATGCAATATTTGTCCCTTGCAAATGATTCTTAGGGGCTTGTTTAATGGAGGCATGTTATTTTTTGTAGAAAGTATACTTTGAATTAATAAAATATTTTAAATAATATTTATAATATACTATTATTGAATACAACGCTAAAGAACAAAATGGGCATTTTTGTTCCTATATTTTAATTTTTGTATCTTACATTTTGCCACCACCTCTGATTAATTTATGTTGCTGCACTGTATGAATTCTTGTAGTAACTTGGTTGTTTAATATAATTAACTTAAGATATCCTCAATTTCCCCTCTCAAAGCCACAACTGACTTAAATGACAGTGATGCAGTGTGAAGAGAGTGTCCGATGTGGGGGGTTCAGCAGGGACCATCTGTTCAGACCCCCTTCTATGAACTCTACAGGGGCCTTCCAAGGACATTGGGTGGTGGGGTAATGAGCGTGTCCACAGGCCCTATACAAACAAACAGAAGGCACTTGGAAAGTGCATGGAAAAATCTACATGGCCAAACAGATAACGTCACAGAAAGCATGAAATATGAGCATTAAAAATCATTAGGGAAGACTGTGAAATTCAGTATGGGACACTTTTCTGCCCAGAGTGGATGGAACATTGCAGCAGGATGATGTCTCTGTTACGCCCATAGACTGGTAACAGGTGTCTATCCCATTGTTCTCTTTGTCCAAAATTGAGACAAAGTCTCAGAATGGCCAGACAATAAGGTGGTGGTGGACTCATGAATATCTGAGAAGTGAATTTGAATGTGGTCAGTGGGGGGCGGGGAAGTGTATTTATTTCAAATCTATTTCCATATGCTTTGGAGTCATTCATCATTGATCGTTTACTGATCTATTTATGCATGTGGCACGGTGGGTTTGGTCAAGAGACTTGGTTAACATTGAGTTTAACATATGCGGGACCATAAATCACAGCCAGATAACACAGGGTCAAGATATGCAGACGCCAAAAAGGCTATGTTTTGTCTGAAACATCTTTGAAATGTTTTCATTGGCGTGTCTGTTATGATTAAAAAAAATAATACAAATAAAACCGTAGCCAATTTGACAAGTGAATTATTACATATTCTCGTATGGCTTGGAGGCACCACTGAGGAATGTAATTAAACATGTAACAAACTAATTACCAAATGGAGTGAATTATACGGTAAAGTACAAACCAGTTGTCTCAACAAGTCTAGGAACAATTCAGTTGTTCAGTGGTATCAACTACCACCAAAACCCCTCAAGGGACTGTAATTCAAAGAGCTTGTGAGGAACACTGTGTTAGGAAAGAACCTTTGTCAAGGGATGCAATTTCCTGGAATGTATGATCACTGGTGGAGAAGAACCGTCATGTACTGACAAGCAGTGACTTAGTAATCCTAATAATCCTGTGTATATACACGACCTGAATGTATAGTGGCTATTGTGCTCGAGTGGATGTGGCTGATAAGTGTTATTGATATTGCTGCCGTAAAAATAGCTTACTTCCGCAAAATATGGTGATTTTACACTCCTCTAATATGCACGACTCAAGTGTCGTCTGTGCATGATGATGTTGCAGGGTGTTCTGAATGAATGCATTTTGTCAAGTGAAGTGAACTTCAACAAATATCCCATCCTCAGGGAGTAGAAAACAGTGAAAACTGCCTACGTAGTACGGACCCTGTCAATCGGAACGTAGCTTCATTCATAAAGGCACTTGTTTCGTTCCTGAACGAATCAGCTTTTTAACGAATCATTTTAAATAATGATTCAATGACTCGCTCATCAAAAGTGAATTCAAAGGCTATATCCGAAGTCACCCCATCCAACTTATTTTGCAAAGTTATATTCTGTGAATTTGCGAGACTTCCAATTCATTAGCCACTATAGGTAAATGACTAGAAGAATAACAAAGTGCAGTAAATGGTTAAAATATTTGCGCTACAAACCAGTGCGTTTACAATTACGACAATACACTAAAATAACAGGATAAGAAATACCAGTTTGCAATATCAAGCAGCCGTTTTTTACAGCTAAAAATAACTAGAAGCAAATGACACCGGAAACCAGACACTTTCAATTTACAAATGGCCGTGCCCGCTCTTACATTAACAATAAGATGGACACCCTCATTCACTATTCCTTATATTACTCCACTAATATAGGTCACTGAATGAGTAAATTAAAATAAGTGAGCAGCCAGACACTGAGTGCGCCGTAAGTCGTGAGGCCTGTGGACGACATGTTCTAGCGAGAATTGAGATGCGGGAAATCTCACTTACAGTGCATGGAAATGTACATCAGTTGTACACTCATGATTGAAGTGCATTATGGGATTGAATGAGTGCACTCGATAATGACAAAAGAAACATATTTATCAGCATATTTGGAACGCTGCTCGACCAATCAGAACTAACTGCTGAATGAATTATGTCAAAACGGTGAACTTTATATGGCACAAACACAATCAGGATCACTACACTGTCAGCGAATACAGCTAGAACAACATAGATAAAGTGAGAAGCTATGCACTCAGTGAACTGAAGCGCTTTTGAACGTCTCTCTTTATCAAGTGACTGGCTGTGTCTCAAATCGCATACTTACTGGGTAATTACTTTGCAACTGTTAAAAAAGTATGTTATATTACAGTATCATCAATGTGTGTAGAATGAATATAATCCAGACGTACTACATCCATCATATTGTAATTGTCATGTGATGTGACCTACCGGCATCAGTTGCGTAGCTTCTCTGCCATTCATTTATCCTCTCCCGTGGCCTCATGGGATAGTTAAGTGTCCAGCAGATGTGCACTTCAGAATCTCACCAGAAGTAGTAAGTCATCCGGGTACTTCTCGCCTACGGTTTTATAAATACTGTGAATTCAGACGGACTAATCATATCACATTTTCATCTACTACAATAGTTGTGATTCGTGAAATATGCAATTTCGGATGAAGCCATTCTGTCAGCTAAAAAATTATTTGGCCCCTAAATGTTTTTTTCTTTTTCCTTTCTTGAGCCCTAAACTTGCTAATACAGTTGCAATCAATTTTTAAATACACATTGCTTATATAATTGATTAATTTATTGCAAAAGTGTAGTCATAAAGCATACTGTCATAAAGCAGAGCATCTAAGCAATGACTTAACCATTAATTTAAACAAAATAGCTGTAGAATGTCATGTTGGACATGGACCACAAACAGCTCCATAGTTAGTATACATGCACATACAGTCCCAAAGGTTAAAGTTGACCAATCTCTTTGTGTCCGTTTTGCTAGACCATCTCTGCCAGGCAATGTCATTGTGAGTCCGGCTGTTTCTGCAATGGATTCCATGCCCAGTGCCAGCAGACCATTATCACCATTAGACAAGGGCCTTGGTGTAGGCTACTGGTTTGTACTTTAGCGAGCTGGCTGGACTCCACTCAGAGGAAGATTCATTATGGATGGTCCCAGGGTACTGAATGCAAACCTGACCCCACAACCACCCCCACAGGGGTTTGTGCCCAATGGACCATTATGATGTCCTTGGAGGCACCGGACCATGAATTTATGGGCTATTTTCCTTCCTCTCCGCTTCCCAGTGTTCCATGATGTTATTATATGGTGTTTAGATGAAGCTAAAAAGTATCTGTTCCAAAAACTTCAAATTGAAACTCATTGAACTCTCTTAGCTGTAAGACGACGAATACGCCAGAGTCAGGAATACCACGTCCTAAATGTTTTAAATGGTTTCCTTGCAAATCCACAATAGAAGTGGCCTTTTCTTAAACCACTGACTGGAAATAACCGATGATGCTTCAGTCTGCGACGGTTTGAGTCGGCTAACTTACACTGAAAGTGTTGAATTATCATTCGTACGGTACCGCGTAGTATCTAATAAAACTGTATTTAGTTAGACACAAAAGATTATTCAAATTAGTAAACTGGAGGTAAAAATACATCATCAAATGTACAACAACGATGCAACAGAAGTTTCCAGTTTAAACGGACGCAATTTAGTTTTAATTGGTCGCAATGAGTCATTCGCGTCTGATGTAAATGTGCTGCGTCCAAAATCGCGTACTTTCAGATTATGAATTACTAAATTCAATGAACAAATTAACTTACTTCTCTATATGGCCAGGTTCAAACAATGCTCCGCTAAACACTTAATGAATCTTTTATTTCGAATCAATGTTTCGGAGCTTTTATCAAGCTGACCGAATCACGTGTTGATCTCAGGTAAAATGTGAACCCATGAACCAACATTAAATGTATCATTATCACTGATTTCGATTTGAGCAGAGTTTTGTATGTCACTAAAACCAACTCACTTGCATTTTCTCGTACCGCTTTAACCAGACAGATTTGACTCGTTTGACTCGAAACGTTGACTCGTTTTGTGAAGTGATTCAGTCGATTCGAAAAGCAATTGAGTCAACTTTTTATGGTTCCTCTATAATCCGTGTATCATTCGTTCAGTCGTTTTTTGAATTAATATTGAATATAGAAAAATGAGAAAACGGTTCCTTTTTCGTTTTTTAATTTTTTCCAAAAAACGAAAAACAAGAATTCAGCTGGATTTCTCGTTTTTCGTTCTCAGTTAGAAAAATGAATAAACAGCTTGAATATTCGATTTCTACACGTGGGCGGGAATTAAACGCCCATTTCCTCTGATTTGTCAGCCGAAGATCAAACTGTTCCGTCATCAGTTCTGCACAACAGAATAAGAGTCCTCCATTGTGCGGATTCTTAACGTATTTATTGCAACTACATTTAATCTTTTTCTCATAATCAAACCACCAGACTAACGAATGTCTCGACACAACCCGTACCGGGGAATAGACTAGATAGGGCTTTCTTCTGTGTGTATATAAATTCAACTACGCTTTGCATCAGCTGGCTATATGGGCAGGATAAATGACGGCTGTTAGCCTCGCCCAGTAATTTAAAAAGATATAAATCAATATAATTAGTTGTAAATTAAACACTAATACAAAAAGAAAAGAATAATGCATTGACTATATAATAAGCCTATATTAATGTAACGTATAAACTGTCATTCAGACTGACTAGCCTATCTAACAACTGGAGAAGTTTTATGATGTAGGCCTTGTGTTTTATTAAAATGTATTATAATTTATATCTCTAGGATGCGCGCTTGTGCGTGGCGCGCCGGGTCATGTTGAGAGGGAAACGCGCGCGTCACATCGTTGTAAAAAAAGCATATTCATAAATAGTGTAAAAGACCGGTAAATAAAATACAACATTAACATTATAAACACAATTAATAACATAATATGCGTATTTTAACGAGAAACTGAAACTGTACAGAGCAGACGTTGGTTTCGGGCATCTCTCATTCGTCCAGTAGCCTATCCATATTTGCAATGTAACATTTGGATGCTAATTAATAATGTAAAGAAGGCTTCGTACTTCATTCGAGTCCCAATATACACGTAAATCAGCATCTCCACAGCAAGGGAAATAAGTTTGGAATGTCAACAGACCAATTAAGCAGAATGACGTTTTATATGTTTGGTTGACTGTTTTATTTTAATAACGAACAGGCTGCGACACCCGACATCACTTGGATGTGTTGCTCAACGGGGGATTTAATAGCTACTGTCGTTTAATACTCTCATTCGAAACAGTAACATTTATATGTCTATTTGTGTACTTTCAAAATGACTACAACATATCATGCCTTTGAAATTATTATATAAGAATAATTATTATTATAAATGATTATTATATTCTTTCCGGCGCACACCAAAAATCAACCAAAATAGCCTACAGCCAATAGCCTTCTTGGCGCGCCTATATAGGCTATTTTTGAAGGTCAACATTAAGATTAATCACAGCGTGCTTCATGTTAAAAAAAAAAAAAACCCGTGACTTGACTTTACAATCCGGAAAATAGCCAATTATTTCACGGACCCCCTGGCACTTGAGAGCTCCTGGTCTACACAGAAGAAAGCCCTATCTAGTCTATTCCCCGGTACGGGTTGTGTCGAGACATTCGTTAGTCTGGTGGTTTGATTATGAGAAAAAGATTAAATGTAGTTGCAATAAATGCGTTAATAATCCGCACAAGGGAGGACTCTTATTCTGTTGTGCAGAACTGATGACGGAATCTTCGGCTGACAAATCAGAGGAAATGGGCGTTTAATTCCCGCCCACGTGTAGAAATCGAATATTCAAGCTGTTTATTCATTTTTCTAACTGAGAACGAAAAACGAGAAATCCAGCTGAATTCTTGTTTTTCGTTTTTTGGAAAAAATTAAAAAACGAAAAAGGAACCGTTTTCTCATTTTTCTACTTTCAATATTAATTCAAAAAACGACTGAACGAATGATACACGGATTCTCTATGCGGTGCCTGATTAGAAATGATAGAAAATTGGTTTACATTGTAAATACTGTATAGAAAACATGTTCATAGTGTCTTTTAAATTACATTTAAAATATCACCTTATATTGCTGAAGCAAAAATTCCCTCATGACATAGCAAAGTATTATAGTTGCACATAACTTCTGTTTCATGAATACTACAAATTAGGACATCCTACAGTGCACTCCTCATAGTAGGTCTATTCATAAAACAATACATGGAAAGTACCTAGATTACCTACTTCCATCGAGATTATGAAGTGCACATCTGGTGGACACTTTACTATCCCATGAGGCCATGGGAGAGGAGTTGTGAATGGCAGTGAAGTGACGGCGTAAGTCACAATGCAATGACAGAATGGTGGATGTAGTAAGTCCAGATTTCATTCATATAACACATTCATATGATACAATACATACAACTTTCAAACATACAATTTTATCAGTCACAAAGTAAGTTCCACATCAAATACTAAGTAGCCTATATTGATTTTTGAATACTAGGCTACATAGTAGCGAAGTGAGCATTTTCTGAAGTGAGAATGGAATTATACTCTCTGCTTTGGGATTTATTGGTTCAAACACCAACAGATGGTATGAGTCCATGGTAATAAAACTGACCAACCCAAAGGTTAGAGGACAGGGCTGGTGGCTGTTGACCCCAACCAAAAAGGTCACCGGTGGTCACTAGTGGAAGTAGCTAAACATACGACAACTCAGCAAATGCTTTTGTCTGTTTCTTTTTTTCAGTGCTTTATCCCTTTATCCCAAACACGTTTCGGCAGCAGCACAATCAGTCGAACATTCTGTAAGGGAGGTACAGAAAAGGTAGTGGTCTGGTCCGTATGGAAAGTATCAAAATGCTTCACTCCCAGCTGAAGACTCGCAGACAGCAGGTGGAGTCTGGAGGCAGCAATGAGGTCATTGGGGCCAACAATTTTCACATGGGTTTGTTTTACAGTGTTTACACCAGTCAAAACTCCCTAGCATACCACGCGGTGAGCTAAACCCTGTGAACTCTTGGTATGATCAAAAAATCACATCACCCATTTATGCTCAGAAAAACACAACAGAATCACTGACTGAGATGGCCGATGGTGGCATCTCCCCAAAACTGAATTTGTTCTATATCTGGGATTGAGCTTTATTGTTTGGGCTTTACTCTATCCTTCAAGAATGTTTTCATCAGTAAACCCCAGAGCTGATTTCACCAGGCCCCTCCCATCGGCAAAGAGCCGCACCATCCAAGAATGTCATCCAGCATCTCTCCATCCTCAGGATCAGAGAAAAGTGTGCCATTTAAAAACAATGACGACGGCAAAGGCAACACAGGAACATATGCAGTCGCAAAAGTTTCTATGGCAATGAACCAACAGACAGGGTTACACAAGTGTCTGTAAGCTGACCACCCATTTGTGACCTAGTTACAAGCCTGACGTGAGAGAAATATCAACATGAGAAGCAAAAGCTAATTCATACTGCTTATACCTAAATTCATTTGTGAACGACACTGCCCTCTGCTGTACACAAGTAGTAGCTCACAGGTAGCAAACCAATTTGATTATGCAAAGGAGGAAGTAACAGGAAACAATTAGTCACACAAGTTCAGTCTTATATTGGTCTTACATACATTTTATATACAAATGCTTTAAAATCTGTGCGTAAAGTTATTTTTTGGTATTCTAATACATTGCATGTTATGAACTCTAAAAGCACCTTTTGCATTATTGAAAACAAATGTTTTTAAATGCATGACTCAGATGTTACAACTTCTGTGTGTGCATCAGACAAGACAGACAGTTTCAGTCCTTACAGTAAAAAACAAAACAAAACTTTAAGACATGCATGCTTCATCGATCCTCACTTGCTGCGCAGACATGTCAATGATTCTGTCAAAAGGAACATAAGACATATTAGGTAAAAGTTAAAAGGATGTCATGTTAACACTGGCTGCATCCAAAATCGCATACTTCCCTACTATATAGTAGGTGAAAAACAGTATGTGACAAAAGTAGTATGTCAAAATTCACAGTACTCATAAAAGAGTAGAAAAAATGTACCCGGATGACCTACTACTTCCAGTGAGATTCTGAAGTGTGCAAACAATGGACACTTTACTATCCCATGAGGCCACGGGAGAGGATTTATGAATGGCAGAGAATCGACGCAACTGACACTGGTAGGTCACATGATAATGACAACATGGCGAACGTAGTATGTCTGGATTATATTCATACTAAACACACTCATACTATAGAACATACTTTTTTAGCTGTTGTGACGTAAGTACTTTCAAAATAAGTAACTACTCAAGAGAGTATGTGGTGGTGGGTGGGTTGGGATGGAATGGGGGGTTTCCTCATGTCTGTTCACTGCCGGGGATGCCATGAATCATATGATTGTAATCATAGATAGTAAACTAACATGCATTATTCATCATATCCTCTTGGTTAACGTACCGTCCCCTGACATGTCAGTTTCATCCATGTTTTTCTTTTCTTTTCCCCATCTATTGAACCAGAAACAAACACACGAAAATGAACCACAAGATATTTCCAAGAAAAACTAACAGTAGCAACGGGAGTCTAGCAACCAGTATATCAGAGATTTTCATCTTTTTTATTGCAACAAGTCCACACCCAATTCGTTTCGCATAAATGCGGGTTTGGAACTGGTAGGTCTACTATTATTTGACTTGAGTTAAAGCCTTCCATCTGGCATTTGCTTTGAATTATTACTCTTATTTTGAATGGAAAGGGTCGTTAAATGAGACCTTATCTTAGATTCTTTCATCTCAAACCAAATGTATACTGTTACCAACAACAATCTCACCATTTCCTTCAAGCCAGCGGCAACAGGTGTGTCAAACCGCTGTCAGTTTACCTTTGATTGTCAATCTACCGAACAAGGCAGCTGCCAGGATCACTGTCAGAAAAATGACAGCTGACAGTAAGATCTTCTCAATGTCCTGAAAGTGACTTCTCTCCTGGTCACGACACCAATTTACTGTGATTAAACAACAAAATGCACATCCTTAATAGCTTGTGGTCTTGTGTACAATACAGTAAATATAAAAGTGAAATATCACAAGTGGCACAACTAAATACATTTTTTTATACATTCCATTTTTTTGTGGCCACAACTTTATAATGTACCCAGCAAACACAGAACGTTGGCACAACGTACCCAACCTTCTAACAATGTTTTAACAACATGGCCAAAAGGTTGCTATAACTACATTGTGTGGTGAAGGTTATTACAGCGTTGTCACAATGTTGACATCAAACCAACGTTCAGGGCCATTGCTTAAGGTTGTGCCTAGGGTGTCTGGACAATGATCATTTGAAATTCTTCATCTCATTCTTCATCAAGCAAGGATACGTGAGAATTGTGTTTAATTCACTTCAGCTAAATAAGATACGTAATTATTCAAACACAACCTACAACGTCCTTATCTGATGTGAAATTTTTTGAACATCTTCTGGTCAGGTATGACAAATATTTAACTTTATGCCAAACGTATGAAGCCAAAATGACTTTAATGATGAGTAGGTTAACGTTAATTGATCACTCATTGAACAGGCAGTGACGCCTACTTGCACGTTGCAAGTTAATGGTTTTTTTGGGGGGTTTTTTGGAAACGCACAGAGAAAAAAATGTTTGTAACTGCTCGCTCCTTTGATTTGTCGTCTCATTCGTTTCTTTGCCAGATTTTCGCATGTTTGCTCATGCTAGTTAATGTTAGTCCACTCCCTGTATAATATGTTTGTTTGTTTTTCTTCTCACAAATGTATGACTTTTGGAAGTGCAATTTGATTACCATATGCAGTTTTAATAAAGTTGAATTAGCTAACATTCTATGTCATTTTTACTCTTCAAAGTGTACACTTGCAGGTTTTAATTATAATGAATTTACTGTTAGGCCCATAAATAATAATAAGGATAAACAATATTTAAAAAGTATATAATTATATAAATAATAAATATATGACTAATTAAAAATTAACCACAAAACATAACATGCTAAATGGGGGATATCTATAGACCTATCTAGCATTAAAAAAAAAAAATTGTCAGAACGTCGTCTCTCAGTCGCTGAATGTCGCGCAACAACGTTGCTACAGCCCTGTCGCGTCTTACAATTCTACATTGTTACAATGTTGCGAGCACATAGACAGCGACGTTGCCATAGAAGAAATGCAATGTGCCACAGACGTTGCCACAACGTAAATATGTGTTTGCTGGGTATTTAGCTACTTTTTTAGTAGCTTGAGTGTAGCGACATATTACTATTTTTTAAAAGATTAATTTTACTGTAATTTGTACAGCGGAGTAGATGTAGCTGTATCGCAGATGACGGTACTTATAACTACATTTTTATTAGCATGACACTAATTTAGCTGTCAAAATTGTTTCGCTTTTCCAGTACGGAAAAACGCTATATTGTCATATTTTTCACATCATTGTTTTATACCCACAATTTAGCTATTTTCTGTTAGCAGCTACCACTATAAAAGATTAGCTTGACTGTAGTTGAACTATTTTAAAGTATAATTAACTGTAAATGCAGTTAACTCAGATTTTCATTAGCATGACACTAGCTTAGCTGTTTTCAAAATAGTGTAGCTATTGCAGTAAGATGGTACACGAATAAACGCTGCATTGCTATGATTTTCCCCACATTGTATTCCCCCACAATGTAGTTATCTACTATTTTGAAACTTGTAGTGCACTGTAGCTACATGTAACATTTTCTTTAGATTAGCTTGCTTGCAGTTGAACTACTTGACATTATGATTAGCTGTATCTTGTAGCTCAGCTACAGTTTCAAAGTGGCTTCCCCAACCTCATCACCATTATAGGCTATATGTACTTACAACACTGAAAGTCGCACTGAAGTACAGGGACTGAGAAGTGCACATCTACCCTCTGGACCTTTTGCACAGGAAAACATGAAACAATTTACATCAATAAATCATAAATGACATAAATCCAGTAAGTTTTATCAGCACTGTCACTCTCTTTGTTGTCTTACCTGGATGCAAACACACACTTCACATGCATTTTTAGACAAGTTGAAAACTGTGCGCTTCATTTTGTCCTAGAAAACAAATAAGAACTGGCATGACATCAAACAAGCTTAAACAAGACTGCCCTTGTGCAAAGAGTTTTCCTTAGAAACGACCCTTTTCTTAGTCATGTCATCGGGTACAAACCAGGTGTAAGGTTTTACTTTGACAGGGGAATTGCTTTCAATGGAAGCCTTAAGGCATGGTTTACTAAGATGAATAGGAGAGTACCGAAAAACAAAATGATAAAAAAAACATCTGTATGACATCATGTACATCTTGTAATACTCTACTAGATGTAATAACTATTCCTACATGCTGATGATCCTCTAATGTCTCCTTACCACAGAAAGGGTTTGGGACTTGTTTCCCTCGATTTGTTTGCACTTAGAAGATGGTTTCATCTCACAGACTGAAACTGAGAACTTGGCTTTGACCCATGTTGATATCTCTGCCCACTGCTGACCATTTTTTGATGTCATCTTTGCTGTCCAGACTAGTCGGATAAAACATTAAAGTCATTTAGTCGTCATACAGTGTGTAGCATAAACAAACTGCTTGTTAAACATGTCCTAGCTAACAGGGAGCGTTCTCAGGGCGTTCTGGCAGTAAGTTATGAGTAAACATACTTCCAGTAACATTAAAAGGAAGTTCATGGGATTTTTCTTCTTCTATTAAACATTTTAATTGGACGTTCGTCTAACATTTTTTTTAAAGTTATTGTTTTAGAACTTTCAGAGAACATTCAAAAGTAACATTTCCATAACTAAATGGGAGCGTAAGCAAAACATATTTTTGTTTGCTGGGGTAGCGCTTTGTATACCTGAGAAATTCCCTTTGGCAAAAGGACACTTAATCCATGTCCCCACTTCAGTAGTAAACTGTAAAAAAATTAATAAAAAATAACGTCATTACAGTGAATAATCAATTTTCAATGACATCATTATTTGTCAATGACCATTAATTTAAAGTAACAGTTCACCCAAAAATTAAAATTCTGTCTTCGTGTCTAAACAACTCATGTTGTAAATTCCAAGCCGTTTGATAGTTTTTGTTCCAGGAATAGACCATAATTTAAATTATAAGATGTTTTTCATTGAAATTCATAGAAAACCTTCTCTGCCCATATAGCTATGTAGCTAAATAGCTATAGATACGATTACAATAATCTTTAAAGCTAATTGTAATATACCACGAGAACAATATGGATATAGTGCAGGATAGTCATATGGACAACTTCTATAATGTTTTTATGTTTTGTCATTTTTGTAACATGACAGCTCTAGTCCCATCACTTTCATTGTTTAGTATAGAGCAGCAGTGATAGACTGCTTCATCTCCTTTTGTGTTGCAAGAAAAAAAGAAGAAAAAAACACGTTTAGGATCATGAGGTTGAGAAAATTCTGACAAAATTTTCATTTTTGGGTGAAAGAAAAAGCAATAAAAAACATTCTACCTTCGTGCAAAGAGTAGGGTGTGGATCCACAGAGGAGAATATCACCTGAGGTAAAAGCAGAAAGAAATGATGTAAGGGTTCCTGACAATCAGCTATAACTGCAGACGTAATAAAAAGGAACAAAGGATCAGAGAGGATGATAACATACTTTTCCCCCCTTTGAATGAGAAACATTTCCGAGGTCTCGGCAGCTTTTTCCTCCATCAACGTGGCATAGAGAAACTGACACTTTGACAGGACACAGCGGCTCCCATATCAGCTCCTCCTTATTGAAGTCATAGGTTATCCCAGACCACAGTTCTTCTAAATCTGCATTTTAAACAAAAATATGTTAAAATCCCAATTATAATCAAAATCTCTCTTGTCCATAGTGATTTACAGTTTTTCTTGATTGCTAACACACTCTCACCTATTCCCAAACCATTCATTCAGTTCTCAATCTACCTCTCAACAAAAATTCCCTAATTCTGCTCAGGTTTAAACATGTTCTCATTCAGAAAATAAACTCAAGCGTCACAACGTGAACTCAAACACACATTTATCCATGTTTGAACATTATGTAGCAAACCTGTGGCCTGTTGCATAAAGCCGGTTTTAGTTGCTACCCAGGTAAGTTTGAGATGATGCATTGCTATTGATCAGTCTTAGAATGGACACGTAAGTGACTGCAGAGACCAAACTCTGAGGTGCAGATGCGCCCACAGTGGACACTTCGGACCCTTTTGGGGTGGAAAGTACAGCATGCATGCCTGCGCTAGCGGCTTTCCTCTGCCACCTGGGATATGGCCGCTTCCTAGGCATCAAGACCGGTCTTACAAGGTGGACTTTGTCAGCCGCCAGACCTTCGATGGATGTTACTGGGACGCCATAGGCCTTCGGTATAACTTTAAGATGATCTATATAATGTGTTTTAGGTGTTTTATTTCATATTTTGTATGTTTAGGGGATTTTATGGTACTAAATTATATAAAAATGCATAATCCATTTATTCACTTTTTTGAGCATAGACCTGAAAATTTAATTTCCAACTTAAACTGTCGTAAATCTTGAATGCTTTAGAGCACAGATTTAAGTTTGATCTCTTTTCAAGGACGACACTTGACAGATTATTACTGAAGTGAAAATAGGTTTAAAAAATGTAAACTTAAAAAAAAAAATGTTTAAGAATATTACGTTTATTGTTATGAAAAATGTGCAAAAATACTATTTTCAATTCTTATATGAAATATATATTTTCAAAAACATATTTAACTCTAAAACTGTGAGAAAATCAAAGCCATAAATCTAAACAAGTTCAAAATTTGAGCCTGATTTTTTTTATTATGAGCTTAATAGAGATGCGTGGTTGGCGGTTACAGCCGCAGACTCCGCGGATAAACCGCGGATCGGGCGGATGACGTGACGAAAAATAATATTTTAATTCAATTCGGGCGGGTGGCGGGCGGTTGAACCAATCAAATGAAAAATATTATGTATACAGCAATCAGCGGATGGCGGGCGGGTGCGGTTTTGAAAATTGGTCAAAAACGTTGGTGCGGATGGATGGCGGACGGATGATGAGTTTTGTGATGCGGTTGCGGATGAAATAGCCCATCCGCGCATCTCTAGAGCTTAAGTGCTCACGGAAGAGATGAGTTTTCAGTTGTCTTTTGAATGTTGTCAGGGATTCTGCATTCCAGATGAGGGTGGGGAGAGCATTCCACCAACATGGAACCGTGAATGAGAACGTTCTGGAAAGTGATTTTGTGGCTCGTTGACCGATCGTAGGCTTCTGGTAGGGATGTAGACTTGTAGGAGTGAGTGAAAGTAGGAGGGAGCTGACCCTGTGATAGATCTGTAAGCAAGCGTCAATGCCTTGAACTTGATGTGAGCAGCGAGTGGTAGCCAGTGCAGAGAGATGAACAGAGGAGTGACGTGGGCCCTTTTTGGCTCGTTGAAGACAAGATGAGCTGCAGCATTCTGAATCATTTGTAGAGGTTTAGTTGCACATGATGGAAGTCCAGCCAGAAGAGCATTGCAGTA
This sequence comes from Abramis brama, assembly GCF_963993115.1. Lineage (NCBI taxonomy): Eukaryota > Metazoa > Chordata > Actinopteri > Cypriniformes > Leuciscidae > Abramis > Abramis brama. The sequence continues at coordinate 19,741,947 of NC_139982.1, read as the reverse complement.
ATCAAGCCTACATATGACCAGGGCCTGGACGAGAAGTTGTGTTGCATGTTCAGTTAGGAAAGGCTTGATCTTCCTGATGTTGTGCAGTGCAAACCTGCATGATCGAGCTGTCTTTGAAATGTGATCTGTGAAGGTCAGCTGGTCATCCAATATTACTCCAAGATTTCTGACCGACCTTGATGGGGTGATTGATGCTGAATCTAGCTGGATAGTGAAGTCGTGCTGTAGAGACGGATTGGCCAG